>NC_134275.1:27121423-27428923 GCF_031893055.1 Leptodactylus fuscus | reverse complement strand
CCTACATCGATATAATAAATTTCCAGATTTGCAAGGAAATATTCTCATTTGCATACAATAGATAAATAGACATATAATACGTACACATGTAGTACATGTATATCATACAATAATCTACTACCAGACAAGGAAAGATAAATGGTAGATACGTCTGGTATAATACCATCTACTAAAGTCACATTGTGGGCAGACAGAATAATAGATCTTATGTTTATAGCTAGTAGATAAAGAACAAAACAGATTAAAGATAGACAGAAATACTAGACATGGTGAAGGAAGGAAGTAGACACATACAATTAAAGAACAGGTCCAGGCTATGTCAGGAGAGAATATATATATATATATATATATATATATATATATATATATATATATATATATATATATAAAGGATGACAACGAGCTAAATTTACCATATACATACATACTGGTATGAAAGGAAATAATTACTTAGGAAATAAGTAATTGATTGTAAGATCATATATATATATAATCTTAAATAATATATTTATATCTTAAATAATACACTACTATAAAGCGATAAAAGTGATATAGAAAACTAATATAGGTAATACATGATGGCTGAATGGATAGGTAGGTGGATAGATAGATAGATAGATAGATAGATAGATAGATAATGTATATTAGACAAAAAGATCATATGTACTAGATAATTTATATTACCTGTTTATCCATTTAACTAATATGTATTGAATATCTATGTTTACTCGATAGATAGATAGATAGATAGATAGATAGATAGATAGATAGATAGATAGATAGATAGATAGGATAGATAGATTAGATATAAATATAAATAGACTATAGATAGATAGATTAGATATAAATATAGATTAGATATACATAGATTAGGTATAAATATAAATAGATTATAGATAGATTAAATATAAATATAAATAGAATATAGATAGATTATAGATCGATAGATAGATAAATAGATATATCATGAGACAGAATGTTAGATCACTTATATACTAGATAATTTCTATTATCTATGTATTATCCATAGATAGAAGAAAGCTAGCTTACATAAAAAGGAGCCACAGACCAAAAGAGAAAAAAAATAATATAAACCCATAGATACAGATGGATCGAGCCCTCCAGCATACAGAGATGACCCCTCTTTCCTTACTGTGATTTACAATAGCTTTAAGCCATTTATTACAGTGCTTGCTTTATATTATTTATAGTAAGTGCTACAGAAGTCACTGCTGGACATTGCCCCCCTTATAGATGCTGTTGCCTGCACCTATATAAACTCTTGGTATTCTCTATAATGTGTTTTTTTTTTCTCTCTCTCTCTATAGCTACGTTACTGTGTCACCATTTAGGAGGGTTACATTGTTTCAAGACGTTTTCCTTCCTTCACCATTAGTAAGCCTTACTATGGCAGGGCTAACTTTTTAGCACCAGGCACTTATAACCTTGAACTGTATACAGTATATGTGATCACTGTGTAACACAGGATAATGATTCTGATGGTATTTTACTTAATGTCATCCTTAGCTTGGATATTGAAGATTATCTTAGAAGTGCAGGTTACTTGAGGTAATGAGACTTCCCAGTTTAGTGTCATGTAATGATTTCTTTAGTTTCTAGGAAGTTTAGTTCTACTTGTTTGAGGTGAATTATTTTAATGCTGAAAACCTGAATAGATCTTTATGGGGAGCCTGTATCAGGGGTGGTGGGGATGGGGTTAAGTCATTTATCCTTGGTCACAGTATTTACATAGGAATATTTAATATTTTTCATTCATTTTTAATTCATATACCATGTCAGTGCCCAGTATCCAGCTGACTCCAAAATATGATATGAACCTCACATATCAATTTCCAATCAATTTGTGCAAAACCAGACATGAAATTAGTCAAACATATTACAGTGTAAATATTTTCAATCAAATAGTAGAATTTTCATACATTTCTGCAAAAATATCCATGAAGCTAGTCATAGACACTGCAGTAACAATATGTAGTCACTATTGGTAAAGTGTATGGCAATAACATTTCAGAAATTCAAAATTGTTGTCATTTTGTTTCATGATCTCTGACAATTTTTTTTGTGTGTTTGTGTGGATAAGATAATATTTTAATTTCCAAGCATAGATAAGAATGATATAAGGATGATTTATTTAAAATAATTAGCTGAGGAAAAAAAATAGTTTTATTTTTTTAAAAAAATTCTAATAATTTTTTAGACATAATTTTATTTAAATTTTTTTGCTTTTGTATTAAGTTGTTACACAAAACAGGATTTTTTTACATGATAAATTGTATTGAAAAAAAATGCAAATGGATATAATGCTAGGACCTAGATATTACATGGAAGGGCTTGAAATCTTGAGATTTTTACAGATGAAAATAAAATACCATTATTCTCATATACAGAAAAATAAAAATGTAGCATGATAAAGGTTTAGTTTTCTGCTTGAATGTATGTAAAGTATTTTTGTCTTGGCAAAACGTCACATAGTGGTAGAAGTAGTGACAAAAATTAAAAAATCTAAATAGAGATTATATCTTTTTGCCTATTTGCTCAATACTGATGAAAATAAAATATAGTTAGCTGTCTACGTCATATCTGTGATCTGTCAATAGTTTCAGCGTAAAGAATGATTTAAAGAAAAGGAGTTAATGGTTATTTTTTATTTAGTTATTGTTTCAATATTCGATTAATTATAATACTAAATGTAAAACTTCATTGCGAATTTATGAATTTAATTTAATTTTAATTTACTTAGATTTTAATTGTCCTCATATACTGAACAATAGCTGAAAAAAATGTTTTATATTTTATATTTTTAATAGATAAAATAACTTTCTACCTCCAAGATGAATATATTTTTGAATTTTTTCTCTTTTTTTTTTGTTATAAATAATGATATTTATCTGTCCATCTCCGATAGTGATAAAAATGCAAATATTAATAGGGAAAATGTATCCAAAACTACCATTGGAATCCATACATTATGGAAATGGCCGCTTCAATGTAAAGTACATTTGCAATTAATTACATTGAAGGAAATGGCAACTTATTGATTTAATAATGGCAAAATCTACATGTCTATTTATGACTAGATACAACGAATAAACAATTTGTGAAACTACTAAAACTGTTCTTTTGTAAACTTGATAGGGCAAAATCATTGTATCCGTAAAAGAGATTATGGAAATATGAAGCTTATTGCATACAAATATATAAATAAAAAAATAAACCTTTGTTTTGAATATAGCAATTTATTAATATTAAAAGTTTCTTCTGAATACAGATGAATACACTGTAGGTTTATGGTTTTATATTACCTATTTAAATATACAATTTCCATTCACAAGCTATGAGGGCCCCTCCTTCGGGATTTTATGCTTCAATTATAAAGCCATTGAGTGTGCATTAATGTACAGATTCTGATTGACTTGTATGTTATTGAATTGAATGTAATTAGAATTGTACATGCCTTAAACATTCATAAGAGCTCATTTCTCAAGTGGTAATTTTATTTACCTACAGCACTATAAAGCATATATTGTCTATTATGTATGCACATTTACATAAATCTTACTCTTAAAAATTTTATATTGGATAAAAGAAACATTTTCTTGGAAACAATTCACAATTTCATGTCCTTCCCTTTATAATGGGGACTTAAAGTCTTCAATTGTCGATTCAAGAACACTTCATGTATGAAAAGCAACTAGTGTTTCTGTAAACTTAAGGGGGCCTCAACCCTGACTTTTAGATATATGGCTGTGTTTAATGTTGTGGAGGATGGAAGTAATGAATTTAATGGATAAGAGATGATATCTCAAGAGAAGTCCAGGATTGTTATACTTTACAATACTGAAATGTTTTCTCAACTGGAAGATTCTTTCCACCAGCTAGAAGAACTTCATTCCAGCAGGGATGTGACAACTGGTCTTGTATAGAGCTGTATCTGTGATCCCTTCAGCCCAATAGCCACTATCCTCTGCCAGAGCTAAATTGGTTTTATAAGATTAGAAAAACATGGCTGCTTTCTTCCAGAAAGCTCACCACACCCAACGATTGTGTCTAGCATTGTAGTATGGTTCACTGAAGTGAATAGTGATAAGAATTTTTATGTGAGAAACTATAGTTCATAAAAAGGTTGTCCAGGCAATTTGTTAATGCTTGGACATGTGGTGGAGGTGAAAAAAAATCATACCTGTCCCCAATGCTCCAGTGTACCCCCGACGCGTTTCCAGTCCTTCTGCTCCTGTGGTTTCTCACAGGTCTCTTCCTGAGTTTCGCTGAGGCCAATCAGTGGCCTCAAGAAGAGACATGTGATGTCACAGGTAGTGACGCCACATGCCCTTAACTAAGGCCACTGATTGCCTCAGCGGTCACGTGTGGCTGGGACTTTCAACACATTGACACAGGACTGAGAAGACCGGATGACACTAGGAGGAACCAGTGCACTGTGGAAAGGTTAGTATGAATTTTATTTTATTTTTTTCACTACCCCTGGCCTATTTAAAACTTAAATGGGTCGGCCATTTTTGCCTGGACAAAACATTTACATTAACAGTACTTTGTAAAATATGAAAACCGTGTGGGATGAACTCCTCTGAAGGATGTGAAAATAGGATCCCAATCCGTATTACAGAATAAACAATTCCACATCCAAATGTGCGGGAAGAACCTCCCTGCCGAGTTCTTTCAAAAATATCTGCAAGTGCGCCAAGAATAATTGATGGAGTGCAAAAGAAAAATGTCACATCAAATATTGACTTCAATTTGTTAATTGAAAAAAACAAACAAACCATTAACACTTCTTCCTCTTACTTTGCAGCATTTTTCCACAGCATGGATGTTTCTTAGAGTTCACAATCACAACAAAACACTCATCTCATGTCTGATACATCTCGGAGAGAACAAGAAATGAAGTGTTCTGTCTTCTTGTGGAGCCAGAGAATGAAGCATTTGCTATATTATACAATATAGCAATGCTTCAATGACTTTAGGGTTTCCCAAACTTAATTGATTACCTTTCCTTAGGATAGGTCATTAGTTAGAGAGCAACATGGTTATGACACTCAGTCCTCTTCACCACTTGCCAAGCACATGTCTGTACATTTGTGCTTGATGTTGCAGCTCAGCCCATTCACTTGAAGCATCAAACACCCTATTAATGTGTATTAGGAAGTAATGTGGGCATGATACTGACATGTGCAGTGTGTGAGTTGGTCTCCATCATCCATGGTCAATGTTCTGATCCTGTGTTATCTGACTTCAGCTGTATAACATTAGTTCATTATTATCTGGCCTGCAATAGTATTGAAATGACTGCTAAGAAGTGATCTCTACAGAATAGGATTTATTTTATTTAGAAGACATTTTGGAGGATACATATTCATTATTGAGTAATTCATATACTTTACCTTAGAGATGAATATTGGAAAAAAAGTTTTTCCATCTTTAAAAATAAATAAATAAATAATACAATACAGGTTATGCCAAATACCAGGGCCACACGGTGGCTCAGTGGTTTATCACTGCAGCCTTGCAGCACTAATAAATCCATCTGCACTAATAAATACATCTGCAAGTTTGTATGTTCTCCCGTGTTTGCATGGATTTCCATACTGATAGGGAAAAATGTACATTGTGTGCTCTATGTGGGGCTCACAATCCACATTAAAATAAAAAAAAAAAAAGGTTATGCCAAGTACCCTGTCACATTCAAATCTTCAAGTTATTACGGTCAAGCAAATAACAAAAATGTATACATTTCTATGTATTGTGCAAGAAAATGTATTTATATAGAATCAGGTTTATTTCTTTTTTGTGGACTTTTTAACTTTTCCATTACTGTTGTAAGACGATGGCCGGCAAAATAATGGAGGGGTGTACATCTCACCCAGACTACTCAGGTGGGCAAGATGAGAGAAAGTCCAGGAATGACTTGTTCTCAGCAGACAGCTTTTGTCTTCTGAGTATTTTGTTACATGCTCACTATTGGGCTGGATTTTTTAGGAATGGCAGTTAGGATTGGCAGTGGGACCTGTCATTCCACACCCCCTCCAGTCCACACATTGTGGATGTTTCTGCAGTGTGTCAGCTGCTATGGATTGACCTTATCAGTGAGGTTTAAAAGGTCAGCTCCAGCAGCAAGACTTTGGACAGAGCTGGACTGCAGGGCCAGCTGGAAGGTCACACTGTGGGAGTTGTGTCTTGTACCCTTCAATTTTGCTATTGAATCTGCTATCATAGGTGAGGTAACCTACTGAAGTGTGTAGTTAGAGCCTAGCCGGGCAGGTATTTATATTGTATTGTTTTCCTTTTGTTGCTGCACTACTGTTTTCTTTTGAGTGTAAATAAAACTCTACTTTGGTTTTGGACTAAAGAAACAGGACTTGTGTGTCTATGCCACCCCACCTAGCAACCTCAGATCCTGATACTGTTTTTATATCACATTGTGCGTCGCTATTTTAATTTATTAATGTTCTTCCAAGATGGCGATGAGTGACAGCCTTGATACAGAGCTCAAAGCTGAGAGTGGTCTTTTATCTTTCCTTTTTCACTCTTTTTGTCTGTATCTTCAAGAATCCTCTACTCAAGCAACCTAACACTATGAATTAGCTAACTATATGGAATGGACCTGCGGACTATTTTCTTGTGTCTATTGTTTAAGCTTGGAAGATACCTGCTCAGCTGGAATTTCCTGTGTACATGTGTTTTGTTACCATCCTCCCCACGAGCTAAGGAAGCATGGACAACATGAGGCAGACAAAGCATGGAGGACTCTGTTACAGCCTAGGAACCTACCATCTGACCGCTGAGGCCAATCAGCGTCCTCAGCAGACCCCAGGTAGAGGAACCGTGATGTCTTAGGTTGTGACATTGCAGGCCGTTCGCTGATTGGTCTCAGCAGTCAGGTGACAGCGGCTTCAGCGGAACTCCAGAAGAGACCCAGGTGAAACCGTCGGAGTGGAAGAAATGGGAGGCGCAAGAGGATACTGAAGCATTGAGAACAGGCGAGTATGCATTTTTCTTTTCCAATCGTCCAGCTGATTTAACAGTTAAAAGGGTTGTCCATTTTTGCCTGGACAACCCCATTACAAGAGGTCATCTATATCAGATTGAAGGAGAACAAAGTCATAACTCAATTTGGCTGCAGTGTTTTACAGTCTCTGAATCTAACCCACATATTGCAGAAAAATACGTGCAGCCGAAATGATCATGCCATTGGGGTTTTGGAAATCTTAGCACATCAATTATACTTATGGAAACAGCGGTGGTTTCTCTATAACAGAGGTTGTCAAACTTATTTTGCCTACCATCTTTATTATTATCATTATTTTCTAGCACCCCCTAAAAATTTTAACTTTATCACATCTCAAAAATTACAACTGCAGTCATTACTTTATATGAGTATGAGTCTTATCCTGTTTCTGAGTTCAAACTTACATTTTAAATGAGACTGTTCTAATGAGTAGAGATGAGCGAACACTAAAATGTTCGAGGTTCGAAATTCGATTCGAACAGCCGCTCAATGTTCGTGTGTTCGAACGGGTTTCGAACCCCATTATAGTCTATGGGGAACAGATACTCGTTAAGGGGGAAACCCAAATCCGTGTCTGGAGGGTCACCAAGTCCACTATGACACCCCAGGAAATGATGCCAACACCTCTGGAATGACACTGGGACAGCAGGGGAAGCATGTCTGGGGGCATCTAACACACCAAAGACCCTCTATTACCCCAACATCACTGCCTAACAACTACACACTTTACACACTCAATACCACCTCTCTGACAGTAGGAAAACACCTTGAAACATGTGTATTTGGCACTTGCAGTGAGGAGAGCTTGTCACCAGCAGTGAATTTGGCCCTTGTAGTAAGTTGAGGTTGGCACCAACATTTGTTTTGAAAATCAGGGTGGATTGAGCCTCTAACCAGCAGAGTTTGGGCAAATTCATGGTGGAGGGAGCCTCTAAACACCCCAGTTTGGGCAAATTCATGGTGGAGGGAGCCTCTAAAAACCCCAGTTTGGACCACTTCATGGTGGAGGGAGCCTCTAACCAGCCCAGTGTGGGCAAATTCATGGTGGAGGGAGCCTCTAAAAAACCCAGTTTGGACCAATTCATGGTGGAGGGAGCCTCTAAACAGCCCAGTTTGGGCAAATTCATGGTGGAGGGAGCCTCTAACCAGCCCAGTTTGGACCAATTAATGGTGGAGGGAGCCTCTAAACAGCCAAGTTTGGACCAATTCATGGTGGAGGGAGCCTCTAACCAGCCCAGTTTGGACCAATTAATGGTGGAGGGAGCCTCTAAACAGCCAAGTTTGGACCAATTCATGGTGGAGGGAGCCTCTAAAAACCCCAGTTTGGACCAATTCATGGTGGAGGGAGCCTCTAACCAGCCCAGTTTGGGCAAATTCATGGTGGAGGGAGCCTCTAAACAGCCCAGTTTGGGCACATTCATGGTGGAGGGAGCCTCTAACCAGCCCAGTTTGGACCAATTAATGGTGGAGGGAGCCGCTAAACAGCCCAGTTTGGACCAATTCATGGTGGAGGGAGCCTCTAAAAACCCCAGTTTGGACCAATTCATGGTGGAGGGAGCCTCTAAAAAACCCAGTTTGGACCAATTCATGGTGGAGGGAGCCTCTAACCAGCCCAGTTTGGACCAATTAATGGTGGAGGGAGCCTCTAAACAGCCAAGTTTGGACCAATTCATGGTGGAGGGAGCCTCTAAACAGCCAAGTTTGGACCAATTCATGGTGGAGGGAGCCTCTAAACAGCCCAGTTTGGGCAAATTCATGGTGGAGGGAGCCTCTAACCAGCCCAGTTTGGACCAATTAATGGTGGAGGGAGCCTCTAAACAGCCAAGTTTGGACCAATTCATGGTGGAGGGAGCCTCTAACCAGCCCAGTTTGGACCAATTAATGGTGGAGGGAGCCTCTAAACAGCCAAGTTTTGGGAAATTCATGGTGGAGGGAGCCTCTAACCAGCCCAGTGTGGGCAAATTCATGGTGGAGGGAGCCTCTAAAAAACCCAGTTTGGACCAATTCATGGTGGAGGGAGCCTTTAACCAGCCCAGTGTGGGCAAATTCATGGTGGAGGGAGCCTCTAAAAAACCCAGTTTGGACCAATTCATGGTGGAGGGAGCCTCTAAACAGCCCAGTTTGGGCAAATTCATGGTGGAGGGAGCCTCTAACCAGCCCAGTTTGGACCAATTAATGGTGGAGGGAGCCTCTAAACAGCCAAGTTTGGACCAATTCATGGTGGAGGGAGCCTCTAACCAGCCCAGTTTGGACCAATTAATGGTGGAGGGAGCCTCTAAACAGCAAAGTTTTGGGAAATTCATGGTGGAGGGAGCCTCTAACCAGCCCAGTGTGGGCAAATTCATGGTGGAGGGAGCCTCTAACCAGCCCAGTTTGGACCAATTAATGGTGGAGGGAGCCTCTAACCAGCCCAGTTTGGACCAATTAATGGTGGAGGGAGCCTCTAAACAGCCAAGTTTGGACCAATTCATGGTGGAGGGAGCCTCTAACCAGCCCAGTTTGGACCAATTAATGGTGGAGGGAGCCTCTAAACAGCCAAGTTTTGGGAAATTCATGGTGAAGGGAGCCTCTAACCAGCCCAGTGTGGGCAAATTCATGGTGGAGGGAGCCTCTAACCAGCCCAGTTTGGACCAATTAATGGTGGAGGGAGCCTCTAAACAGCCAAGTTTGGACCAATTCATGGTGGAGGGAGCCTCTAAAAACCCCAGTTTGGACCAATTCATGGTGGAGGGAGCCTCTAAACAGCCCAGTTTGGGCAAATTCATGGTGGAGGGAGCCTCTAACCAGCCCAGTTTGGACCAATTAATGGTGGAGGGAGCCTCTAAACAGCCAAGTTTGGACCAATTCATGGTGGAGGGAGCCTCTAACCAGCCCAGTTTGGACCAATTAATGGTGGAGGGAGCCTCTAAACAGCCAAGTTTGGACCAATTCATGGTGGAGGGAGCCTCTAAAAACCCCAGTTTGGACCAATTCATGGTGGAGGGAGCCTCTAACCAGCCCAGTTTGGGCAAATTCATGGTGGAGGGAGCCTCTAAACAGCCCAGTTTGGGCACATTCATGGTGGAGGGAGCCTCTAACCAGCCCAGTTTGGACCAATTCATGGTGGAGGGAGCCTCTAACCAGCCCAGTGTGGGCAAATTCATGGTGGAGGGAGCCTCTAAAAAACCCAGTTTGGACCAATTCATGGTGGAGGGAGCCTCTAAACAGCCCAGTTTGGGCAAATTCATGGTGGAGGGAGCCTCTAACCAGCCCAGTTTGGACCAATTAATGGTGGAGGGAGCCTCTAAACAGCCAAGTTTGGACCAATTCATGGTGGAGGGAGCCTCTAACCAGCCCAGTTTGGACCAATTAATGGTGGAGGGAGCCTCTAAACAGCCAAGTTTTGGGAAATTCATGGTGGAGGGAGCCTCTAACCAGCCCAGTGTGGGCAAATTCATGGTGGAGGGAGCCTCTAACCAGCCCAGTTTGGACCAATTAATGGTGGAGGGAGCCTCTAAACAGCCAAGTTTGGACCAATTCATGGTGGAGGGAGCCTCTAAAAACCCCAGTTTGGACCAATTCATGGTGGAGGGAGCCTCTAAACAGCCCAGTTTGGGCAAATTCATGGTGGAGGGAGCCTCTAACCAGCCCAGTTTGGACCAATTAATGGTGGAGGGAGCCTCTAAACAGCCAAGTTTGGACCAATTCATGGTGGAGGGAGCCTCTAACCAGCCCAGTTTGGACCAATTAATGGTGGAGGGAGCCTCTAAACAGCCAAGTTTGGACCAATTCATGGTGGAGGGAGCCTCTAAAAACCCCAGTTTGGACCAATTCATGGTGGAGGGAGCCTCTAACCAGCCCAGTTTGGGCAAATTCATGGTGGAGGGAGCCTCTAAACAGCCCAGTTTGGGCACATTCATGGTGGAGGGAGCCTCTAACCAGCCCAGTTTGGACCAATTCATGGTGGAGGGAGCCGCTAAACAGCCCAGTTTGGACCAATTCATGGTGGAGGGAGCCTCTAAAAACCCCAGTTTGGACCAATTCATGGTGGAGGGAGCCTCTAAACAGCCCAGTTTGGGCAAATTCATGGTGGAGGGAGCCTCTAACCAGCAGAGTTGGTGGAAATCAGGGTGGAGGGAGCCTAGTATTAGCAGAATTGTGCAACGCTTATGGTGGATGAGTATGAGGATGCGGAGGAATTGGAGAGGTTGAGTACAGACATGGAGTTTCATGTTGGGGTGCTTTACACAGGTGGGCACAAAAATGACGGCTCTACCCAGTGGTGGTTCATTTTTATCAAAGTGAGCCGGTCGGCACTCTCAGCTGACAGACGGGTGCGCTTGTCAGTGATGATGCCACCGGCTGCACTGAACACCCTCTCAGATAGGACGCTGGCGGCAGGACAGGACAGCACCTCCAAGGCATATAGGGCAAGTTCAAGCCACAGGTCCAACTTCGACACCCAATACGTGTAGGGCGCAGAGGGGTCGGAGAGGACAGGGCTGTGGTCGGAAAGGTATTCCCGCAACATGCGCCTATACTTCTCACGCCTGGTGACACTAGGACCCTCCGTGGCGGCACTTTGGCGAGGGGGTGCCATCAAGGTGTCCCAGACCTTAGACAGTGTGCCCCTCGTTTGTGTGGACCGGTGAGAACTTGGTTGCCTACTGGAGGAACTGCCCTCCCTTCCGCCAACGTCACATGCTGGAAACATCTCCATCATATTCTGCACCAATTGCCTGTGGCAAGCATTGATGCGATTGGCCCTCCCCTCTACCGGAATAAAAGACGAGATGTTGTTTTTATACCGGGGGTCAAGGATAGCAAAGATCCAGTACTGGTTGTCCTCCATGATTTTGACAATACGCTTGTCGGTTGTAAAGCACCCCAACATGAACTCAGCCATGTCTGCCACAGTGTTAGTTGGCATGACTCCTCTGGCCCCACCGGAAAGTTCAATCTCCATTTCCTCCTCATCCTCCATGTCTACCCATCCGCGCTGCAACAATGGGACGATTCGAAGTTGCCCGGAAGCCTCCTGTATCACCATCACATCATCGGACAACTCTTCTTCCTCCTCCTCCTCCTCCTCCTCCTCCATTAAACGCAGTGAAGCGGACAGATGTGTGGACCTACTCTCCAGCTGTGACGGATCGGATGCTATCCCTAACTCCTCTGTGTGATCTGAGTTATCCCTGATGTCAATCAGGGATTCTCTCAGAACACACAAGAGCGGGATTGTAAGGCTCACCATCGCATCCTCAGAGCTCACCCTCCTTGTGGACTCCTCAAAGACCCGTAGGATGTCACAAAGGTCTCTCATCCATGGCCACTCATGGATGTGAAACTGAGGCAGCTGACTTTGTGGCACCCTAGGGTTTTGTAGCTGGTATTCCATCAAAGGTCTCTGCTGCTCAACCACTCTATTCAACATCTGAAACGTTGAGTTCCAGCGTGTGGGGACGTCGCACAAAAGCCGGTGTTGTGGCACATGCAGGCGTTGCTGGAGAGATTTTAAGCTAGCAGCGGCTACTGTCGACTTGCGAAAGTGGGCGCACATGCGCCGCACTTTCACCAGTAGCTCTGGAACATTGGGGTAGCTCTTTAGGAAATGTTGCACCACTAGGTTGAAGACGTGGGCCAGGCATGGAACATGTTGGAGTCCGGCAAGCTCCAGAGCTGCTACCAGGTTCCGGCCGTTATCACAAACGACCATGCCTGGGCCCAGGTGCAGCGGCTCAAACCATATTGCCGTCTCATCGAGGAGGGCATCCCTCACCTCGGAGGCAGTGTGCTGTCTGTCCCCCAAGCTGATCAGCTTCAGCACAGCCTGCTGACGTCTACCAACGCCAGTGCTGCAACGTTTCCAACTCGTAGCTGGGGTCAATCTAACAGCGGAGGAGGAGGCGGTGGCGGAGGAGGAGGCGGTGGCGGAGGAGGAGGCGGTAGAGGAGGAGGAGGAGGGGGGTGTTCTTCTCGTGTCCCTGCCAGGAATGTTAGGCGGGGAGACGAGGTACACCGGGCCAGTTTGGGAAGCAGTCCCAGCCTCAACTACATTCACCCAGTGTGCCGTCAGTGAAATGTAGCGTCCCTGTCCGCATGCACTTGTCCACGTGTCGGTGGTCAAGTGGACCTTTGTGCAAAGCGCGGAACTAAGGGCCCGCCTGATGTTGAGTGACACGTGCTGGTGCAAGGCGGGGACGGCACACCGGGAGAAGTAGTGACGGCTAGGGACGGCATAGCGAGGTGCCGCAGTTGCCATCAGGTCCAGGAAGGCGGGAGTTTCAACAAGCCGGAACGCCAACATCTCCTGGGCCAGCAGTTTAGCGATGTTGGCGTTCAAGGCTTGCGCGTGTGGGTGGTTAGCAGTGTATTTCTGCCGCCGCTCCAATGTCTGAGAGATGGTGGGTTGTTGTAAAGAAACGCCTGATGGTGCCTTTGATGGTGCAGGAGAAGGAGATAAGACAGGACCAGGGGAGGATGAGGTAGAAGTCAACAAAGTGGCGGAGGCAGATGAAGTGGTGTCCTGGCTCGTCCTCTGGAGTGCATCGCCAGCACAGTCAGCAGTGGCAGTGGCAGAGGCAGAGGCAGTGGCAGAGGCAGTGGCAGTGGCGTGAACGGCAGGCGGCCTTTGTCCTGCCGTTGCTGCCTGCCACTGATTCCAGTGCTTGGATTCCAAATGACGGCGCATTGAAGTGGTGGACAGGTTGCTCTTCTCAGAGCCCCTAATCAATTTCGAGAGGCAAATTGTGCAGACAACACTATATCTGTCCTCGGCGCATTCCTTGAAAAAACTCCACACCTTCGAGAAACGTGCCCTCGAGGTGGGAGTTTTTCGGGGCTGGGTACGAACTGGAACATCTTGGGAGATTCCGGGTGTGGCCTGGCTTCGCCTAAGCTGCTGACCTCTGCCTCTGCCTCTAGCTACCCTTTTTGGTGCTGCACCTGCCTCAACATCCACACTACTTTCCCCGCTTGACATCCCCCTTGTCCAGGTCGGGTCAGTGTCCTCATCATCCACCACTTCCTCTTCCAACTCCTGTCTCATCTCCTCCTCCCGCACAATGCGCCGGTCAACTGGATGCCCTGACGGCAACTGCGTCACATCATCGTCGATGAGGGTGGGTTGCTGGTCATCCACCACCAAATCGAACGGAGATGGAGGAGACTCTAGTGTTTGAGCATCTGGACACAGATGCTCCTCTGTTAGGTTCATGGAATCGTGACGTGGAGAGGCAGGTTGAGGGACAATGAAAGGAGCGGAGAACAGCTCTGGGGAGCAGGGACAGTTTGGGTTATTGTTCTGTAAAGCTTCGGAATTTTGGGAGGAAGGAAGACAAGACTGTTGGGTAATAGGAGGAGAGGAGGCAGAGTCTGACTGGCTGCTGGACAATGTGCTGTAAGCGTTCTCTGACAGCCATTGCAAGACCTGTTCCTGGTTCTCGGGCCTACTAAGGTTTGTACCCTGCAGTTTAGTTAATGTGGCAAGCAACCCTGGCACTGTGGAGTGGCGCAATGCTTGCTGCCCCACAGGAGTAGGCACGGGACGCCCTGTGGCTTCACTGCTACCTTGCTCCCCAGAACCATTCCCCCGACCTCGCCCACGGCCTCGTCCACGTCCCTTTCCGGGAGCCTTGCGCATTTTGAATTCCTAGTTAGAAATTGGCACTGTATACCAGTAGTAAAAATTGTGGGTGCACGTAACCCCAATATATTCTTTGAATTCCCAGTCAGAAACTGGCACTATATGGCAGTAGCAAGAAATGAGGGTATTTATAACCCCAATATATTCTTTGAATTCCCAGTCAGACAATGGCACTGTATACCAGTAGTAAAAATTGTGGGTGCACGTAACCACAATATATTCTTTGAATTACCAGTCAGAAACTGGCACTATATGGCAGTAGCAAGAAATGAGGGTATTTATAACCCCAATATATTCTTTGAATTCCCAGTCAGACAATGGCACTGTATACCAGTAGTAAAAATTGTGGGTGCACGTAACCCCAATATATTCTTTGAATTCCCAGTCAGAAACTGGCACTATATGGCAGTAGCAAGAAATGAGAGTATTTGTATTCCCAATATATTCTTTGAATTCCCAGTCAGACAATGGCACTGTATACCAGTAGTAAAAATTGTGGGTGCACGTAACCACAATATATTCTTTGAATTACCAGTCAGAAACTGGCACTATATGGCAGTAGCAAGAAATGAGGGTATTTATAACCCCAATATATTCTTTGAATTCCCAGTCAGACAATGGCACTGTATACCAGTAGTAAAAATTGTGGGTGCACGTAACCCCAATATATTCTTTGAATTCCCAGTCAGAAACTGGCACTATATGGCAGTAGCAAGAAATGAGGGTATTTATAACCCCAATATATTCTTTGAATTCCCAGTCAGACAATGGCACTGTATACCAGTAGTAAAAATTGTGGGTGCATGTAACCACAATATATTCTTTGAATTACCAGTCAGAAACTGGCACTATATGGCAGTAGCAAGAAATGAGGGTATTTATAACCCCAATATATTCTTTGAATTCCCAGTCAGACAATGGCACTGTATACCAGTAGTAAAAATTGTGGGTGCACGTAACCCCAATATATTCTTTGAATTCCCAGTCAGAAACTGGCACTATATGGCAGTAGCAAGAAATGAGGGTATTTATAACCCCAATATATTCTTTGAATTCCCAGTCAGACAATGGCACTGTATACCAGTAGTAAAAATTGTGGGTGCACGTAACCACAATATATTCTTTGAATTACCAGTCAGAAACTGGCACTATATGGCAGTAGCAAGAAATGAGGGTATTTATAACCCCAATATATTCTTTGAATTCCCAGTCAGACAATGGCACTGTATACCAGTAGTAAAAATTGTGGGTGCACGTAACCCCAATATATTCTTTGAATTCCCAGTCAGAAACTGGCACTATATGGCAGTAGCAAGAAATGAGGGTATTTATAACCCCAATATATTCTTTGAATTCCCAGTCAGACAATGGCACTGTATACCAGTAGTAAAAATTGTGGGTGCACGTAACCACAATATATTCTTTGAATTACCAGTCAGAAACTGGCACTATATGGCAGTAGCAAGAAATGAGGGTATTTATAACCCCAATATATTCTTTGAATTCCCAGTCAGACAATGGCACTGTATACCAGTAGTAAAAATTGTGGGTGCACGTAACCCCAATATATTCTTTGAATTCCCAGTCAGAAACTGGCACTATATGGCAGTAGCAAGAAATGAGGGTATTTATAACCCCAATATATTCTTTGAATTCCCAGTCAGACAATGGCACTGTATACCAGTAGTAAAAATTGTGGGTGCACGTAACCACAATATATTCTTTGAATTACCAGTCAGAAACTGGCACTATATGGCAGTAGCAAGAAATGAGGGTATTTATAACCCCAATATATTCTTTGAATTCCCAGTCAGACAATGGCACTGTATACCAGTAGTAAAAATTGTGGGTGCACGTAACCCCAATATATTCTTTGAATTCCCAGTCAGACACTGGCACTATATGGCAGTAGCAAGAAATGAGGGTATTTGTATTCCCAATATATTCTTTGAATTCCCAGTCAGACAATGGCACTGTATACCAGTAGTAAAAATTGTGGGTGCACGTAACCACAATATATTCTTTGAATTACCAGTCAGAAACTGGCACTATATGGCAGTAGCAAGAAATGAGGGTATTTATAACCCCAATATATTCTTTGAATTCCCAGTCAGACAATGGCACTGTATACCAGTAGTAAAAATTGTGGGTGCACGTAACCCCAATATATTCTTTGAATTCCCAGTCAGACACTGGCACTATATGGCAGTAGCAAGAAATGAGGGTATTTGTATTCCCAATATATTCTTTGAATTCCCAGTCAGACAATGGCACTGTATACCAGTAGTAAAAATTGTGGGTGCACGTAACCCCAATATATTCTTTGAATTCCCAGTCAGAAACTGGCACTATATGGCAGTAGCAAGAAATGAGGGTATTTGTATTCCCAATATATTCTTTGAATTCCCAGTCAGACAATGGCACTGTATACCAGTAGTAAAAATTGTGGGTGCACGTAACCCCAATATATTCTTTGAATTCCCAGTCAGACTCTGGCACTATATGGCAGTAGCAAGAAATGAGGGTATTTGTATTCCCAATATATTCTTTGAATTCCCAGTCAGACAATGGCACTGTATACCAGTAGTAAAAATTGTGGGTGCACGTAACCCCAATATATTCTTTGAATTCCCAGTCAGAAACTGGCACTATATGGCAGTAGCAAGAAATGAGGGTATTTGTATTCCCAATATATTCTTTGAATTCCCAGTCAGACAATGGCACTGTATACCAGTAGTAAAAATTGTGGGTGCACGTAACCCCAATATATTCTTTGAATTCCCAGTCAGACACTGGCACTATATGGCAGTAGCAAGAAATGAGGGTATTTGTATTCCCAATATATTCTTTGAATTCCCAGTCAGACAATGGCACTGTATACCAGTAGTAAAAATTGTGGGTGCACGTAACCCCAATATATTCTTTGAATTCCCAGTCAGAAACTGGCACTATATGGCAGTAGCAAGAAATGAGGGTATTTGTATTCCCAATATATTCTTTGAATTCCCAGTCAGACAATGGCACTGTATACCAGTAGTAAAAATTGTGGGTGCACGTAACCACAATATATTCTTTGAATTACCAGTCAGAAACTGGCACTATATGGCAGTAGCAAGAAATGAGGGTATTTATAACCCCAATATATTCTTTGAATTCCCAGTCAGACAATGGCACTGTATACCAGTAGTAAAAATTGTGGGTGCACGTAACCCCAATATATTCTTTGAATTCCCAGTCAGAAACTGGCACTATATGGCAGTAGCAAGAAATGAGGGTATTTATAACCCCAATATATTCTTTGAATTCCCAGTCAGACAATGGCACTGTATACCAGTAGTAAAAATTGTGGGTGCACGTAACCACAATATATTCTTTGAATTACCAGTCAGAAACTGGCACTATATGGCAGTAGCACGAAATGAGGGTATTTATAACCCCAATATATTCTTTGAATTCCCAGTCAGACAATGGCACTGTATACCAGTAGTAAAAATTGTGGGTGCACGTAACCCCAATATATTCTTTGAATTCCCAGTCAGAAACTGGCACTATATGGCAGTAGCAAGAAATGAGGGTATTTATAACCCCAATATATTCTTTGAATTCCCAGTCAGACAATGGCACTGTATACCAGTAGTAAAAATTGTGGGTGCACGTAACCACAATATATTCTTTGAATTACCAGTCAGAAACTGGCACTATATGGCAGTAGCAAGAAATGAGGGTATTTATAACCCCAATATATTCTTTGAATTCCCAGTCAGACAATGGCACTGTATACCAGTAGTAAAAATTGTGGGTGCACGTAACCCCAATATATTCTTTGAATTCCCAGTCAGACACTGGCACTATATGGCAGTAGCAAGAAATGAGGGTATTTGTATTCCCAATATATTCTTTGAATTCCCAGTCAGACAATGGCACTGTATACCAGTAGTAAAAATTGTGGGTGCACGTAACCACAATATATTCTTTGAATTACCAGTCAGAAACTGGCACTATATGGCAGTAGCAAGAAATGAGGGTATTTGTATTCCCAATATATTCTTTGAATTCCCAGTCAGACAATGGCACTTTATACCAGTAGTAAAAAATTGTGGGTGCACGTAACCCCAATATATTCTTTGAATTCCCAGTCAGACACTGGCACTATATGGCAGTAGCAAGAAATGAGGGTATTTGTATTCCCAATATATTCTTTGAATTCCCAGTCAGACAATGGCACTGTATACCAGTAGTAAAAATTGTGGGTGCACGTAACCCCAATATATTCTTTGAATTACCAGTCAGAAACTGGCACTATATGGCAGTAGCAAGAAATGAGGGTATTTGTATTCCCAATATATTCTTTGAATTCCCAGTCAGACAATGGCACTGTATACCAGTAGTAAAAATTGTGGGTGTATATAGCCCCAATTCTATTGCTAGGGGACTTGCAGGGTATTTCTGGGGTGAAGGTGGGGGGGCACACCGTTGGAACGGGTATCGGGGTATATATCGGGTATACGGGAATACACTGACAGTGTATTCCATTCAGGATCCTGGGAAAGCTGGGTTGCGGCGATTGAGCCCGTTAGTGCCACGTTACACTGACAAGCTTCTCCCTGGAATTTAGCTCTTATAAGAGCTGTTGGTTGTCTTCTCCTTCCTATCCTAGCCTGTCCCTGCCTACCCAGAATCTAACCCCTAGCTAACTGAACGGAAACCTCCGTCCCCGGTGAATTGCAAGCTCAGAATGACGCGAAGCTGGGCGGCGCTGTTCTTTTAAATTAGAGGTCACATGTTTTCGGCAGCCAATGGGTTTTGCCTACTTTTTTCAACGTCACCGGTGTCGTAGTTCCTGTCCCATCGAGTAATGGCGCACTTTACCACGCGGTGTTCGATTCGATTCGAACATGCCGAACAGCCTAATATCCGATCGAACATGAGTTCGATAGAACACTGTTCGCTCATCTCAATTCTCTATGCCTGACCAAACGACTCGACTGATCTTCACCAAATTTGGCACACAGATACTTCAAGTGTCCGGGATGGTTTAAGATGAGAACCCAACTCACTTGGACGTACTGTTCCAGAGATACAGCTTTCCCAACACCCTGACCCCCCATTAGCCAAAACAAACCTGCAAGTCTTCACTCATATTCCAACTGCAATACACACGGTCACTCCACATGCACAATCCAACACTGATATCCAAGCAGAGATACACACATCAGAGGATTAGATACACAGATCAACACACAGTATCAGATGTCAGAGGATTAGATACGCGCGTCTGCACACAGTTCCACATGCCAGAGGATTAAATATGCACATCTGCACACAATTCCACAAGTGGAAGGATTAGATACACGCATCTGCACACAGTTCCATATGCCAGAGGATTAGATACGCGCATCTGCACACAGTTCCACACACCACGTCTGCTCAAAGTACCACATGCTGAAGGATTAGATACACAGGTCAGCGCACAGTATCACATGCCAGAGGATTAGATATGCATGTCTGCACATAGTTCCACAACCCAAAGGATTAGATACACACATCTGCACACAGTACCACACGCTAAAGAATTAAATACACAGGTCAGCACACAGTACCACATGCCAGAGGATTAGATACGTGCGTCTTCACATAGGACCACACGTTGGAGGATTAGATACGCACATTTGCACACAGTTCCACATGCCGGAGGATTGGATACATGCCAATGCACACAGTTACACACGCCGCAGGATTAGATACGCACATCTACACACAGTTACACATGCCACGGGATTAGATTTGCGCATCTGCACAAAGTACCACATGCTGGAGAATTACATACACATCTCAGCACACAGTATCACACGCCAGAGGATTAGATACAAGCGCCTGCAGGCAGTTCCACATGCCAAAGGATTAGATACGCGCCTCTTCACACAATACCACACGGGGGAGGATTAGATATGTGCGTCTGCACACAGTACCACACTTTGGAAGATTAGACACATGCCTCTGCACACAGTACCACATGCCAGAGGATTAGATATATGCGTCTGCACACAGTTCTACACAACAGATGATTAGATATGCGCCTCTTCACACAATACCACACAGGGGAGGATTAGATACATGTGTCTGCACACAGTACCACACGACCAAGGATTAGTTATGCGCGTCTGCACACAGTTCCACAAGCTGAAGGATTAGATACGTGTGTCTGCACAAAGTACCACACGGGGAGGATTAGATACGCACATCTGCACAAAGTTCAACATGCTGGAGGATTAGATACACATGTCTTCAGATACTACCATCACCAGAGGATTAGATACGCACGTCTGCACACAGTTTCGCACGCCGGAGAATTACATACACATCTCAGCACACAGCACCACACGCCAGAGGATTAGATAGGCACTTCTGCACACAGTTCCACATGACATAAGATTAGATACGCGCGTTTGCACATAGTTTCACTTGCCAGAAGATTAGATATGCGTGTCTTCACACAATGCTATATGGGGGAGGATTAGATACGCGCATCTGTACACAGTACGACACGCTGGAGGATTAGATATGTGCATCTGCACACAGTACCACACCAACAAGGATTAGACAAGAAAGAAAAAAGTATGTTTTTGGATTTTTTTGTGGGTTTTTTCGAAACACCGTGTTTATGTCAACCGTCCAAGGACCGTACAAGACCTGAAGGCCAACACCCGGGCAGAAACTGCCAAGATACCTGCTGCTATGCCAGTAAGGTTCATGACAAACGCCAGAAATTCAGTCTATATACATTTGGGGGCGTCACCTACCTGTTATGATTTTCAAAACTGTGTAAAAACAAAACTTTAGATATGTTTCTACATTCTGAAAAAAAAATAAAAAATTTTTGATCCATAAAAGGGTTTATCGCATTTTAAAAAAGTAAGTTATGTTGCCGAACCATATATTACAGGACTGAAATAGACTTGTGGCTGTCATGTGGAAAGATCTTATCCTCAGATGGTTAATGGCCACAATACGAGAAGAGATACTTATTGTGGGCATTGCTGCCAAGTCACTCTGTATGACACAGTGGAGACCCAGCAGCTATGCTAGACTAAATAGATCTGCATTTGGCAATGAAAAATAACTCAACTAACTACATATTGTATTCAGCCACTTTAACCTAGATTATATAAATGTAGCTTTTTATGATTCTCCTTTACGCAATAATTAGCTCTTGATTTTCATCATATTATTCTATTTTCTGTATACAAGGATAGTATCATATACAGTCCTATGAAAAAATTTGGGCACCCCTATTAATCTTAATCATTTTTAGTTCTAAATATTTTGGTGTTTGCAACAGCCATTTCAGTTTGATATATCTAATAACTGATGGACACAGTAATATTTCAGGATTGAAATGAGGTTTATTGTACTAACAGAAAATGCGCAATATGCATTAAACCAAAATTTGACCGGTGCAAAAATATGGGCACCTCAACAGAAAAGTGACATTAATATTTAGTACATCCTCCTTTTGCAAAGATAACAGCCTCTAGTTGCTTCCTGTAGCTTTTAATCAGTTCCCGGATCCTGGATGAAGGTATTTTGGACCATTTCTTTCTACAAAACAATTCAAGTTCAGTTAAGTTAGATGGTCGCCGAACATGGACAGCCCGCTCTCAAATGATCTGAAAACAAAGATTGTTCAACATAGTTGTTCAGGGAAAGGATACAAAACGTTGTCTCAGAGATTTAACCTGTCAGTTTCCACTGTGAGGAACATAGTAAGGAAATGGAAGACCACAGGGACAGTTCTTGTTAAGCCCAGAAGTGGCAGGCCAAGAAAAATATCAGAAAGGCAGAGAAGAAGAATGGTGAGAACAGTCAAGGACAATCCACAGACCACCTCCAAAGAGCTGCAGCATCATCTTGCTGCAGATGGTGTCACTGTGCATCAGTCAGCAATACAGCGCACTTTGCACAAGGAGAAGCTGTATGGGAGAGTGATGAGAAAGAAGCCGTTTCTGCACGTACGCCACAAATAGAGTTGCCTGAGGTATGCAAAAGCACATTTGGAGAAGCCAACTTCATTTTGGAAACAAAGATTGAGTTGTTTGGTTATAAAAAAAGGCATTATGCATGGCATCCAAAAAGAAACAGCATTCCAAGAAAAACACTTGCTACCCACTGTAAAATTTGGTGGAGGTTCCATCATGCTTTGGGGCTGTGTGGCCAATGCCGGCATCGGGAATCTTGTTAAAGTTGAGAGTCGCATGGATTCCACTCAGTATCAGCAGATTCTTGAGAATAATGTTCAAGAATCAGTGACGAAGTTGAAGTTACGCCGGGGATGGATATTTCAGCAAGACAATGATCCAAAACACTGCTCCAAATCAACTCAGGCATTCATGCAGAGGAACAATTACAATGTTCTGGAATGGCCATCCCAGTCCCCAGACCTGAATATCATTGAACATCTGTGGGATGATTTGAAGCGGGCTGTCCATGCTCGGCGACCATCTAACTTAACTGAACTTGAATTGTTTGTCCAAAATACCTTTATCCAGGATCCAGGAACTGATTAAAAGCTACAGGAAGCGACTAGAGGCTGTTATCTTTGCAAAAGGAGGATCTACTAAATATTAATGTCACTTTTCTGTCGAGGTGCCTATACTTTTGCACCAGTCAAATTTTGGTTTAATGCATATTGCACATTTTCCGTTAGTACAATAAACCTCATTTCAATCCTGAAATATTACTGTGTCCATCAGTTATTAGATATATCAAACTGAAATGGCTGCTGCAAACACCAAAATATTTAGAACTAAAAATGATTAATAGGGGTGCCCAAACTTTTTCATAGGACTGTATAACAACACAAAAAGACCACATTACCAAGGCCTGATTTTTCATTGTATCGCTGAATTATATTCACAAAAAAATAAGCGAAAATATTTCTTGGGAAATCTATTAGTAAAAGCGCAACAACAAAACAAACAGTGTCTACATTTGAAAAAACAATCCTATTTTTCAGTTCACTTTTGATTGATTGTCTATGTACACAAAAACATATAAACTATTCCATATAATACATAGTCTAGCTGCTACAGGGAGTCTACCACCTACCCCCAAGCATGTTCAATTGCTACCATATCATTCCAGAGGACACTGCAGAAATAAACAGCATACCTTTGTTATGTCTGTCACTTGGTTAGATTTGGAGAAAATAACTGTTATGCAAATTAGGCATTTGGTGCACAGTATTGTAAGCGGCCAGTTTGTCGTGGCCTGTGGGCATGCTCAGTCTGCTCTGCCCAAGGCCCGAGGCCTAGAAGTTACAATCCATCACCGGAAGAAGAGGATGAAGACGACGTTGCTGAAGAAGATGGAGGCGGCGCTAGAGAGAGTTCTCTCGCAGCTTTGGGGATGCCCCCAGTGCTGTCTGAGCACTGGGGCCCGCCCCCAGTGCTGCGAGAGAGCTAATTTGCATACCAACAAGAACCAGGATTGTAGGCGAACAGCGGCACAGAAAAGACGACAAAAGGTAGGAGACGAATAGCCTTTCTTAAGGCTATTCTGACGTGGTACCTACACAAAATAGTGTGTGAATGATAGGATCCCTTTAAACCGTATTATGTAACTGCAATTGGAGCCTCAACCCAAGATGTATCATCTCAGGGCAGTTTTTGGCGTGAGATATAATCCAGGATGGTCCCTTATCTATGAAGAAACCAGAAATCAACCATGTCTTGCGCTTGTTGGGGCCTTTAATAAATCTGCTCCAGTGTAGGTGACATCCATAGCATAGCTATGATCGGTAGACTATTTCCATACGTTCCATAGAGCTGCAATGGAGCAATAATATGTATGTATGTCCATTAGAGATGAGCGAACACTAAAATGTTCGAGGTTCGAAATTCGATTCGAACAGCCGCTCACTGTTCGAGTGTTCGAATGGGTTTCGAACCCCATTATAGTCTATGGGGAACATAAACTCGTTAAGGGGGAAACCCAAATTCGTGTCTGGAGGGTCACCAAGTCCACTATGACACCCCAGGAAATGATACCAACACCCTGGAATGACACTGGGACAGCAGGGGAAGCATGTCTGGGGGCATAAAAGTCACTTTATTTCATGGAAATCCCTGTCAGTTTGCGATTTTCGCAAGCTAACTTTTCCCCATAGAAATGCATTGGCCAGTGCTGATTGGCCAGAGTACGGAACTCGACCAATCAGCGCTGGCTCTGCTGGAGGAGGCGGAGTCTAAGATAGCTCCACACCAGTCTCCATTCAGGTCCGACCTTAGACTCCGCCTCCTCCGGCAGAGCCAGCGCTGATTGGCCGAAGGCTGGCCAATGCATTCCTATGCGAATGCAGACTTAGCAGTGCTGAGTCAGTTTTGCTCAACTACACATCTGATGCACACTCGGCACTGCTACATCAGATGTAGCAATCTGATGTAGCAGAGCCGAGGGTGCACTAGAACCCCTGTGCAAACTCAGTTCACGCTAATAGAATGCATTGGCCAGCGCTGATTGGCCAATGCATTCTATTAGCCCGATGAAGTAGAGCTGAATGTGTGTGCTAAGCACACACATTCAGCACTGCTTCATCAAGCCAATACAATGCATTAGCCAGTGCTGATTGGCCAGAGTACGGAATTCGGCCAATCAGCGCTGGCCAATGCATTCTATTAGCCCGATGAAGTAGAGCTGAATGTGTGTGCTAAGCACACACATTCAGCACTGCTTCATCAAGCCAATACAATGCATTAGCCAGTGCTGATTGGCCAGAGTACGGAATTCGGCCAATCAGCGCTGGCTCTGCTGGAGGAGGCGGAGTCTAAGGTCGCTCCACACCAGTCTCCATTCAGGTCCGACCTTAGACTCCGCCTCCTCCGGCAGAGCCAGCGCTGATTGGCCGAAGGCTGGCCAATGCATTCCTATGCGAATGCAGACTTAGCAGTGCTGAGTCAGTTTTTCTCAACTACACATCTGATGCACACTCGGCACTGCTACATCAGATGTAGCAATCTGATGTAGCAGAGCCGAGGGTGCACTAGAACCCCTGTGCAAACTCAGTTCACGCTAATAGAATGCATTGGCCAGCGCTGATTGGCCAATGCATTCTATTAGCCCGATGAAGTAGAGCTGAATGTGTGTGCTAAGCACACACATTCAGCACTGCTTCATCAAGCCAATACAATGCATTAGCCAGTGCTGATTGGCCAGAGTACGGAATTCGGCCAATCAGCGCTGGCCAATGCATTCTATTAGCCCGATGAAGTAGAGCTGAATGTGTGTGCTAAGCACACACATTCAGCTCTACTTCATCGGGCTAATAGAATGCATTGGCCAGCGCTGATTGGCCAGAGTACGGAACTCGACCAATCAGCGCTGGCTCTGCTGGAGGAGGCGGAGTCTAAGGTCGGACCTGAATGGAGACTGGTGTGGAGCGATCTTAGACTCCGCCTCCTCCAGCAGAGCCAGCGCTGATTGGCCGAATTCCGTACTCTGGCCAATCAGCACTGGCTAATGCATTGTATTGGCGTGATGAAGCAGTGCTGAATGTGTGTGCTTAGCACACACATTCAGCTCTACTTCATCGGGCTAATAGAATGCATTGGCCAGCGCTGATTGGCCGAATTCCGTACTCTGGCCAATCAGTGCTGGCCAATGCATTCTATTAGCTTGATGAAGCAGAGTGTGCACAAGGGTTCAAGCGCACCCTCGGCTCTGATGTAGGAGAGCCGAGGGTGCACTTGAACCCTTGTGCACCCTCAGCTCTGCTACATCAGAGCCGAGGGTGCGCTTGAACCCTTGTGCACACTCTGCTTCATCAAGCTAATAGAATGCATTGGCCAGCGCTGATTGGCCAATGTATTCTATTAGCCTGATGAAGTAGAGCTGAATGTGTGTGCTAAGCACACACATTCAGCTCTACTTCATCGGGCTAATAGAATGCATTGGCCAGCGCTGATTGGCCAGAGTACGGAACTCGACCAATCAGCGCTGGCTCTGCTGGAGGAGGCGGAGTCTAAGATCGCTCCACACCAGTCTCCATTCAGGTCCGACCTTAGACTCCGCCTCCTCCAGCAGAGCCAGCGCTGATTGGCCGAATTCCGTACTCTGGCCAATCAGCACTGGCTAATGCATTGTATTGGCTTGATGAAGCAGTGCTGAATGTGTGTGCTTAGCACACACATTCAGCTCTACTTCATCGGGCTAATAGAATGCATTGGCCAATCAGCGCTGGCCAATGCATTCTATTAGCGTGAACTGAGTTTGCACAGGGGTTCTAGTGCACCCTCGGCTCTGCTACATCAGATTGCTACATCTGATGTAGCAGTGCCGAGTGTGCATCAGATGTGTAGTTGAGCAAAACTGACTCAGCACTGCTAAGTATGCATTCGCATAGGAATGCATTGGCCAGCCTTCGGCCAATCAGCGCTGGCTCTGCCGGAGGAGGCGGAGTCTAAGGTCGGACCTGAATGGAGACTGGTGTGGAGCGACCTTAGACTCCGCCTCCTCCAGCAGAGCCAGCGCTGATTGGCCGAATTCCGTACTCTGGCCAATCAGCACTGGCTAATGCATTGTATTGGCTTGATGAAGCAGTGCTGAATGTGTGTGCTTAGCACACACATTCAGCTCTACTTCATCGGGCTAATAGAATGCATTGGCCAATCAGCGCTGGCCAATGCATTCTATTAGCGTGAACTGAGTTTGCACAGGGGTTCTAGTGCACCCTCGGCTCTGCTACATCAGATTGCTACATCTGATGTAGCAGTGCCGAGTGTGCATCAGATGTGTAGTTGAGCAAAACTGACTCAGCACTGCTAAGTCTCTGCATTCGCATAGGAATGCATTGGCCAGCCTTCGGCCAATCAGCGCTGGCTCTGCCGGAGGAGGCGGAGTCTAAGGTCGGACCTGAATGGAGACTGGTGTGGAGCGATCTTAGACTCCGCCTCCTCCAGCAGAGCCAGCGCTGATTGGTCGAGTTCCGTACTCTGGCCAATCAGCGCTGGCCAATGCATTCTATTAGCCCGATGAAGTAGAGCTGAATGTGTGTGCTTAGCACACACATTCAGCTCTACTTCATCAGGCTAATAGAATACATTGGCCAATCAGCGCTGGCCAATGCATTCTATTAGCTTGATGAAGCAGAGTGTGCACAAGGGTTCAAGCGCACCCTCGGCTCTGATGTAGCAGAGCTGAGGGTGCACAAGGGTTCAAGTGCACCCTCGGCTCTCCTACATCAGAGCCGAGGGTGCGCTTGAACCCTTGTGCAGCCTCGGCTCTGCTACATCAGAGCCGAGGGTGCGCTTGAACCCTTGTGCACACTCTGCTTCATCAAGCTAATAGAATGCATTGGCCAGCACTGATTGGCCAGAGTACGGAATTCGGCCAATCAGCGCTGGCCAATGCATCCCTATGGGAAAAAGTTTATCTCACAAAAATCACAATTAAACACCCGATAGAGCCCCAAAAAGTTATTTTTAATAACATTCCCCCCTAAATAAAGGTTATCCCTAGCTATCCCTGCCTGTACAGCTATCCCTGTCTCATAGTCACAAAGTTCACATTCTCATATGACCCGGATTTGAAATCCACTATTCGTCTAAAATGGAGGTCACCTGATTTCGGCAGCCAATGACTTTTTCCAATTTTTTTCAATGCCCCCAGTGTCGTAGTTCCTGTCCCACCTCCCCTGCGCTGTTATTGGTGCAAAAAAGGCGCCAGGGAAGGTGGGAGGGGAATCGAATTTTGGCGCACTTTACCACGTGGTGTTCGATTCGATTCGAACATGGCGAACACCCTGATATCCGATCGAACATGTGTTCGATAGAACACTGTTCGCTCATCTCTAATGTCCATCACTCCATTTAAATGAGGACATGGGCAGTCAGACTTCCTTCAAGCTTGTATTTTTCACCTGTCCTTGACATTTAATGTTTATGCAAGATTGTAAGTGGAGAGCAAGAATTGTGATTTAGGGATGATGCAAAGCATTAAGACTGAGCTGACTATTCTACATCTGACTCTTATGCAGTTACACTCATTTTATCTAATTGGCCCTGACCCCATAAATAAGATGCAGCACCTGTACATGCCTCTACTAGCTATTAAAATACTTACTATCTTACATAGCTTGATGTAAGAAGTGATGGAGAATAGGAAGGAAAAGAATTACAGCTTTGAGAATCCTCAAAAGTGCTTTTTCCTGGTGAGTTCACATAGGCAAAATACCTCTCAACTGTAACTTAAGTGCTTCATGAAAAAATAAAATCACAGAAGAATTGTAGCGACTACTTAGCATTTACAGCTACAGGAATTATTGTCATCTGATAGAACAAAAGGTGAGAAAGCAGTTTCCATAGTATAAAATGTAAGACTGGCTAAAGAAAACCCAAGTCACTATATAATTGCTTATATTATAGAATTAAGATTTTGCTTCTTTAACCCTTTCCAGCATGAAAACTCAGATTCTGTCACCTAGAAAGCACAGTGATCGTCAAAAAAATTGTGAAAAAGATCAAACACACAATAGCGGTATTTTATATGCTTATAGGCTTTTTTATGCATTTTACCATACAAAAAATTAACGAACATTTAAACATAAATGCGTATAATGTATATATATATATATATATATATATATATATATACACATGTGTGTATATATATATATATATATATATATATATATATATATACACATATATATATATATATATATGTACACGTGTGTATGAAATGCCCCAAAAATATAAATATTGTCCAGTGGAATTTTGAGCCGTAAGGGTAAGGCCTTATGTATCGAAACGCAGCAAAAAAAGTTGAGAAAAAAAAAACACAGCGGAAAAGTATTGCGTTTTTACCACAGTATTCTTTAGGCTGAGGCCGTACGTTGCAGAAATTAAACTTCTTTTGTTGCAGAATTTGCTGCCTTTTTTTTGAGCCAAAGCTAGGAAAGGCTCCAAAAGGAATGGGAAATACTGTATATAGGAAGCTCTTCCACTCCTGGCTTTGGCTCAACAAACCGCAGCAAAATCTGCAACAAAAAAAGCTGCGTTTCCGCAATGTGGGTCCTCAGTCTTAGGCTGGTCTTACACGAACGTAATTTAAGTCTGCAAATGGTCCGCAATTGAGGGTTTTCAATTGCAGACATATTATATTCAGTGTGGCCTCTTACACCACCGGATATTTTATCCATAGTGTGCCAGGCCGTAACCGAGGTCCGCACTGAATAGAGCAGGTCCGCAAAGGCTGTGAATTCACAGCAATGCACGGACTCGCCCATAGAACTCTATGGGCGCGTACGGCAGGACACAGGTGTCTGCGATGTCTATGTTGCTGATCAGCAACTTGCGGACCGTAAAATCAATATGGTCGTGTAAGACCAACCTTAGGCTAAGGCCCCAACGGGTGGAAACGCACCAAAAAAATGCAGCGTAAAAAACCACAGAGAAAACACTGCGTTTTCTGTCGCGGAAAAAAACATGCACGTACATGCGTTTTTCATCGCGTTTTTCAGTTTTGTCCTGTGGAAATTCATATGAGTTTTCTGTTGAGTTTTTCTTCATTTTTGCTCGAGTTTCTCATGTGCAATGAAGTTAATTTGAAAGGCTATATTGAAAATCCTAAGGAATTATGATCCTCTCCTATTTAAGCCAGTGCCTCATGGGCCAGAAACGTTGCAATTTGGCCGGAGCGGAAATGCCACGGGAAAAATTGTGGCGTTTTACAGTACTTGCAAAGTGGATGGGATTCATGTGAATCACATGCCCACTTTGCGGAAAAAAATCACAGATCGGACACGCTGCGATTTCCAAAACAGGCGCAGCAACGTCATCATCAACGTCACATTTACCTCGGTATTTTAATCTAGAAACTGTCAAATAATGTGCCTTATCTTGGTGAATTTTAGTCAAACTGTGGCACCTCTCTCTGGAATAGATGCACGACCAAGCAGATCTATATGCTATGGTTACTAAACAAGTTGTGCGCATGACTGGGAGTGATGTAAGGACCGCAAGTCTTAGGCTAGGTACACAGCTGTGCTCAGATCTCTGTCATTTGAGTCCTCTGGGGAACCCAAACAATGGAGAGCTGGACCGCTAAAACAATGGTTAAGCAGACATAGACTACAACAGGGTCTGTCGGGTGTCCTCCGTTTTTATACTGAAACCGATAGAGAGAAGAATCCTCTATGCAGGAATTTTTTCTATGCACATTTTCATTGGTTTTTGAGGTGGAATCTCCAAAATGTCAATGTTTTGTTCACTTAAGCTAGGTTCACGCTAGTGCCACATCTCTTTTGTTCGGTTCAATTGGGGTAACGCACGGAGTCCAACGGACCTTGTTGACTGTAATGGGGTCCATTAGAAGTCCATAGTTTTGGGGGGGGGGTTTAAATGTTGGTTGTGAGCCCCATATAGGGACATTTTTTTTAAATCCTATCAGTATTTCTTTGTAGAAAGGGAGGAAGTCCATAGTTTTCAAACTGAAACCAGTGGAGGAAAGTCCTCCGTGCAGGACTTTTTCCTTTGCCAATTTTTGGCAGAGACTACGATGGAGTGTCCAACATGGTGTGACATCATGCTGGATTGTTGGAAGAAGTTAGTCATGGAAAATTTAAATACCATTCCATGGCAATGTACTTTGGCAAAATTGTGAGTGAGCCACTACCTGGGATGAAAAGCCACCCCACACATGAATTGTCTCACAATGTTTTACTGTTGGTATGACACAGCACTCATGGAAGGGCTCACGTTTTTTTTCTCCAGATTATCATTCTTTTAGAAGCCTCTTTTCTCCAAGAAAAACATCAAGGCTAGACTGACATTCTGCAGGAAGTACAGGGATCATTTTCTCTGATGAAGCATCCTTCAGACTGTTTGGTACATCTGGAAGAATGATTGTCTGGAGTGGAAAAGGTGAGTGTGTTCATTGGGGAATGCAAAAATACATTCCACCATGTTCTTTTGCATTTTCCCTTCACATTTACGTCAGAATACGTCACCATATCAAATATGAACATAGTTACATACATAGTTACATAGTAGATGAGGTTGGATAAAGACATTAGTACATCAAGTCCAACCTATAACCCTACAATCCCTACAGTGTTTATCCAGGGGCCTTTTTTTCTATTTATTAGTTGCACAATAAAAACATGTTTTATGAAAAAAGTGATTTTTGTGTTGCCGCATTTCTAGAACAAAAAAAGAACAAAAAAGTTTTAGCTTATGCTAGTCCCATTTTAGGATACCTACTGTATATCTATACATAGTCTATGTAAAAATAGATGCAAATGAATACCCTTCCACTAATGTTACATATGTGATGTGAACATAGTCTTACACTGACATGCATCGTAATAAAAATGCCTATGGCTTGACCTAATAAACAGGCCTTGGTTATATCGGTTTTCTAGCCCTAAATAATTTGTTCATACTGATGACCTATAGACAGTCTATCTATTTTGCTTGGAAAAATTACTAAAAAAAATGAATTAATTTCATAAAAAATTGTGATAAAAGTGGACCAAAATTCACTCCAGGCATTACAACCAGTTGACATAATTTAAGGAGTTGTCTATTATTATAAAAACATGGCTACCATGTAAAACTGTATGCTTTAACAACTAGAGGTGACTCATGAGAGGATACTCTCTTTTTTATCTTGGTAAGCCCATCTCCTAATTTATATGGAAATGTTCTGTACATTGAAAGATTATTGGAGTGGGCCAAAAGTGTAGGCCCTCCCTATCATAGCAGTATTTTCCCAAGTGGTACTTTCATCTATAATAGTGAATTGGTGCCTGTTGCGAACCAGTTTTATATTTGACAGTTTTTTATTCCAATTCCTCCAAAATATTGATTTAACCTTGCTAAATAATAATAATAATAATCCACGTTTTCTTATTTATGTTCTTTGTGATACAATTTTAATACCTCCATTTTATATTCAAGAGCTATCACCAAACAAAAAAAGATTTGGATAATATTCTATATAGACACATACTTTCAGGGCCTCTTTAAGCATAGAGCAAAGGTTCCGGGCACCAGACTTTCTCCTCACGAGAACTCCCCTCACAACTGTATCGGCGTGCATAGCCCAGTGGCAAAGTTAGCAGAGGAGACGTCTGCCTTGGGCCTAAAGACATTGTGGGGCCTAAAGACATTGTAGGGCCCACCCCAGGCCCACTAGTAATACATGCTTTACTTTTAGCTAGATCAGTGTCTGCAGACACCGATCTAGTTAAAAACACATTCCCCATCTTGTAAACTGCGAGCCACTTCAGGCTTGTGACAATGCACCAAAACCACAGACAGAATATGCCTGCTTCTTGGCACAGGTGGGCACAAGACACTGTCGTCCTGTGCGTGGACACTGCGCGCTGTTCAAGGAGAGAAGGCTTTGTTCATCAGGGTCACAGGTAGGTGCGTATAACAGGTAGGTATATTTTTTATTTTTCTTTAGCACAATTGTTGGTATTTTAATAGTAGTGCTAGTTAGGAGTGGGAATTATAATTATAAGGGAGGATTCATTGGAGTATTAGGACAATGGGGGTTCATTTATATAAGGGCTATTAGGGGCCATTATGAATAGAAGGGGGGATTTATTTAAGGGGCCATCATTTATATAAAGGGTCATTAGGGGGCATTATGAACAAAAGGGGGGTGGTCATTTATATAAGAGGTCATAAGGGGTGTAATTTTATTTGTCACGGGGAATCAGGGGCGTATGCATAAGGTGGCAATTAATTTAACTAAGGTGGCATTTGGGCTTTATTAAAGCTAAGGCCCCATGTAGCAGGCCGCATCAAAAAGTGCTGCAGGAAAAACCATTGTGGTAACGCATCGTGGTTTTTCCCACAGCACTTTTCACAGGAAGTCCACAGAGGTTTCCTCTGCAGACCTTCTGCTTCCTTTATACCTATAGGCTAACAGTCAGTGTTTCCATAGGTATGATTGATATGCTGCGATTTCCAAAACTGCAATGGTTATGGAAATCATAGCATGTCCGCTGTGCATATTTTTCCACAGTGTGTGAATGGGATTTGCTACAATTCCATCCACTTTGGAAAAATTGTAAAACACAGCGAGTTTTTTTTCCGCCACAAGTAGTTTTCCAGCTCATTTTTATTGAAAATCTAGCCTCAGAATAGATCATCAATAAAAGATCAGAGGACCCCCACTTGATTATGAAAGAGCCATGGCGCCTGTTTATATACCACTATATGGTTACCGTATAGTGATAATATCAGTATACCTAAGTTGGGGGCCCACCTGGATATGTTCGTCCCCCTGTGCTGAACCCCTAACTACGCCTTTATTGAAGCCTAGGACAGAGCAGGGAGCTGTAAAGTCCTTGCTATGTTATAGAATACTTACATTACTGTGTGTGCAGGACGTCCTGGCACAGCTGATGACGTCACTGAATCACGCATGGGTCCAGACCTGCACCAGAGTGCAACAACTGAAGAAGATGTCATCTGCTCTGCTGGAGAAGATGTCAGCTGCTCTGCCATGGGGCTTCAGGCAGAGCCAACTGCACATGTCTGTTCGGCCATTGTACTATGGCCGCTTACAGGAACAGTATGCTCGGCCACAGTAAAACGGCCAAACAGACATGCGCAGTTGGCTCTGGTCAAAACCCGATGGCAGAGCCAACTGCGCATGCACTGGATTTACATTCCGAAGACAGGATTGCTGGAAAAAGACAACGCAGAGGACACAACTGAGAGCCACAGCTGTAGAAAAATGGAGACGGCACTGGAGAGTTTTCACGCAGCACAGGGGATGCTCCCTGTGCTGTCTAGAGATCCATTAGCATATCAAGAAAAACCAAGATATCTACGGAATGGCGGCGCGGAGAAGAATTATAATGGTAGAGGAAGAATAGCCTTTCTTAAGGCTATTCCTATTTGTATTTGTTAAAAAAAGGTAGAATAGAGGGATAGAATCGCTTTAAAAAAAAATTTAAGAACCTCTATATTTTCAGGTCTATTGGCTTGGAATAAAATAGTTTGTAATTGGATTGAAATATGGTTAAAGGAGTGTATCCAAAATGTTGTGGTCAATGACTGCAGCTCGTATTGGTCCTCTATTATACGTGGTGTACCCCAGGGTTTAGTTCTGGGTCCACATGACACCAAACCGTGTAGTATGGTGCAGTCTATGGAAGATGTATGTTGGTTACAAGAAGACTTGAACAGACTTGGTATTTGGGCATCCACATGGCAAGTGAGGTTCAATTTGAATAAATGTGCATCTGGCTAAAAATAATCTACATGTAACATATGTCCTAATGGGAGTGAAGCTGGAAGAGTCACTGGTGGAGAAGGACCTGGGTGTATTTTACAGTATAGGTTATATAACATCACAATGTCAGTGAACTGCTTCTAAGGTCCAGCAAGATATTGTCATGTATTAAAAGGAGTATGGACAGGACAGGGATGTAATATCCCACCTGTCCAAGACTATTTCTTCTACAACATGGTCTTGATTCACATTGCAGGCCTTTTCTGGGCCTAGGAGAGGTATGTCTGTTTATTGTAGGGTCCCATCTGAATTTGGTTGCCTTGCAGGGGCAGATGGGCTTTTTACATTTTGATCAAATCTGTATACCAAGAACCTCAAGTTTATTTTTATGTAGTTTTAGTAGTAATGTATTTTCAACTCTATTTATGTCTTAGTGTTGTATACTGAGAGCTGCTGTAATCTTTCCATATGTAACTATGTAGCTATTCCTTAAAGGGGTATACAAAAATCTATTTCCTAAAGTATACAATTTGGTAATATAAAATATTGCATAAACATGTGAGAAGTTACATATCTAGCAGAGTAGGAAGGCTAATGGGTCATACAATACGTGTCTACATTTCTCCGTTTTTATTGTCATTCTTCCACATTGGAATGATATATTCCGTCTTTTAGTTTTGATACTCACTAACCTACGGCAATTAGCAGAAATTCTTTCTTTTCACGTCAGTACATTATACCGCCACATTTTCTGTATGTGCACTCATATTATTTCATCAGATCTACAGTACATTTTTTTTTAGCAAGGAAACAGAGAATATTTGTCATTCATATCTTCATAACCTATTTGTAGAATGTATCTATCATATTATTAACAAACAACAAAACGTGGATATAGGAATCTGGGTGTTCTGTGTCCAAAACAGTTTCCATATTATAGATCCAGGGACTAAAATGGTTTGCAGTAAATTTAGACATTTCCCTTTGGCTATATGTAAGGCCGCTCAGTTTACGACTAGATAATCTGGTCTACACTTAGGCCTACTTCACATGGGGATTCCGCGTGTCATATTCTGTCGCGGCTGCCGCGACGGGGTGCCAGTGCAGTGCCCAAATGAATAAGCCTAGTCTGGAGGGTGCTGTTATGAGGGGGACACCGCAGCTGATTCAGCCGCAGAATCCACCTGAAGAAAGGACTAGCGCTAGCGGTCTACATAGACCTCCATTGTGAGGGGGTGCATTATGATGTGGATTCAGCGCCATAATCCACCCCCTCTTGCCCCGTGTGAACGAGCCCTTATACTGTAGTGGTGTTTTCAGAGATCTGAAAACTATTCAGTGAAGGGAGGCAATGGCAGAAAACAACAACATGTATGGGTTGAGTTTTTTGTTTCCTATTTGTGCTGCCATGGAAATGCATTGCTAGGAGGGATTTTAGTAACTGGACTGCTGGGCAGGATGTGCTGTTGAAGGAATAGGACAGGGGTCAGCAACCTTCGGCACTCTTGCTGCTGTGAAACTACAACTCCCAGCATGCTCCATTCACTTCCATGGGAGTTCCAAGAACAGTAGAGCAAGTATGCATGTTGGGAGTTGTAGTTCTACAACAGCTGGAGTGCCAAAGGTTGCCTACCCCTGGAATACGACACAGTAAAATGTTCCATAGCTATGATATTGGTGGGATGATTTTCTTTTTGCTACACAAAACAAATTGCATTTTGCAGTGGGGCAGGTTGATTGTAAGTAGGAGTTACAGTCTGGACCAGTTTTGGGTGGAGTTGGAAAAAAGTCACAAACTCCTACTTCAAAATTAAGTTATTAATTTTTTTTAGTTATATAGTCCAATTTTCGAGACATCTGCCGGGTGACATTTTCCAGATAATGTACGGGCTATCGCTGTCCCTCCGTCTCATCCGTACCTATTGAGGGCTCCCAGGCTTGTCAGGCATTACATCCTATCACAGGCTACCTCGTAATGCATTGATCAAGACCTGGGGGGATCTAATAATTACAGTAAAAATTATTGTGTATATATATATATATATATATATATATATATATATATATATATCAATAAAAGAATTAAAAATTTTAATCACTTCCCCCCACACTTTCCCTAGAACATCTATAAAAGTAAAAAAATAAAAATAAATAATAATAATAATAATAATAATAATAATAAAGTGATACAAATACACATCATCTATCCCTGTGTATGAAAACATCCAGTCTACAAACATATAAAAATATAACTTATATTTTTCCCATGTAGTGAAAGTCTTGGTAGGAAAAAAAAAAAATCAAGAGCAAAAGCTACAGACATTCCCCAAAATAGTATAGCTAAAAAGTACATCCAGCCCCGCAAAAAAAAAACCCCACCTTATACATCCCTGTACATGGAAATATAAAAAAGTTACGAGTGTCAAAATATGGAAACTCCAAGATTTTTTTTTTTCATATTTGGTGTGGCATCCTTGGGCCGTAAAGTGACTGCATTCACTTCACACAATAATCTTTCATTACGCAACAGGAGTTGTGGCCAAAGTTTCCGTGTGGCCCTAGCTCTAGACATAGCATCCACTGGAAAAAAAGAGCAATAAACGCTCAGATACCTCGAGTCAGATGCTTGAGTACAGCAAAAGAATACAATAAAGTAACCAATTTCTCTATAGTTCAGTGATATTGTTTTGCTCAACCAGAACCACCAGTAAGTAGACAGGAGATGATTTCAGGGATCTACATCCAAATCACTTCACATCATAGAACAAGACAGTTTATGGTGAAACTCAAGTCTAGCACGGACATGTGCCTTGTGTTACCTGTATTTAAGAGATGGGAGATTGTCCTAAATCAAAATCACAAATAACTGAACATTTTATTTCACTTATGTTTATGAAGGATTATTTTGTTTTTGCTTTTTTGATCATAGTTCACATTTGAGCCCTTGACATAGTCTTCTGCGCAGGTGTCAACAGCTGCAGGTCCTTGTCAACATCCCTATCTGTTCCCTACAACTGCCAGGGCACACATTGTCCCCTTCTATACCACGAATGGCTGGAATAACATGTGATTGTAGCTCTGGTGCATACCTCAGCCGCCATGCTGTGTCTCGCACGTACTTTACAGGACAAACGCTTCCCTGTCTCGGCTCTGCCCACACTGGCCAGACAGGACAAGCAGTTTGTCATTGCCTCCTGCGTTTCCTGCTATCAGTTGATTAGATGTCGTAGAATTTCTGGGCTTAACCCTTTTGAACAAGTTGGGGGATATTGTATTATGTCCACTTATATTCAAACCAGTGCAGAATTGGTGATACTGGGGTGCGGTGATTTAATATAATGCCCTGAAACCATCAGGTGTGAATTACCAGCTATATCTGGAAGTGAGAGGGAATGTCTAGCTTCACTCTGCTTCTTGGAAAGATGGAGGGATCTCATTTTGAGTGCAGTAAAATCACTATAAGGGCGAGCTCACATCGGCGCCCGGTCTCCGGTTTAGCCAATCCGGCGGGTTTCCGTCTTCTGCCCTGAAAAACTGGACAGGAGACGGAAACCTGGCGGTCAGTTTTCAAACCCATTCACTTGAATGGGTTTGCAAAGTGACCGCCCGTGTGCATCTTCTACCTGTACGTGGGGGAAACAATTTTTTTTTTAGCCGGGCACATAGTCAAACATGGAGAAATTTGTGTCCAGTTACGTCGATGAAGTTGAATCCAATGGGGGTGCACAAAACCATTCACACTGTGCTCCACTATTTAGGCTGCAACTAATTCTGTCTGTAGCTGGCCACAAGGAATGGGACCACCTAGAGGACATTATACTGTGCATGGGAGGCAACTTAAGGGATATTATACTGTTTGGGGTTATTCATAAGAAGAAAATAAGATTATGAAATGCCATGCTTCCCATTTTTATATGAGGATGCATAGGAATGTACAAACTAAAAATAGTGCAAAAGTTTGGAATTTGCTCAGTTAGTCTCTGTCTGCTGTCTAAGGGCCAGTTCACACAGAGTTTACGGGCATGCATTCTGGCACGTATACACGTGTCAGAATGTGAGCGCTCAAAACAGATCCCATTCATTTCAATGGGTCGTCACAGGCGTATAACGCGTGTAATTTTGCGTGCGCAATTTTGTCACTTCAATCAATATTGGCATAGGGAGGGCATCTAGTGTTTAGCGCTAGCGCTGAGCAGTCCATACTCCCACTGCCTTTTTTCACACCTTTAGACAGTCCTCAGGAAAATTTGTGCGGCGTGGTGTAAGAGGCAGGTTTCTTTGAGTCCTCTTTTAACTATTTATAATAAAGGCGAACTTTTATCAAATTTCACAACCCACAAGTTCTATAGTAACATACTAAATCTTCCTTCTGGCACACATAGTCTATGGTATCGACCAGCACTTGTTATAATCCACAAATTCCAAAAACATTCAAAAAGCATAGGCAGAGTTGTTTTTGTTGAATAAACGAACCAGAGCATTTTAAGGAGCGAGAAGGGTTAATCACCAGGGGGTTTGCCTTAATAAATTGTAAGAAAGAACAATGGGTGGTAGAAGCCTACAGTGTAACTGAGCTGATATCAATACTGGAACTCAGGGTCCAAAATACTCCGTACTTACAGAGGCATTGACTATCTAATTTGTTATTGTTATTCATGACACCAACAGGGCTGGACAGAAGAAATTTCAAAAGTGCGATTTTACGTTGTTCTCATGAGAAGTCGAGTCCGCCATGTCACTTCCTGGGTTTAACTAGAGAACTTTGGTCATTTAATATTTTTGACCTATTTACTTACCAGATAACAGGATTAACCCATCAGTGTCTATCAATCTATCACTGAAATAGTGTTCTAGGAGTGACGTATTTATTGCCTTACTAATCTGCATTGGCAGTGAATATAACATTTTACATCTCTTAATTTTGATCAGTAAATTTATTTAAAATTGATGACCTTTTTTCTATTTTTTTTATAAATTATTATTTTGTGTATGGGTATTTCATTTTATCTACTGCACATATGATACTGTAAGTGTATTCCAAGAAAGGTACGTTATTATGCTTCACCTTATAGTCAAATGCTCGTCTCTTTTCACCTTATGCACATAGATGGTTAAAAGCATTACTATGGCAACAACCGTAATAGTAACGTTACGCTTGTACGGATTTCTCCTTATATGGTAGAAATCTATGTATGGCCGCATTGCTTGTTCTTAACCTGGTCACCCAAATGTTTTCTACATACATGCAGAAAAAAAAACAAAAAAAAACAACCTACAAACAAACTAATATACATATATATATATATATATATATATATATATATATATATATATCTTTGTGCACTTTTTTTAAAAAAAACTCTTCAACTGAAATTTTATGTTCTATAATAAGCAACTGATAAAAAAAAATAAAAAAAATAAAGGAGAATCTGTGAAGTTCTGCAATAGTCGTCTTTTCCAAACAACTTACATTATTCCTCTCCCCCTCAAAACACAAAATAGAAACATCCAGCCTTTCCCCGCCAATTTGGAGATTGCTTCGGACACTCATTAATGCTCCGAATACAAAAAACCAAGGAAACAAGTCTGATCGGAACACTGTGGCAAATTGTCCAACCACCACATTTTGCTTTTGTTCAAAAGAATCTAAGTTTAGAGCTTTCATAAATTTAAAATTTCAAAAATAGTACAAAAATTTATGATCGCAGCTAAAGAACAACAACAACAAAAAAGTAAAATAAAACTTACTGTGTTTGGTTCTTTGACTCTTCTTCGGAAGGAGACTTTAAGTCTGTCCAGATCTGAAGACGTTTGTTATCGCTTACAAAGTGAAACTGGCAAACAAGGGAGCCGGAATACAATATTTTACTCTAATTGTTCCATCCCTCAAAAAAGGAAAGAAAAGATAGCCTTGATTTATGTTATGGAGGGCACACGCGAATCCTGTTTTACAGTTTGATCCTAATTGTGATGAGTGAATGTGCAAAGCTTAAAATCCCTTGTAATAACTGAGTTTTATATTATTTATCTCATTGGTCCCTTAAAACACGTGATCATGTAGAAAAAAATTAAAAATGTCGCTTAGGAAATTATACTGCTTGCAAATAACTGATGACAACATAAGGAAAGTTTAAAGGCAACTACGAAGTAAAATCTACAGAGGGTATTAAGATCTATTGTATCTCCTAGTTATCCTGTTAAAAAAAATTGTGAGTCAAGTTTTTAAATAATAATAATAATCATAAAGCTAAGGTGACTGAAAGCACACAGGGTATCCCACTACGACCCACAGCAATCAGCTGTAGACTGTGGGAAACCTGCCAGCAAGTGTTTGATTCCCCTACAGCACTTCCACAGGAGAAATTAGGTATTACACAGTTTAAACAGACATCAATGTTCTGTCCGTGGGCAAATGTTGGATTGTAACCTCTTTGTTATTGGCCTCTTTTGAGTCTTAATAACTAAACATTATTTTTCCATTGATGAATTCCAAGAGCCAACATTTTCTCATTTTTTACAATCAATATAATTATATTAGAGTTTCATTATTAATTTCTATAATTTGATTTTCACTTTTTAAATAATTTAACACTCATGGCACAGTATAAATAGCATGATACCATAATTGTATAAATATATATATATATATATATATATATATATATACTGTATATATATATATATATATACACACACACACCATTGACGCTGAGAGGCTGTCTAGGTAGGACAGGTGGTGGAGGAGTAAAATCATGTATGTGCAAAATTTCGTTGACAGTACCTCCAAATATCACTGGTGAACTGCATTGAGGCCAACATGCGTCTTGAGAAGGGTGACCAGCTTTTGGACCATAGAAGCAAGTTCTCTATAACTTTCCATTTACCGTTAGCCCTGTACAAAGCCCAAGCTGGCCCATAGCACAAGTGGGTTGCCCAGTCCTATTTGAACAGGTCTGGAATAGCTAACCCCCTGTGCCCTACCCGCTGTCAGAACAGATGTCGCCACCATTCGGCAACCAAAATGATTAGGGGAATGGGTGGACTGGAGTACAACGATAGAACTTGGGGTTATTCAGTTTAGAGAAAAGACGTCTACGGGGAAATATAATAACAATGTACAAATACATGAAAGGACAATACAAAGAACTTTCTAAGGATTTTTTACTCCTAGGCCAGTGACAGTGACAAGAGGACATCCTCTACGTCTGGAGGAGAGAAGGTTTCACCAGAAACATAGAAGGGGATTCTTCACAGTAAGAACAACGAGGCAATGGAACTCTCTGCCCCAGGAAGTGGTGATGGCGGATTCATTAAACAAGTTCAAAGAGGGCCTGAAGAGAAAAATATAACAGGTTATGGACTCTAGATTTTAAGGAGACATTGATCCAGGGTTTTTATACTGACTGCCAGATTTGGAGTCGGGAAGGATTTTTTTCCCCTGAAATAGGGCAATTGGCATGAGCCTCATGGGGTTTTTTGCCTTCCCCTGGATCAACACTGTAGGGGATTGTAGGGTTATAGGTTGGACTTGATGGACTAATGTCTTTATCCAACCTCATCTACTATGTAACTATGTAATTCTATTGCGTATATTTTGCCATATTAATTTCATCTCAGCTGTTTGCAAGGGCCTCAATTCACATAAAGGGACAGGAACAGGTAGGGTCTCAAATATAATATAATAATTTGGGAAATAGGATAATTTTTTATTACAGACATGTGACTGAATAAAGCAATTGGGATAGACGCTGCCATTTAGTAATCTTAGAAGTTGTCAAAACTGTGAACTGAATTATGGGTGTAGAGGAATAGAGAGGTGATCTTCAGGTAAATGTCTAGGTATTTTAAGGGTTTTTGTACGCTACCAATGCACTGGAGTGCAGTTGCCCTTTTTGTTGCACCTTTTTGAAAAAGGGGCATTTCGTAAATGTATGGTAAAATGTTATTCCAGATAAACCATAAAGTGACAAGCCTTCAAATTAGGGGCAAACATACATTTTCTGCACTGAGCCTACTTATAAAAACAACTTTAAAAAGGCAGAATTAGAGGAAAATGGGTGCAAATGACTTAAATGTCTCTCATTGTTTTAATATTTTGCCCAGTAAAATCACTTTATACATCATTTATTTTACCTTTTTTGTATTCCAAGACCCATAACATTTTTATTTCTCTGTTCATGGAGCTGTACAAGGGCTTATTTTTTTGAGAACTAAGTTGTAGTTTTCAATGGTACTATTTTAGGATACAATAAATTTTTATTTTTTATTTTTATAACCCTCTTTGGGAATTGGAAGAACAAAAAAATAGAAATTCTGGTATTGTGTTTAAGTTTTTAGTGCAACTTTCACTGCGTGATTCCTAAAGCTTTATTCCGCAAAGAGTTTATGAGATTAAAGGGGCTCTATCATTGGGAAAAGACATTTATAACTAAGCACATACTTGCAGAGCCTTTAGAAAGGCTATTCCACACCTACCTTTTGTGTGCAAATCGCCTCAGTGGTTTTTGAATGAGCCCGTTTTTATCCATATGCTAATTAGCCTCTCAGAGCACCCCGGAAATCTCATTGCGCACCCTCTGCCTATTCTTTCCTATGTATTTGTACAGCACAGGCTGATGATGATGACTTCCTGTTTTAGTTTTTATTTAGAAGTAGAATAAAATCAATGATGTACACTCACCGGCCACTTTATTAGGTACACCATGCTAGTAACGGGTTGGACCCCCTTTTGCCTTCAGAACTGCCTCAATTCTTCGTGGCATAGATTCAACAAGGTGCTGGAAGCATTCCTCAGAGATTTTGGTCCATATTGACATGATGGCATCACACAGTTGCCGCAGATTTGTCGGCTGCACATCCATGATGCGAATCTCCCGTTCCACCACATCCCAAAGATGCTCTATTGGATTGAGATCTGGTGACTGTGGAGGCCATTGGAGTACAGTGAACTCATTGTCATGTTCAAGAAACCAGTCTGAGATGATTCCAGGTTTATGACATGGCGCATTATCCTGCTGAAAGTAGCCATCAGATGTTGGGTACATTGTGGTCATAAAGGGATGGACATGGTCAGCAACAATACTCAGGTAGGCTTTGGCGTTGCAACGATGCTCAATTGGTACCAAGGGGCCCAAAGAGTGCCAAGAAAATATTCCCCACACCATGACACCACCACCACCAGCCTGAACCGTTGATACAAGGCAGGATGGATCCATGCTTTCATGTTGTTGACGCCAAATTCTGACCCTACCATCAGAATGTCGCAGCAGAAATCGAGAGTCATCAGACCAGGCAACGTTTTTCCAATCTTCAATTGTCCAATTTCGATGAGCTTGTGCAAATTGTAGCCTCAGTTTCCTGTTCTTAGCTGAAAGGAGTGGCACCCGGTGTGGTCTTCTGCTGCTGTAGCCCATCTGCCTCAAAGTTCGACGTACTGTGCGTTCAGAGATGCTCTTCTGGCTACCTTGGTTGTAACGGGTGGCTATTTGAGTCACTGTTGCCTTTCTATCAGCTCGAACCAGTCTGGCCATTCTCCTCTGACCTCTGGCATCAACAACGCATTTCCGCCCACAGAACTGCCGCTCACTGGATGTTTTTTCTTTTTCGGACCATTCTCTGTAAACCCTAGAGATGGTTGTGCGTGAAAATCCCAGTAGATCAGCAGTTTCTGAAATACTCAGACCGGCCCTTCTGGCACCAACAACCATGCCACGTTCAAAGGCACTCAAATCACCTTTCTTCCCCATACTGATGCTCGGTTTGAACTGCAGGAGATTGTCTTGACCATGTCTACATGCCTAAATGCACTGAGTTGCCGCCATGTGATTGGCTGATTAGAAATTAAGTGTTAACGAGCAGTTGGACAGGTGTACCTAATAAAGTGGCCGGTGAGTGTATAAAATGACAACACATTTAATAAAGACATGCACAAGGGCAATGGCATTAATTGTGGCTCTTACCTTACACATACTTGGCAAAGTCAGAAACATTTAAGCCATTGATTCCATCTTTGTCGGACATAAATTTGCAGATCAAGAATTAAAGAAAAGTCCAAGTACTTGCATTTATTAAGTCAAGGTTTTCACTGGAAGTGAATATGACAGGAATAATTATGCATAGGACTTGGCAATATAAGAATATTTTTCAAAAAAATGTCAGAATCCAATTTTTTTAAAAGAAATACTCATTTAAAAATTATATTTAAAAAAACTTTTCAGAAATTACATATAAAAATTATGCAAATATAAAGAAAACTCTGTAATATATTATTATTATTATTATTAGTTAATTATTATTATTATTATCTGTAATGGCACAACCCCTTTAATACTTGTTTGTCCCTTCTCTGATACTACAAGCCAATGTGTATGAAGCCAAAAGGTACCATAGGCCACATGTCATCATTATATTCATTTTTAGGAAGCACTAATTTCTGGGATTATGATGTACAAATGCAAGAGTTAAAAGGGTTGTCAAGGTTTTAGGATTTTATGATCTATCCTCAGGATAGGCTGTAAAAATCTGATCGGTGGAGTTGACAGCCAATTCCTACACCAATCAGTTGTACCGGCCACTTCTGATGCTCATTCTATACACAATGCAGAGCCAGAAGCAGATAGCTCCAGTCATTGTATAGTGGCCAGACACTGGTACTGCAGCTTCTTTAGAATTGATCCTCATGTGAACTGAGCAGTGCCTAACCACTATACAGGGTATTATTATTATTATTATTATTATTATTATTATTATTATTATTATTATTTATATAGCACCATTAATTCCATGGTGCTTTACATTTGGGGGTTACATACAATACACAAAATATACAGGTAGATATAATACTAACAATGACCGACTGGCACAGTGGGGTAGAGGGCCCTGCCCGCGAGGGCTTACAATCTATGAGGGAAGGGGGGTAGTGACAGAAGGAGAGGGGGAGGCTGTTCAGATGGCAGTGAGGTGATTGTGCAGGTGAGTCTTCAGTGCCTTCTTGAAGCCTGTGATTGTGGGGGTCAGTCTTATGTGCCTTGGTAAGGAGTTCCAGAGTATGGGGGATGCACGGGAGAAATCTTGGAGACGGTTGTGTGAGGAGCGGATGAGAGTAGAGCGGAGTAGGAGGTCATTGGAGGATCTGAGGTTACGTGTGGGCAGGTAGCGGGTGATTAGTTCAGAGATATATGGAGGGGACAGGTTGTGGATGGCTTTGAATGTTAGCGTTAGTAGCTTGAACTTAATTCACTGGGCTATGGGTAACCAGTGGAGGGACTGGCAGAGGGGAGCAGCCGATGAAGATTGGGGGGAGAGATGAATTAAACGAGCAGCACAGTTTAGGGTGGACTGGAGGGGGGCGAGGGTGTTTTCTGGGAGTCCATGGAGAAGAGTGTTGCAGTAGTCTAAGTGGGAGATTATGAGGGCCTGCACGAGCATCTTAGTGGTTTCAGGGGTGAGGAAGGAGCGGATTCGATGGATGTTCTTGAGTTGGAGGCGGCAGGAAGTGTTGAAGGTTTGAACGTGTGACTTGAAGGATAGGTCGGAGTCCAGGGTTACCCCAAGGCATCAGGCCTGTGGGACAGGGGTAATTTGGGTGGGGTGAAGATGATGAACTCTGTTTTCTCCATGTTGAGTTTGAGAAAGCTGGAGGAGAGGAAGGAAGCTACAGCCGCTAAACAATCTGGAACTCTGGCCAGCAGGGAGGTAATGTCTGGTCCAGAGATGTATATTTGGGTGTCATCGGCATAGCAATGGTATTGAAAACCGTGAGATTCTATGAGTTGGCCCATGTCAAGGGTGTAGATGGAGAACAGAAGGGGTCCTAGGACAGAGCCCTGGGGGACACCTACAGAGAGAGGGCGTGGTGAGGAGGTGGTGTGCGAGTGGGAGACGCTGAATGTGCGGTCGGTAAGGTATGAGGAGATCCAGGAAAGGGCCAGGCCTGAGATACCAAGGGATGAGAGAATTTCTAACAGGAGGGAAAGGTCAACTGTGTCAAAGGCAGAGGAGAGGTCAAGGAGGAGGCGGAGAGAGTAATGGCGCTTGGCTTTGGCAGTTAGAAGGTCATTAGTGACTTTTGTTAGGGCAGTTTCAGTGGAGTGACGAGGTCTGAAGCCTGACTGAAGTCTGTCAAAGAGCAGGTTGGACGAGAAATAGTAGGAGAGTTCTGAGTGGACGTGTTGTTCAAACAGTTTTGAGGCGAACGGGAGCAGTCAGATGGGACGATAGTTGGCTGGAGAGGACGGGTCGAGGGACGGCTTCTTAAGTATAGGTGTGACTGTGGCATGTTTGAAGGCAGAGGGGAAGGAGAAAACTGCTTTTGCCCTGGTATTGGGTAAAGTAAAGGCATCAGATGTGACCCTGAAAAGCTAATTGATACAAGGGCATCTTTTTGGCCCCCAACAAGTGGATATTTATGACCTATCTTAAGGATAGGCCACGAAACCCTAAAACCACTTTCTGTAACCCATTTATATCTACAACTATAAAAAGGTTATTCAGTGCTGAGTTCTCTTTTAGATCCAATTTCCTTGAGATCTCTAAGGCACTAAGATACCAAGCTAACAAGATTCATAGAGACCATATTAAAATGTATTGGTTAAAATCGTAATAGAGAAATATTGGGCACAATTTCTTACGTGCTTTATTCAATGTGTTTACCAGAAAACAATATTTCATTTGTTTGAAAGAAAAGTTTTCTCTAACAATAATATGAAAGTAGGTCACTCTCTGTCACTGTAACGGGAAGCATCAAAATCCATAAAAGGTGTATAGTCGAAAATGCTTGATAGTCTAAGAGGGCAAAGGTTGGTCGAAGAGAAGCTTTCATATATACAGTATTTGTCAGCGTATGGAAAGAATAATCTCGCTTAGAAATATAAAAGTACTAGAACAATAGGTCAATTTAGAATAGACATTACAACCAAGCATTATTATATGCAAAAAGGTTATTGTTTATTGGAAATAATTACTGCGCCGCAAAATATTCCCATATAGCGCCCATTGTTATAGTCTATTGATAATATTTGTCTATTTTACATAGAGATTGTCCATTGTTGATAATTATGGGTTAAATCGAGAAAAACATTTCTATTCCCTTATTCCAACAGCTACTGTGGAAAAAAAAACAACAGAATATGGACAAATGTAGTTATAATACTGCAACTAAACATTGTCTGGTATTAGAATAAGTGCATCTGTATAAAAGTGGTAGAAATATGCCTGCTTAAAGGGGTTTTCTAGGGTTATAAAAACACGCCTGTCTGCTTCCAACCTGACTACAGTTTGTCTGTGGTATTACAGTTCTTTTAAAGTGAATGGGGCTAATCTGCAATACCATACACAGCCTGTACACAGGTGTGGCACTGTTTCTAATAGAACATGACTTGCAGATCTCCTTTCCATTTTCAAAACAAATTAAGCTGTTCAGATTCAGAATACAGATTCTACTGAGCATGCACAGATAACAGAACCTGACTAGAGTGACATGCACATGACATTTTTTTTTATAATAACAATACTTTACAGAGTTATTCTACAATGTATATTCAGTTTACTTATCGCCATTTGTATTGATGACACAGCCCATTTAATAACTGGTAAGGAGTTAGACTTTTGTCATGAAGGGTAAAAGTTAAGATTTTATAAAACTAGTCAGTAAAACCAACAGGACCAGGGTTTTCTGCCAGGGAAGTGTGAATAATAGTAATGAGCGAGTAGTATTCAATCGAATACCTCGCTGACATAGGAATGCATGTAATCAGCCGAACACCAAGGGGTTAAATGCATCGATCGAATATTTGAAGCATTTAACCCCTTGGTGTTCGGCCGATTACACGCATTCCTATGCCGGCAAGGTATTCGATCGAATACTACTCGCTCATCACCAGTGAATAAGTATTTTGACTTTGTGTTTCGAGAAGGCCTTCTCCACATTAGAGGTCTCCTCCTTTCACAGAGGATTACAAAGCATGTCTGTCAATGGACCTCCAATGCATTAGAGATTGGTAGTATTTCACTGCTGATTAGCCCCAAATAAATGAGCCTACCCAGTGCAGACATACGTTTCTAATCCACTGTCGTGTGGAACTGTGTGCAGATGTGTGTAACCAATCCTCTGGTGTGTGGTACTCTGTGCAAATGCGCATATCTAATCCTCCCTCGTGTGGTACTGTGTGTAGACGTGCGTATCTAATCCTCTGTTGGTTGTACTATGTGAAGACATGCCTATCTAATCCTCCGGCGTGTTGAACTGTGTGCAGATGTGCATATCTAATCCTCCCCCGTGTGGTACTTTGTGCAGACACACGTATCTAATCCTTCAGCATGTGGAACTGTGTGCAGAAGTGCATATCGAATCCTTGGTCGTGTGGTACTGTGTGCAGAGGCATGTATCTAATCCTCCCCTTTGTGGTATTGTGTGAAGAGGCGCGTATCTAATCCTCTAGCGTGTGGAACTGTGTGTAGACATGCATATCTAATCCACACGTGGTACTGTGTGCAGACGCGTGTATCTAATCCTATGGCATGTACAACTGTGTGCAGATGTGCGTATCTAATCCTCTGGCATGTGGTACTGTGTGCAGACACGTGAATCTAATCCTCTGGCGTGTGGTACTGTGTGCTGAGATGCATATCTAATCCTCTGGCGTGTGGTACTGTGTGCAGACACGCATATCTAATCCTCCCCTGTGTGGTACTGTGTACTGAGACGTGTATCTAATTCTCTGGCGTGTGGTACTGTGTGCAGAGGCATGTATGTAATCCTCCGAAGTGTGGTACTGTGTGTGGATGCACATATCTAATCCTCCCATGTGTGGTATTGTGTGAAGAGGCACCTACATACCTAATCCTACGACGTGTTGAACTGTGTGTAGACGCGTGTATCTATTCCTATGGCGTGTACAACTGTGTGCAGACGCGCGTATCCCATCCTCTGGCATGTGGAACTGTGTGCAGATATGCGTGTTTAATCTCACGGCATGTGGTACTGTGTGCAAACGTGTGTATCTAATTGTCTGGTGTGTGGTACTGTGTGCAGATGCACGTATCCAATCCTCTGGCATGTGGTACTGTGTGCAGACACATGTATCCAATCCCCCGGCGTGTGATACAGTGTGCAGACGTGTGTATCTAATCCTCCGCCGTGTGAGACTGTGTGCAGACATGTGTATCTAATACCACGGCATGTGGTACTGTGTGAAGACATGCTTTTCTAATCCTCTGTCATGTGGACCTGTGCAGATGTGTGTAACCAATCCTCTGGTGTGTGGTACTCTGTGCAGATGCGTGTTTCTAATCCTCCCAGTGTGGTACTGTGTGTAGACGTGCGTATCTAATCCTCTGGCAGTGGTACTATGTGAAGACATGCGTATCTAATCCTCTGGCGTGTTGAATTGTGTGCAGATGTGCATATCTAATCCTCCCCCGAGTGGTATTGTGTGAAGAGGTGCGTATCTAATCCTCCCCCGTATGGTACTTTGTGCAGACAAACGTATCTAATCCTTCAGCATGTGGAGCTGTGTGCAGACGTGCATATCGAATCCTCGGTCGTGTGGTACTGTGTGCAGACGCACGTATCTAATCCTCCCCTGTGTGGTATTTTGTGAAGAGGCGCATATCTAATCCTACAGCATGTGGAACTGTGTGTAGATGCGCGTATCTAATCCTACGGCATGTGGTACTGTGTGCAGACGCATGTATATAATCCTATGGCTTGTACAAATGTGTGCAGACGTGGGTATCTAATCCTCTGGCGTGTGGCACTGTGTGCAGACACGCGTATCTAATCCTCCTCCATGTGGTACTGTGTGCTGAGATGCATATCTAATCCTCTGGTGTGTGGAGCTGTGTGCAGTCCCGCGTATTTAGTCCTATGGCATGTGATACTGTGTGCAGACGCGTATATCTAATCTGCTGGTGTGTAGAACTGTGTGCAGATGTGCGTATCTAATCCTCTGGCGTGTGGTACTGTGTGCAAACACGCATATCTAATCCTTGCCCGTGTGGTACTGTGTGCTGAGACGCATATCTAATTCTCTGGCATGTGGTACTGTGTGCGGATGTGTGTATCTAATCCTCCCTATGTGGTACAGTGTGTAGACGTGCGTATCTAATCCTATGGCGTGTGATACTGTGTGCTGATCTGTGTATCTAATCCTCTGATGCGTGTATCTCAGCTTGGATATCAGTGTTGGATTGTACATGTGGAGTGATCGTATGTATTGCAGTTTGAATATGAGTGAAAGACTTGCAGGTTTGTATTGGCTAATTATTTCTCTGTACCAAATTTGGTGAAGATCGGTCCAGTCGTTTGGTCGGGCAGAGAGAACAGACAAGAATTCTTTTTTATAATATAGAGATATATATCAGCTCTACACAGGGCTCTGCAGACAATTTAGGTGAATACAGGGTAGTAACATTTAGTGATTTACTGGTGACGACTGACTAATCATTCACATTCTCCGTATCTTCCATCTGGACCACCATGACCACGTCTTCCAGTCTTTAAAGTTTGCAGCACAGGCATTTTAGGCTCCTCACTTTTCCAGGCACCCGACCACATTGTCCTTACCTGCACAACCATCCTTCTGCTACCTCCAGTTATAAAAATATATTATATAACCCCCCATAATGAATAATACCGCCAAGTGCATCTTTAAATTACTAACTTCCCCGTGTGCCCCTTGTAAATACTGCCCCTTATTAATACTGTTTTTTCCTAATTAAACGGTAAGGGAGCGTTCACACTACCGTCTGTGTCTGACAGGTAGTGTCCGCTCCTAGTGTCCGCTCAAAATCTGGCACGGACATTAGGAGCGGACACTAGCTGTGTCCGTGACACTTGTCATTCATTTAAATGGTGATCGGGTGTGTTCTTTTGCACTCCGTGCCCTTCCTTCACTGTCCGCATGTAAAGATGTCCGACTTTTCAAGCGGGCAGAAAAACCCGACATGCGGACAGATTTTGAGCGGACACTAGGAGCGGACACTACCTGTCGGACACAGACGGTAGTGTGAACGCCCCCTAAGCATAACATAAAAAAAATATTAGTGGATTTCCAATACCCAGGACCCCCAGGATCAGCTGTTTGAATGGACCGTGGTACCTGTGTAAGCGTCGTGACCCCTTCTCCTTTTATATAGTGTCATTCATCTCATAGCGGCCATATTATGTAACTACACCTGGCCCTATACATGTCTATGTGACGAGGCTGGAATTACACAGTCACTATACACTGGCAGTATGTGATATAAACAGGCACCATGGCCCCTTCACACAGCTGATCAGTGGAGAGTCACTTCTCTCTTATTGATGATATATTCTGAGGATAGATCAATAAAAATGAGCTAGGAAATTCCTTAAGCCTACGGCCCCATGTAGCGTCCTGCAGCAAAAAAGCGCTGCGGGAAAACCTGTGGTGTTGACATATCGCATTTCTTCCTGCATCCCTTCGTGCAGAAAGTTTGCAGACCTTTCCTCTGTGTACTTTCTGCTTCAAGTATATCGAAACCGCCAGTGTTTCTGGAGGTATGCTGTCATTTTCAAAACCATGATTGATTTTGGAAATCACAGCGTGTATATTATTTTACTGGAAAGTAGGAATAGAGAGAGCCCCATGTGGCGAAAACACCACAGGAAAAAAAAAACTGCATTTTATAGTTCCTGAAAAGTGAATGAGATTCTAGCAATTCCCATCCACACATTGTGGAAAAATACTGTACAAGCAGTGGACACGCTGCAATGTCCAAAACCATTGCGTTTTTGGAAATCACAGCATGTCAATTATACCTACGAAAACACCGGCGGTTTCCCTATAGGTATAATGGAAGCAGAAAGTCCGCTAAGGACACCTCTGCCAACCTTCCATGAAAAATGCTGTGGGTAAGCCATAAGTTACTGCTGTAGGTTTTTCCTGCAGCGCTATTATGTTGCAGCTCACTACATGGGGCCTTAGCCTTAATAAATCCTTAATACCACTTTAATTGAATTAATTGCCCTCTCATAAAAAAAGTAGAAGATATATTAATGGCGGCACCAGGGAGGGCACAGGGCAGCCACCCCCTTTGCCACCTACCTCCCCTTAGCCAGCTAGGCTACTGCGTTACTTGCTGATCTCACTACTGCATCGGGGATTGATAAGTAGATAGGGCCCGTTACCTGCTGGGGTTACTACAGAAGGTAATGCCCTATTAATAAAAAAATTTTTTAAAAAAAACACAGCCAGCACCCAGCAGCCCTGTGGGCCCCCTCAGGAGCTTGGGGCCCCGGCCCTAAAGCCAAACAAGTTTTTTTGTAAATATACATTTATTTCATTTACTTTAATTTTTTAATTTGGGATTTTTTTATTCAGTACACATATCACCGTAAAATGGCAATATATTTATTATATAGATATGAGCGAGTAGTATTCGATCGAATAGGTATTCGATCGAATACTACGGTATTCAAAATACTCGTACTCAATCGAGTACCACTTGCTGTTCGAATGTAAAAGTTGGATGCAGTACCAGCATTGATTGGCCGAATGCTATACAGTCGGCCAATCAACGCTGGTTCTTCTCCTAGCTTTAGAAGTCTTCTCCGTGCAGCTTCCCCGCGGCGTCTTACGGCTCTGAATTCACGCTGCCAGGCATCGGGCCTGGGCAAAGCCGACTGCGCATGCCCGCTTGTAGTGCGGACATGCGCAATCGGCTCTGCCCAGGCCCGATGCCTGGCAGAGTGAATTCAGAGCCGGAAGATGCCGTGGGGACGCTGCACGGAGAAGACTTCACGGAGGATCCAGCACGACCCTCACTCGTGGACTTGGTAAGTATAATTTGATCGAACGTTGCCTACCCCTGAAACGAGCATTTTCCCCCATAGACTATAATAGGGATCGATATTCAATTCGAGTAGTCGAATATTGAGGGGCTACTCGAAACGAATATCAAATCTCGAACATTTTACTGTTCGCTCATCTCTATTATTATACAGTTTGTTACTGCTGGGAGATACCAAATATATGCATATTACATGGTGACTTGGAAAGTTCAGTATATGTAGCCCATTTGTACTGGTATCTAGAGATGAGCGAACACCAAAATGTTCGAGGTTCGAAATCCGATTTGAACAGTCGCTTACTGTTCGAACGGGTTTCGAACCCCATTATAGTCTATGGGGAACATATACTCGTTAAGGGGAAATCCCAAATCCGTCTCAGGAGGGTCACCAAGTCCACTATGACACCCCAGGAAATGATGCCAACACCCTGGAATGACACTGGGACAGCAGGGGAAACATGTCTGGGGGCATATAAATCAATTATTACATGGAAATCCCTGTCAGCTTGCGATTGTCGCAAGCTAACTTTTTCCCATAGGAGTGCATTGGCCAGCGCTGATTGGCCGAATTCTGTACTCCGACCAATCAGCGCTGGCTCTGCTGGAGGAGGCAGAGTCTAAGATCGCTCCACACCAGTCTCCATTCTGGTCTGACCTTAGACTCCGCCTCCTCCAGCAGAGCCAGCGCTGATTGGCCGAATTCCGTACTCTGGCCAATCAGCGCTGGCCAATGCATTCTATTGGCGTGATGAAGCAGTGCTGAATGTGTGTGCTTAGCTCAACTACGCCGGTGGAGTAGTTGAGCTAAGCACATACATTCAGCTCTACTTCATCACGCTAATAGAATGCATTGGTCAGGGCCGGTGGAGTAGTTGAGCTAAGCACACACATTCAGCTCTGCTTCAATCAGCGCTGGCCAATGCATTCTATTAGCGTGCACAAGGATTCAAGCGCACCCTCGGCTCTGATGTAGCAGAGCCGAGTGTGCACAAGGGTTCAAGCGCACCCTCGGCTCTGGTGTAGCAGAGTCGAGGGTGCACAAGGGTTCAAGCGCACCCTCGGCTCTGATGTAGCAGAGTCGAGGGTGCACTTGAACCCTTGTGCACACTCAGCTCTGCTACATCAGAGCCGAGTGTGCGCTTGAACCCTTGTGCACACTCGGCTCTGCTTCATCACGCTAATAGAATGCATTGGCCAGCGCTGAATGGCCATAGTACGGAATTCGGGCAATCAGCGCTGGCTCTGCTGGAGGAGACGGAGTCTAAGGTCGGATCAGAAAGGAGACTGGTGTGCAGCGATCTTAGACTCCGCCTCCTCCAGCAGAGCCAGCACTGATTGGCCGAATGCTGTACTCTGGCTAATCATCGCTGGCTCTGCTGGAGGAGACGGAGTCTAAGGTCGGACCAGAATGGAGACTGGTGTGTTGCGATCTTAGACTCCGCCTCCTCCAGCAGAGCCAGCGCTGATTGGCCGAATTCTGTACTCTGTGGCCAATCAGCGCTGGCCAATGCATTCCTATGGGAAAAAGTTTATCTCACAAAAAACTCAATTACACACCCGATAGAGCCCCAAAAAGTTATTTTTAATAACATTCCCCCCTAAATAAAGGTTATCCCTAGCTATCCCTGCCTGTACAGCTATCCCTGTCTCATAGTCAAAGTTCACATTCTCACATGACCAGGATTTGAAATCCACTATTCGTCTAAAATGGAGGTCACCTGATTTCGGCAGCCAATGACTTTTTCCGATTTTTTTCAATGCCCCCGTTGTCATAGTTCCTGTCCCACCTCCCCTGCGCTGTTATTGGTGCAAAAAAAGCGCCAGGGAAGGTGGGAGGGGAATCAAATTTTTTTTTAGAGTTTTCCACGTGGTGTTCGATTCTAATCGAACAGCGTGCTGTCCAATCGAACATGTGTTCGATAGAACACTGTTCGCTCATCTCTACTGGTATCCTCACTTGCTCTCTACACTTGGGGATATAACATCCTGCTTAAACCCTGTGAGAAGGTGACAGGCAGAGTGGAGTCCTGGTATATCTCCCCTAGATTCCTGACCTATGTGTGGTCCAGTGGGGGTCTTGAGTAGGCCTCAGCCCAGGTGTGGGTCCAGGGCTAGTTACTGAGCCATAAAAGGCTGCAGAACCTGCACTTCAGTGCAGACCCTGGGAGTGAGAGGAGGTACCTGGGTCTGTCCTGGAGAGCTGGGTTTTGGAGAGACCAAACTAGGACTTGTGCTTTGTTTGATCGTGTGGTCAGAAGTAAGCCACACATACAGTTAGCCTTATTTGGTACCAGCTAGAGCTCGGACGAGCAGGAATTTTGTTTTCCCTTTTGCCTGAGGTTAAGGTTGTTTTTTATCTTGCTTATTTTTGTATCCGACGTGAAGGTTTTATTTATTTATTTTGACATTTTTTCTAAATAAACCAGTTTGCACCACATTTTGTTTTCCTGTCTCTGACTGGTTACCCAACCAGTAATGCATCATTGCTGCATCATTGCTGCTACTGAGCTACATTCCCCACAACCCCCAGAGCTTAGTCAAGTTCAAGGTTGATTTAACAGAAGCTTTCACACGTACATTATTGTGAATTTATGGCATGAAAATTGAAATTTCCCTTACAAATACTAATCGACAGAATAATAGATTAATTTAAAGAAATTAGAATAAAAAATTGATTTATCATGAAGAAAAAAATGTAATTGGTTACTGGAATGAATTTCCATATAAATTATAATTCACCCTGTTAGTTATTATTGTTTTGTTTTATTGATAAAATTTGCGCATTGTTAGCAGAAATTGTCCATTAATATACGATTGAAGATCGAATTAGATTAAAAAAAAAAATAACATTCTCTTCTGACATCTTTCAGAGATAAAGAAATTAAAGAACAAGAACAAACAAATGTAACTTTTTAGAATGTGTAACAATGGCAAACGTAGTCATAGGCTCAAAGTTACCAATTCCAGAACACGGTTAAATATTTTATCCATAGACAATCCTAGAAAAATTGACATGTGTAAGTCCTGGAAGCCTTATGCTTCAGTATAATTCAGTATTTATAGATGAGGACAGAGAATGCGCAGGTTATTTGTCTCACCGGGTCCAGTGAGAAAATATTTTGCTTGTTTCATTCGTGTGGCTGGTAGTAAGCCACATGTATAGTTAAGTTATGTTTTCTGTTTAATTTAGTTGCTTAGATGAGCAAAAATTTGTTTTATTTTTGAATGAAATTAAAGGGGTATTCCCATGATTATAATCATATCTATATTTGTAGATAATTAAAAGCTATGTATAAGTGGTTAAAAATTCTGCAGAGTTTTAAAGATTTTCTCTAACCATCTTAGTGGTCACAGTCTGTTGTCTTGATCTGTTGCCATGGATAGGACCACAAATGCAGAAACTTTCTATGGTCTGGGACTTGTCAAAAAGCCAGCCATGGTTTTCTTATTGTAGCCGGGTTATTAGGCAGGGACATTACATGTATGAGAAGATATAGCGGTCACAATAAGGAAATCATGGCGGATTTTCCTACCTTAGAAAGTTCCTGCATTCATGGTCGTATGCATTGGCAACAGATCAAAACAATAAGACTGTGACCAAAACATATTGAAAGAAAAACTTTAAAATTCTGCAAAAATATTTAACTTTTAAATATCTACAAATTTAAAAATGGTTAAGTACATGGGAAATTCCCTTTAAGGCTGTACTTTGTTTTGCTCATTTGTGCCTGAAGTGAAGGTTTATTTATTTTCCTGTTTTTCTAAACAAACCTGTTTGCTGCATATATTGTGTGAGCCGTCTTGACTGTTCGGGTCCGTACCACTGCTACTACTGAGCTAACTTCCCCTCACTTTGTATTAGAAAAACTTTGCTTTGCAATAAAGATATATTTAGTATTGAATGCATATAGAATTTAATAGCTAAAAAGAACAAGGTGCAGCCTATATAACTAACAATGTGCAACTGCTACAGGGCTCTAGACTGAATGGGGTAACCACATTTGACTGTCTCTTTCTATTCGGCTTTCATGGCTGCTGAACCACAATGTTTACTTTAGTTTCCACTGCAAAATAAATCACAGGAGTCTAAAGCTATAAAATCTTTTTTTTTTTTTTTTTTTTTTTTTTTTTTGGGGGGGGGGGGGGTTATTTCCAAAGGAGACCTTCAATACTGGATGAACAGAAAGAATGACCAGTCGTATTTATTCTGGAGTATTTACTTGGTTTATTGAAGTAGTTTCTACTTGTGGCTACTTCTACTTGCTGAGACTTATAGTTTCAGAAGGAATTTTGTGTCACAGTTTACAACACCTGTTCTAATCCAGGTAGCTATGAGACTACTGAGCTTTGCAAAGTGCTTAAAGGTAGTCTACCACTACTTCCAAGCATATTCAACTACCACCACTGTGTTACAGATCACATCACAGTGATAAATATCATACCGCTGTTGTGTATGTCACTTTTGTAGATTTGGAGAAAAACAACTTTGAAGTCTTATGCAGTTGGAACACTAGGGTCGCAGCAGAGGGGTCAACTCTCACTTTATGGGATGGCACAGGCAGGGGATGGTTTGGGTATGAGTGACAGGTACAGTACTTCCAGGGTACTTCTTCCCCCCCCCCCCCCCGTGCACAAACTGACTCAATTGCATAAGACTTCAAAGTTTTCGTGTTCTCAAAACCTACAAAAGTGACATCTATAGCAAAGGTATAATGTCTATCACTGTAATGTGTTCTGTAGTACATTGGTGTCAGTTGAATATGCTTGGGGATGGTGATAGACTCCCCATAACAAGAAAGGTGTGGCCTCTATATGATTAATGGTTCTGCCATATGCACAAGGTCTTAAAGCAATACTGTGTTTTATATATATAAATATATATATATATATATATATATATATATATATATATATATATACACTCACCGGCCACTTTATTAGGTACACCTGTCCAACTGCTCGTTAACACTTAATTTCTAATCAGCCAATCACATGGCAGCAACTCAGTGCATTTAGGCATGTAGACATGGTCAAGACAATCTCCTGCAGTTCAAACCGAGCATCAGTATGGGGAAGAAAGGTGATTTGAGTGCCTTTGAACGTGGCATGGTTGTTGGTGCCAGAAGGGCTGGTCTGAGTATTTCAGAAACTGCTAATCTACTGGGATTTTCACGCACAACCATCTCTAGGGTTTACAGAGAATGGTCCGAAAAAGAAAAAACATCCAGTGAGCGGCAGTTCTGTGGGCGGAAATGCGTTGTTGATGCCAGAGGTCAGAGGAGAATGGCCAGACTGGTTCGAGCTGATAGAAAGGCAACAGTGACTCAAATAGCCACCCGTTACAACCAAGGTAGCCAGAAGAGCATCTCTGAACGCACAGTACATCGAACTTTGAGGCAGATGGGCTACAGCAGCAGAAGACCACACCGGGTGCCACTCCTTTCAGCTAAGAACAGGAAACTGAGGCTACAATTTGCACAAGCTCATCGAAATTGGACAATTGAAGATTGGAAAAACGTTGCCTGGTCTGATGAGTCTCGATTTCTGCTGCGACATTCGGATGGTAGGGTCAGAATTTGGCGTCAACAACATGAAAGCATGGATCCATCCTGCCTTGTATCAACGGTTCAGGCTGGTGGTGGTGGTGTCATGGTGTGGGGAATATTTTCTTGGCACTCTTTGGGCCCCTTGGTACCAATTGAGCATCGTTGCAACGCCAAAGCCTACCTGAGTATTGTTGCTGACCATGTCCATCCCTTTATGACCACAATGTACCCAACATCTGATGGCTACTTTCAGCAGGATAATGCGCCATGTCATAAAGCTGGAATCATCTCAGACTGGTTTCTTGAACATGACAATGATTTCACTGTATTCCAATGGCCTCCACAGTCACCAGATCTCAATCCAATAGAGCATCTTTGGGATGTGGTGGAACGGGAGATTCGCATCATGGATGTGCAGCCGACAAATCTGCGGCAACTGTGTGATGCCATCATGTCAATATGGACCAAAATCTCTGAGGAATACTTCCAGCACCTTGTTGAATCTATGCCACGAAGAATTGAGGCAGTTCTGAAGGCAAAAGGGGGTGTCCAACCCATTACTAGCATGGTGTACCTAATAAAGTGGCCGGTGAGTGTATATATATATATATATATATATATATATATATATATATATATATATATATATATACACACACACAGTCATGGCCAAAAGTTTTGAGAATGACACAAATATTATATTTTCACATGATCTGCTGCCCTCTGGTTTTTATGTGTGTTTGTCAGATGTTTTTATCACATACAGAAATATAATTGCAATCATGTTATGAGTTACAAAAGCTTATATTGACAGTTAGAATGAGTTAATGCAGCAAGTCAATATTTGCAGTGTTGACCTTTCTTCAGGACCTCTGCAATTCTCCCTGGCATGCTCTCAATCAACTTCTGGACCAAATCCTGACTGATAGCAGTCCATTCTTGCACAATCAATGCTTGCATTTTGTCAGAATTTGTAGGTTTTTGTTTGTCCACCCGTCTCTTGATGATTGACCACAAGTTCTCAATGGGATTAAGATCTGGGGAGTTTCCAGGCCATGGACCCCAAAATCTCTATGTTTTGTTCCCTGAGCCATTTAGTTATCACCTTTGCTTTATGGCAAGGTGCTCCATCATGCTGGAAAAGGCATTGTTGATGGCCAAACTGCTCTTGGACGGGTTGGGAGAAGTTGATCTTGGAGGACATTCTGGTACCATTCTTTATTCATGGCTGTGTTTTTAGGCAAGACTGTGAGAGAGCCGATTCCCTTGGCTGAGAAGCAACCCCACACATGAATGGTTTCAGGATGCTTTACAGTTGGCATGAGACAAGACTGGTGGTAGTGCTCACCTCGTCTTCTCCGAATAAGCTGTTGTCCAGATGTCCCAAACAATCAAAAAGGGATTCATCACAGAGAAAATGACTTTACCCCAGTCCTCAGCAGTCCTCTCCCTGTACCTTTTGCAGAATATCAGTCTGTCCCAGATGTTTTTTTCTGGAGAGAAGTGGCTTCTTTGCTACCCTCCTTGAGACCAGGCCTTGCTCCAAGAGTCTCCGCCTCAAAGTGCGTGCAGATGCACTCACACCTGCCTGCTTCCATTCCTCAGCAAGCTCTGCACTGCTGGTAGCCCGATCCCGCAGCTGAAACACTTTTAAGAGATGGTCCTGGCACTTGTTGGTCTTTCTTGGGCGCCCTGGAGCCTTTTTGCCAACAATGGAACCTCTCTCCTTGAAGTTCTTGATGATGCGATAGATTGTTGACTGAGGTGCAATCTTTCTAGCTGCGATACTCTTCCCTGTTAGGCCATTTTTGTGCAGTGCAATGATGACTGCATGTGTTTCTTTAGAGATAACCATGGTTAACAGAAGAGAAACAATGATGCCAAGCACCAGCCTCCTTTTAAAGTGTCTAGTGGTGTCATTCTTACTTAATCATGACAGATTGATCTCCAGCCCTGTCCTTATCAACACCCACACCTGTGTTAATGGAGCAATCACTGAAACGATGTTAGCTGGTCCTTTTAAGGCAGGGCTGCAATGATGTTGAAATGTGTTTTGGGGGATAAAGTTCATTTTCTAGGCAAATATTGACTTTGCAAGTAATTGCTGTTAAGCTGATCACTCTTTATAACATTCTGGAGTATATGCAAATTGCCATTAGAACAACTGAAGCAGTATACTTTGTAAAAATTTATATTTGTATCATTCTCAAAACTTTTGGCCATGACTATATATATATATATATATATATATATATATATATATATATATACACACACATACATACATATATATACACATATATATATATATATAATTATAAACTGTATATTATCAGATATTATAGCAACACCATAGTGATATAATATATATTATTTTTATTATTATATACTGTTATTATTGTATCCTATAGTAAAACCATTGGCTCGCTACTTCTTTAAAGAGGACCTTTCACCGATTTGGGCACAGGCAGTTTTATATATTGCTGGAAAGCCGACAGTGCGCTGAATTCAACACACTATCGGCTTTCCCGATCTGTGCCCCGGGTAAAGCGCTATCGGTTCCGGTACCGTTGCTCTTTACACTCAGAAGGGCGTTTGTGACAGTCAGTCAGGAACGCCCTTCTCCACAGCAGTGCCTATAGTGCTGTGCTGTGTGAGCGGGGAGGAATGCCCCCTCCCCTCCTGATAATACAAGTCTATGGACGAGCACTGTGAGCAGAGGGAGGGGGCTTTCCTCCCCACTCACACTGTACAGCGCGATAGGCACTGCTGGGCAGAAGGGCGTCCCTGGCTAAGTGTCAGAAACGCCCTTCTGACTTTAAAGCGCTACGGTACCGGGACCGATAGCTTTTTACCCGGGGTATACACTCACCGGCCACTTTATTAGGTACACCATGCTAGTAACGGGTTGGACCCCCTTTTGCCTTCAGAACTGCCTCAATTCTTCGTGGCATAGATTCAACAAGGTGCTGGAAGCATTCCTCAGAGATTTTGGTCCATATTGACATGATGGCATCACACAGTTGCCGCAGATTTGTCGGCTGCACATCCATGATGCGAATCTCCCGTTCCACCACATCCCAAAGATGCTCTATTGGATTGAGATCTGGTGACTGTGGAGGCCATTGGAGTACAGTGAACTCATTGCCATGTTCAAGAAACCAGTCTGAGATGATTCCAGCTTTATGACATGGCGCATTATCCTGCTGAAAGTAGCCATCAGATGTTGGGTACATTTTGGTCATAAAGGGATGGACATGGTCAGCAACAATACTCAGGTAGGCTTTGGCGTTGCAACGATGCTCAATTGGTACCAAGGGGCCCAAAGAGTGCCAAGAAAATATTCCCCACACCATGACACCACCACCACCAGCCTGAACCGTTGATACAAGGCAGGATGGATCCATGCTTTCATGTTGTTGACGCCAAATTCTGACCCTACCATCCGAATGTCGCAGCAGAAATCGAGACTCATCAAACCAGGCAACGTTTTTCCAATCTTCAATTGTCCAATTTCGATGAGCTTGTGCAAATTGTAGCCTCAGTTTCCTGTTCTTAGCTGAAAGGAGTGGCACTCGGTGTGGTCTTCTGCTGCTGTAGCCCATCTGCCTCAAAGTTTGACGTACTGTGCGTTCAGAGATGCTCTTCTGGCTACCTTGGTTGTAACGGGTGGCTATTTGAGTCACTGTTGCCTTTCTATCAGCTCGAACCAGTCTGGCCATTCTCCTCTGACCTCTGGCATCAACAACGCATTTCCGCCCACAGAACTGCCGCTCACTGGATGTTTTTTCTTTTTCGGACCATTCTCTGTAAACCCTAGAGATGGTTGTGCGTGAAAATCCCAGTAGATCAGCAGTTTCTGAAATACTCAGACCAGCCCTTCTGGCACCAACAACCATGCCACGTTCAAAGGCACTCAAATCACCTTTCTTCCCCATACTGATGCTCGGTTTGAACTGCAGGAGATTGTCTTGACCATGTCTACATGCCTAAATGCACTGAGTTGCCGCCATGTGATTGGCTGATTAGAAATTAAGTGTTAACGAGCAGTTGGACAGGTGTACCTAATAAAGTGGCCGGTGAGTGTAGATCGGGAAAGCAGACAGTGCGCTGAATTCAGCGCACTGTCAGCTTTCCAGCAGCATATAGAACTGCCTGTGCCCAAATCGGTGAAAGGTCCTCTTTAAGGATTCAGGTCGTTGTTTTCTAATATTGCAGTTACAGATAGTTTAATCTTACTTGTTTGATTTTCACTTTTGCTTAGGCCAGAAATGATCTGTTTCATGTTTTGTCCAAGTGACCTGCTGTAAAATTATCTTACCTTGACTCTATTTCCTTCAGCCCACCCAGTTTGAGTTTAGCTGAGATGGTCCGCCTGGGATTTATGTCTGCTATCCTTTAACATTGAAGTATGTATAATGTTGCTGTAGTTCCACATATCACCTTTATACAGTTCACACAGAAATATCAAGAACATAAAAAGCAGCTCCGTGCAAATACTGCTCCTATATTATAGACTGTAGCATAATCCAGAGCCGCACTACAAAACCCTCCTGGTTGTTATTAAAAACAAAGGTTCTGTGCCCCATTCACTGCGCAAACTATAAGTGGGTGAGGAGTGAACATCAAACTGCAAAGAGGTTTAATCAACAGTCACCCCTTAAATTACAAAGAATTTTCTATTAAAATTATCCCCTAATATAAACAGTGGTCACCAGTTTGGGACTCCTTCCTCCCAAAGATGTATTCTCCTTATGATAGAGCCATGCAGCCCAGGGTCACATCTGTCATAAGGTGAGAAGAGTTTCTTGCCTCAGATTGCAGAGTTCTTGAGAGGTAGCACGGAAAGTATTTGTTGGACAAAGGTTTGCTCAGCAATTTAATTTAGACTGAATACGCCTAAATTGGAATTACTATTAATATACACTAAGATCTCTTCAGACCCCAGACTGTAATGAGTGGACCCACTGAGGAGGTTACTAAACATAACAAACAGTGTTATTCACCTCCTTGGGTTCACTCATTATTTTCTGGGGTCTGAAGAAACTCAAGACCATAATAATAGCAGTTACATTTCAGACATATTCAGTCCAAATGAAAAAGCTGCAGAAATATGATTTCCCTATAAATAAAGTGTCTGCAGTGGGCCTCCAAGTCCAAAAATATGCATAGTGGTGGAACTTGAAGCTACTGGACCCCAATGGAGCATACAAGACAAGATGCCCTACCTGCTGTTGTATGTGCCTTTTATAATATCACCGTCATTGTAGGTGTCAATGAAGGCTTTGGGCCCCACAAGCATCAGCTGCATAGCATAATATAGTGGAACATATATATATATATATATATATATATATATATATATCAAATTATCAATTTTTTTCTTATTTCTATTAGTGATGGAAAGAAAAGGGGGATGGAGGAATTTTTGTACATTTAACAAGCAAAAACTCTAAATGGGTTTTCTTGGCGCCCAAACTAACAGTTTGTGGCAAGGGAATAAGGACTAAACTTTGTGACTCACAATGTGTTAACTTGACTTTTTCAATAGGCTATGATTGACTTTTGTTGTCTTCTGAGACATCATCACAACGCAAAAAGTTATAATTCTGCAGAGAGTCAAGGTAAACAGCGCTACATCTGTAGCCACATATTCATTTACATACAGAAGTAATCAAAAAATCATTCCCTGTCCCTGTTTGGGCTCCAAATTATTAACCGGTATGATTTGGAGTATAGCAGGAAAACCATGCAAACCTTAGAACATACAAACTCCTTGCAGATGTTGTCTATGGACAGATTCGAATCCAGGACTCCAGTGCCCTTAACTATATACGATAGACAGATAGATAGATAGATAGATAGATAGATAGATAGATAGATAGATAGATAGATAGATAGATATTTTTCAGTATTAGATTTATTTTGGTTGCTCTTTCCTGAACTTTTTAGATAACACTGCTGACAATGTTTGCTTGCTGATGCGCTTATTGCTGCGGTGATCACAATAGCGGTTTTCACCCATTAAGAGACCTTCTAATTTCATGTCAATGTTTTTTTTTTGTTTTTTTTTGGAAACAATTACCTTTTCACAAAAATAGGCTTTGACATTTTGTTCTAGAATCTCTATTGTTCTACAAATTTGCAATTAATCCACAAATGGCATTTATGTCACTAAACTTTCTATTTATCTGATGCTTTTCTGGCACATATGAATCTGATTTACAAATGGTACAAATTCGGTCATGTGAATTCCTGGCAATGTCTCTACTTTCCATTTGCCAATGCAGAGAATCACATGTGCAATAGCTCACAGCTCTGTACTTAAAGGGCTTGTCCAGGAATGGAGTAACCCCTGGTATGGCCAGGGAGGAGTAAGATAAAATATATGTATTACAGAGTATCCTAACCCTAGTAGATAGTGTTGAGCGAGTAGTATTTGATCGAATACCTCGCCGGCATAGGAATGCGTGTAATGGGCCGAACACCAAGGGGTTAAACGCATCGAATATACTTAGACAACAGCCTGGAGGTTTATAGTCAATGGGTGGTTTTCAATAATTCTGGGATTTCATGAAGACTTCTTGTGGACATTTTCTTCTGCTGCCATTAGTAAATGTGTGACATAAATTTACTATTGCCTATATTGTGCATATTAGCTTTCTTTCAGATAGCCAGTGTCTGATAGAGTCGCCTCTCTGACCAGCTAATTCACACTGGGCACACATTTACCAAGTGAATGTGCCAGAAAAGCGGCCAAAAATACACTTCAGCTTGTTGCACTGTGGCACAGCTCAGTCTTTGGGTCCCAATGACCACTTTTTTTGGAGCAGGAATTGACCAGATTTACTAGAACTCTGGCGTGAGTTATATTACAATCTATACCACGTAGTGTCAGAGCCTATTAATTCTGGCCAGTCATGCACATATTAGACAGGTGTAAGAATTGCCAGTATTAACCCCTTCCCGCCGATGGCACTTTTTGACTTCCTGACCAAGCTCGATTTTTCAAAACTGACATGTGTCACTTTATATGGCAATAACTTTGGAACGCTTTAACTTACCAAAGTGATTTTGAGATTGTTTTTTCATAACACATTGTACTTCATGTTAGTGGTAAATTTTGGTTGATATGTTTTGTGTTTAATTATGAAAAAATTTGAAATTTGGTGGAAATTTTGAAAAATATGCATTTTATAAAGTTTGAAATGATGTACATTACATACAGATAGTCAGACCGCCAAAATTATATCATAAATCTCATGTTCCAGATCTCTGCTTTATGTCGGCATCAAACTTTAGGCGCCCTTTTAATTTTTACGGACATTATAAGATTTACAAGTGAAACAACAATATTCAAAATTTTCAAGAAATTTCCAAAACCCATTTTTTAAAGGGCCTAATCCAGTTATGAAGGGGTTTTGAAAGACCCTTGTATTAAAGCCCCCCATAAATCACCCCATTTTCAAAACTGCACCCCTTAAATAAGCCAAAACAACATATACCTAGTAGTTTAACCCTATAAGTGCTTAACAGGAATTAATACAAAATGGAGGTGAAATTTTCAAATTTGAATTTATTTTACTAATATTTTCGTTTAGCCCTAGAATTTGGGGCTTTATTTATTTATAATTTATTTTAAACTTATTTAAACTTTTTTATTTTTACTTTTTTCTAACTTTTTTTTTCTGTCCCCATGGGGGATTGAAGCAGTGATCGGCTGATCACTGCTTCAATAGAGATACGCTGCAATACACGTGTATTGCAGTGTATAGGAAGCTGTCAGCCTGTGTAGACGCACAGGCTGACAGCTTCATTTACGGCAGGATCAGCCAGGAGCGAGGACGGGGTAAGTGATGGGGCAGACCCGGGGTCACTGATCAGATCCCGGGCTGCCCCCTACGAACACCGGCACCCCCCGAAACCGGCGCGGGGGGTGCCGATCGCCACCATACTACACTGTAACCCCGGAGGTGCCGGCGGTCATGTTGACCGCCGGCATATCAGGGGTTAACACCCGCGATCAGACCCGGTTCCGACCGCGGGTGTTACAGGGCATTGTCAGCCGTGTATTACGGCTGACACCCGCTGTGCATGGTGCGCACACAGTTTCTGTGTGCGCACCATGCATCCGCAGTAATAGTACGCCGGTTTGCGGGAAGCCCTTCCCTGCAGCGCCGTACTATTACGGCGAATGTCGGGAAGGGGTTAATAAGTACTCCTCAGTGTATTTCAGTGAAGCAGAATTTGGTACTCTGAGTGCGCTCTTACGAGAGCCTTCATGTGACCCCGATCCAGAATACATTGGGAATCCTGACTTCCGCTTCTTGGAAATACTTTTTCCGAATCAGAAAGTTAGAGAAGAGAGTTGCCTCTTCATGCAACCTCAAGAGATGAAGTGAATTGTAAGTTTTTAACACAAACATGGGAGGGAGGTTTGAGGGGAGCCATACTTTAAGCAGTGGCGTAACTACTGCCATAGCAACAGAGGCAGCTGCCACTGGGCCCGGGACATTGGGTGCCCGGTGACAGCCGCTACCACTGCTATCATTATACTTGGGGTCTTTTTGGACCCCCAAGTATAATGATCAGAGGCCCGGGAGAGGTAAGAAACATTAAAAACACTGTTACTTACCTCTCCACGATCCTGCCAGGCCTCCGTCCTTGTTGTAAAAAATCACCAGGTACTAAAGTTTTAAGCAAAAGTATAAAACGGTTTTTATTACATAAAATACACATATAACAATACAACATATTACAAAAATACAAATGGGGGCGACTGAAATACCCAAAAGATCAGAGTGAAGATGGGAATGATGGTAAGTATGCACAATGAAAAAAATTAAATTAGAGTGAATAACATGAACACAGGCCCGCAATTGTTCAAGAAGCAGCAGATATAAAACAAATGCGGCAGAAAAAAGACCACTGTGTAGTGCTATAATAGCACAAGCCATATACCACAATTGTTAATCCATACCAAATCATAATAAATGTACAGGCCCATGAATAATGAAAGAGCAAAATTATAATAACAATTGCATACAGACCATGTAGGCCAAAGGCCAGATATCCCACTCCACTCCGCACCCGACGCGCGTTTCGCCCGTTAGGGCTTTGTCAAGGGGTAAAGTACAGAGGCATCATGGGGGTATATATAGTATGCTAAATAGCATACAGCTGTGTGATAAATGATTACATGGCCCATACACATAAACACGTACCTCATAGACACCATATACAGGAAGTGACCGCGCTGCTGGTGAATGCGCATGCGCGAATAGAGAATCCCAGCCACAAGAGGAAAAAATGTATCTGAGGACCTAAGGAAAATGGCTCTTTTTCCTCTTGTGGCTGGGATTCTCTATTCGCGCATGCGCATTCACCATCAGCGCGGCCACTTCCTGTATATGGTGTCTATGAGGTACGTGTTTATGTGTATGGGCCATGTAATCATTTATCACACAGCTGTATGCTATTTAGCATACTATATATACCCCCATGATGCCTCTGTACTTTACCCCTTGACAAAGCCCTAACGGGCGAAACGCGCGTCGGGTGCGGAGTGGAGTGGGATATCTGGCCTTTGGCCTACACGGTCTGTATGCAATTGTTATTATAATTTTGCTCTTTCATTATTCATGGGCCTGTACATTTATTATAATTTGGCATGGATTAACAATTGTGGTATATGGCTTGTGCTATTATAGCACTACACAGTGGTCTTTTTTCTGCCGCATTTGTTTTATATCTGCTGCTTCTTGAACAATTGCGGGCCTGTGTTCATGTTATTCACTCTAATTTAATTTTTTTCATTGTGCATACTTACCATCATTCCCATCTTCACTCTGATCTTTTGAGTATTTCAGTCGCCCCCATTTGTATTTTTGTAATATGTTGTATTGTTATATGTGTATTTTATGTAATAAAAACCGTTTTATACTTTTGCTTAAAACTTTAGTACCTGGTGATTTTTTATGGTTTTCCGTGTAATTACACCAGAGGTTGTACCCATATGTGGTATATACTTTGTATATCTCCTTCCTTGTTGTCTAACGTCTCTGACGTCACATGAACCCGGTCTGCGTCCCGGGTCATGTGACGTCCGACGTCATTGCAAAAGGACGGCAGCAGAGGCCGACAGCGTAGGAGCCGGGGGACAGGTAAGAAACAGTAGTTTATGTTTTTATTCCCCCGGGTCTGAAAAGACCCCAGAGTATAATAATTGTTTATGGGTGTCCACAGTGGGACATAATACTGGGTGCAGGAGCCACTATGGGGGATAATACTGTGTGCAGTGGCCACTATGGGGGATAATACTGTGTGCAGGGGCCTCTATGGGAGATAATAGAAGGCACAGGAATGCGTAGGAGGGGGTCGGTCGAGGTCTTCGGCGTTGGTCGGGGGGGGGCATGTCAAAAGTTCGCCACGGGGCCCCGCCATTCCTAGTTACGCCACTGACTTTAAGTATGGTAGCCACTTTAATTCAGTTCCAACATTCAGACTTGTCTCATTTCCTTGATGTTCCTTAAACCCCCATAACCTAGGGAAGATGCAACATACTCTACACAGCTTCATGCAGTATTTTTGGGTTCATGGGCTGTATTGCCCCCCCCCCCCTGGTTTTAAAAACTTCTTGCATTGAATATTATAATATAAAGAACTGTGGTACTTAAAAAAAAAAGTAGTATGTGCAATCAATGCTTGTGTGTTGTACAAGTCATATTGTAACATCCTAGAGCGTATGAAGCAAAACCTAAGTCATTGTTGGGGCAACAAGATGCCCTGTAACATTTACTGAATTTATTGTCATTCCTCCTTACATGGTGGCAGTGAAGTCAGATTTGGTTACACAGTTGTGTTGTGTACCAAGGTCTCAGGGTGGATGGTTGTTATTGGAGTCAGAGGAATACAAGTTATTTTTGCGGCAAATGTAATTTATGCCCCTGGGTCGCTAAGTGTTAAATGTGACTTTTCAACATTGATCAGGCAAGTGTCAGCCATCTCTGCTGGTACACAACACTTTACGTGTTTGTTTAGGGTTAAATCAAGTATGACCACACAAAGAGGTTAGCCTCAGAGACTTGACGGATTTTATTTTCATACTAAGCAACCAATCTGTCTCTCTTGTTTTTATTGCAAACGGGGGCGACAATGGGGTCACACTTCTATACACAGAAATAATAAAAGGGGGCAAAAGGAAAAGTGAAGGCCGCAGTTAATAACACCGGATTGAGATATAGAGTGTATAAAAGCAGACCCGAGACACATGAGGGTATCAATCGATAAATCTAAATTGATTTTGATGTTTGTAGACTTTTGGAAGCTACAATTATAAATACTGAAGAGTGAATGACCACAAGATAAAAGCTTTAAAAGTCAGAAATTAATTAAAAAATAGCAGTAGAAAATGTGTATATATGGCTCATCCAAAAATACGTGGACTTATAAGATAGGTTAGGATTCATTTCTAGAAATGGCCCATAAAAAAAATAGAGAAAAATCTATGTAAAACCCTCTCGAAAGACAAAAAGGACGCAACACCTTGAGGAAAGAAATGTTCAATTGCCAGGTCTGCGGGATACTCAGAGCACAAATAGTTAATGGTTTCAAGAAGGTCAAAATTATATGACAGTATATGTAACTGTAAACAATCCTTTCTAAGTTCTGATCCACTCTGATCTCCTGGAGCCATTAAGAAAATTTTGCCCAATTTTTTGTTTTGGCTTCTAGATAAAAAAAGATAATGTAATTTCTTCTTCCTTCCATCTAGCTCCTTAGAAAATAAAATTCCCCTTTTATCCACATTCTCTCAGTCTGGTTAAACTCGATGGCCATATGTCCAACAATACAAAGTATTACGTTAGTGAGATGTCAGGGGCAAAGGAAACACTACATTATACACTTTGCATCACCAATGGTTACACAGCATATTCGGCATCTGTGATAGCCAATGAAGACGTTCCTCTCTAGAGAAGAAAATGCTCATCTTCAGACAAGAAGTAGGATGGCCATCACAAAGATTTTTGCCTTTAGAGTGCCTTCCATTACAAGACTGGGACCCCACTTTGTGGAAATACAGCTTTTTTTTGTTGCAAATCTTGTTGCTTTTTTTAAGCCAAAACCAGGATTAGATTGAGCAGAAGTTAGAAATATAAGAGCTTTCTATATATTTCTGATTCCATTTGTAGCCACTCTTGGCTTTGGCTCAAAAAAATGCAACAAAAAAAAAAAAAAAAAGCTGCGTTAGCCTACAAGGGTTTCTTTCGGGCAAAAAAAAAAAATAAAAATAATTTTTCAAAAAAGGGTTGGTAAGTGCTATTAATAAGTTCAACCAAATACCTTTAGCAGTGTTTTCAGTGATTTCTGGGTTTCTCTTGGAGTTCCAGGCACCTTCTTCATTTGTTTACATGAGTATCTTTCTATTCAGTTTTCCTACAACTACCATGATGCCTTTGTGCTTTACTGAGAGCTGACTCCCTCCCCCTCCCTTTCTCACTCACACCCCCTCCCTGCTTCCCTAGCCAGCCCACCCACTATTAGCCCTTTCTAACTAGCTCACCCCCACACCCTATCATACTTACCTGTGTTCAGGGCAGGATCTTCTGGAAGCAGGACTTCACTTGTTCTGGGTCGCCAACAGCTCCTTGATGTCTGCTGGCTGCCCATGCGGTGTAATGGAGCTGGAGTGCCAGCATGTGCAGTAGCCCAGAAGTGCCCAGAAGATCTAGACAGGAAGACAGGTAAGTATGACGGGGTGTGGGGGGGTGTTAGTATTGGTGATGTTCCAGAACGTCACTGGAAAAGCAGAGAATGTGCCTGGTCGGTCACATGACTGCCCCGGCAATCTAGGTAAATATAGCTTTTTGGTATAGTAAGTAATTTAGAAAGTAGGCAGGGAGAGCGGGGATCGCTGAGACCAGAAAGATAGGTTTATCACAGAGAACATCTTTAATGCCCAGGCAAAATGCATTATTAATACCTCTGTGCACAAACCTGTAACCTATATAAAGTACTTTAAGCCCTCTTTGTAGCCCTCAGACCAAAAAGTATGTGCACCCCTGTTGTAGACCCTTCTTAGCACAGGCATCTGAGTGGGCCCCCTACCTTGGTATATGGATATCATCCCTAAATGATCTATAATGGTAGATATTGGCTATACATAAAGCTCTGAAGACCATTAAGGTAAATACAGTGCAGGAAACATTTAGTGACATACATATGACGTCTCTGACTATAATCATTCCCATTTCCTGGCTATTCCACCTGACTAAGTCTTCAAACTGTGAATTTTCTCTGTAAAGTTTGCAACACAGACCTTTGGCTCCTCACTTTTTCAGACACCGACCCATATTGTCCTTACCTAAACAAAGTCCCTATTGCAATTATAATATAAACTCACCTGGAGATGAATAATAGCCCCCCCTTCCCCCACTAAAACCCACGATCAGAGTGGACTCTAATCACAGGCGCTGGATACATATTTCTTTCCCCCAAAGTTAAAAGGCCCTTGGGATTGGTTTGGCATAGCCTTCTGACATAGGCTCCCAGGAGAGCCATGGGAATATTACTAAAGCGGCCAATCTTGTAACATTGTCAAGGTCCCATAGACTGCAAGTTATATACAGTATTGCAGTCCTTGCAAGATTTGCAATCAGAAGATTGCAGGTTGAAGCCCCCTAGGTGGCTAGTAGTATATATTTAAAAAAATCACCCCCATTCCATAGATTCAAAATAAAGAAATAAATACATTATATATGCCCATCACCAAAACCAAAAATATTTTCACTACTTTGCCTCCCATAAAAATTTGAAGAGAAATGCGTTCAAAACGTCAGCCATTCCCCAAAAGCCTTAAAGAGTTAAGACTGATGAGCTGAGAATGATGTTATCGCCAACCCATGACAATAGGCGTGTAACAAAACTGACACCCACTACACACAAAATACATATACACCACATCACTGCAGGGTTACAAAACATATGAATACTAAATACAAAACTTACTACATATGAATACAAGTAGGGTATTTTTTTTTTAATCTTATGCATAAAATGGTTGTAGATTTTCTTCCTGAAATATACCCCATAACCTGTATAGATCTAACGTGACGTGACGTGAGAGCTATTAGAGCTATTGAATAACAGATTCCTAATCATGTAAGTCCTGAGGCCATGGATCTTCTAGCTAAGCCTCAGGGGACAGCCTGCATGAAACACATTCAAGGTTTAGGGAATAATATATATTATAAAAATGAGTTTCTTTCTGTATGTCCTTTATGAGCGACTAACCAACTGGAACGTTCTTCACCAAATTTGGCACACAGATGCTTCAGGTGTCCGGGAAGGTTTAAGATGAGGCTTCAACTCACTCGGACGTACCGTTGCTGAGATATAGCTTTCCCAAAACAATGTCCCCCATTAGCCAATACAAAACTGCAAGCCTTTCACTCATATTCCAACTGCAATTCCACATGCACAATCCAACACTGATATCCAAACTGAGATACAAGCATTAGAGGATTAGATACACAGGTCAGCACACAGTACCACATATCAGAGGAATAAATACACATGTGTGCACACAGTTCCACACGCCAGAAGATTAGATACGCGCACCTGCACACAGTTGCACACGCCGGAGGATTAGATAAGCGCATCCACACACAATAGTACACACCGGAGGATTAGATAAGCGCATCTGCACACAGTAGCACACGCCAGAGGATTACATACGCACATCTGAACACAGTTCCACACGCCAGAGGATTAGATACGCGCGTCTGCACACAGTTCCACACGCCAGAGTATTAGATACGTGCCTCAGCACAAAGTACCACATGCCAGTGGATTAGATTTGTGCCTCAGCACACAGTACCATGCGCAAAAGGATTAGATACGCGCCTCAGCACACAGTACCACGCGCCAGAGGGTTAGATACACGCCTCAGCACACAGTATCACACATCAGAACCTCACTCCAGGTTTCCATCACAACTCACCAACTCACTTACCTCCTGAGGAAGCCTACTTATGTAGGTGAAACGCGTTGAGGAAGCCTTGCATTGTTGTGTGTCCTTGGTGGGCCTCCTATCGGCGTTTATATCATGTCTACAGGTATCACTTGTTTATTTATACATTAGTAATGGTGGCACTCAGTCTGACTGAGCCATTGTATAATTGACTTTATCTATATACACAGTTTGTCCTCTGCTATATGGATTGATCCATCTTATATGTTTATCATCTGCTGGACTTTTCACTTTGTGGATGATGATGCATATCATTGGTTGAATTGCAGGATTTATATATTTATCTGTATTTAACATTTATATTATAGCATTTCAAATCCTGATTCAATTCTATTTCCCTCACTTACCATCTATTTGGGTACTTTTTGTAAGTGATTGCAGTATTCATCTATTACTCATTATAGTCCAACATTCACTTTATCTGTTCACTGTGTATATAGTATTTGTATGTATGTATTACCACCTTACAAATATTTGTGATATCATGTATTCTCCCGATTGGACATCCCATCAAGTGGTGTCGTGAGTATTGTAACATCTGCCCTTTTTGCTGCTATCCATTATATATTGTATATTTCATGATGTTATAATAAAAATTTTGATAGTATTTTACTTAAATTGATTTTTTGGTTATTTTCTTTATTTGCTTTTTTTTGGGTCTGTTCGTTTTCCTTTTGTTCCATCACAACTCAGCCATATTTCTTCACTCCTGCATGTCAGCTTTAAAGGGGGCAGGGCAGTGTAGATGACACTGTTACACAAGGTCACATTCACACAGCTTTACTCCAGGTCTCCATAACAACCAATCGCAGGTTTTTCACTGATATCCAAACTGAAGTATACATAATCACTAGAGATGAGCGAACACTAAAATGTTTGGGGTTCGAAATCCGATTCGAACAGCCGCACACTGTTCGACTGTTCGAACAGGTTTCAAACCCCATTATAGTCTATGGGGGGAAATGCTCGTTTCAGGGGTACGCAACATTCGATCAAATTCTACTTACCAAGTCCATGAGTGAGGGTCGGGCTGGATTCTTCTCCCTGCGCAGCGTCCCCGCATCCTCTTCCGGCCTTAAATTCACTCTGCTAGGCATCGGGCCTGGGCAGAGCCAACTGCGCAAGCCCGCACTACAAGCGGACATGCGCAGTCGGCTCTGCCCAGGCCCGATGCCTGGCAGAGTGAATTCAGAGCCGAAAGAGGACGCGGGACACTGCGTAGGGAGAAGACTTCTAAAGGCATTCTGCCAATCAACGCTGGTTCTGCATCGAATCTTAACTTCGAACAGCTAGTAGTACTCGATCGAGTACAAGTATTTCGAATACTGTAGTATTCGATCGAATACCTACTCGATTGAGTACTACTCGCTCATCTCTAATAATCACATGACACTTATGGACACACACAAACATACAAATGAAACCAGTGCAAATCTGGGCAATTCTTATGGGGCCACTAAACAAAAAATGAAATTTACCCGTGCGAAGCCAAGTCCTCCTGCTAGTTTCTTATTAGAGACTTGATCTGCTTTTTTGTTTTTTTTAAGACAGACCCCTCTAAGCCAAATGTAAGGTAAAGGGGGTTTAAGTTTTTTCTTTTGCTGGAGGAAGTTTCCATACTGTTATCTAGAGAACTCCAGATGTTTAACACTGATGTCAGAGTACAGAAGAGAAAATGTTCAAGGATTTTGGCATTGATGGGGTCCATGTTTAACCTCTTGTATGACACTACTGAGCAGCTGAATGAAGGGAACTATCTGTGGTTTGGTTATTGTCTTCCAAGTGTTTACTTCCTTCATGATCCAAAAAAAAAATAAAAAATTTTTCTGACATCCTCAGTTTTCAGGTCTTTTTCACTTGCTATAGATGTATTTTTGTATGGTTTCTGATTTATGTGCCCTTGAATGTTCTGTTTTACAGGGGACTTTCCAACTTCCAAAGGAAGACAGTTATTCCCGTTTTATTAGGGTGCCGCTGATATTGGGGTAGGTTACCAAGAGTTCACCAGATGATAGTGTTATATATATCTCTGTGGATTATGACGTGCCTTGTGGGCATCTTGGAATGGTGTTGAGTTGGATCATATAAGTCTAATCTTCATTTGTATTTATATATATATATATTATCCCTATGATACATCTACAGTATAAGAATATATAAAGAGGTGTATAAATCAATAAATTAGGACTCCATGGCATACAGTACAGAGCAAGAGATAATGTGAAAAAAATCAATTCATAAAACAAAGTGAATGAAGTGAAAATAGAAATCTAAACCCCATCATTTGTTGTGACCTTTGCCCTTTGCCTTCCATCAGTTCTTCTCAGTACTTGCAGACGGTTTTTGAAGGAACTCAAGGGATACACAGATCTTCTATGGATGTAGGCTCTCTCCAATCCTTCTGGCTCTTCAGTGGGTGGATGTAATCAGTATTATTTACAGCAGAGCAGATGAAATAGCCAAACTAACATTACAGTGTTGGCCAAAAGTATTGGCACCCCTGCAATTCTGTCAGATAATACTAATTTTCTTCCAGAAAATGATTGCAATCACAAATTCTTTGGTATTTTTATCTTTATTTAATTTGTCTTCAATGGAAAACCACAAAAATAATTGTCAAAAAGCCAAATTGGATATAATTCCACAGCAAACATAAAAAAGGAGGTGGACAAAAGTATTGGCACTGTTTGAAAAATCATGTGATGCTTCTCTAATTTGTGTAATTAACAGCACCTGTTACTTACCTGAGGCACCTATCAGGTGGTGGCAATAACTAAATCACACTTGCAGCCAGTTGAAATGAATTAAAGTTGACTCAACCTCTGTCCTGTGTCCTTGTGTGTACCACATTGAGCATGGAGAAAAGAAAGAAGACCCAAGAACTGTCTGAGGACTTGAGAAGCAAAATTGTGAGGAAGCATGAGCAATCTCAAGGCTACAAGTCCATCTCCAAAGACCTGAATGTTCCTGTGTCTACCGTGCGCAGTGTCAAGAAATTTAAAGCCCATGGCACTGTGGCTAACCTCCCTAGATGTGGACGGAAAAGAAAAATTGATGAGAGATTTCAACGCAAGATTGTGCGGATGGTGGATAAAGAACCTCGACTAACATCCAAACAAGTTCAAGCTGCTCTGCAGTCCGAGGGTACAACAGTGTCACCCTGTACTATCCGTCAGCGTCTGAATGAAAAGGGACTGTATGGTAGGAGACCCAGGAAGACCCCACTTCTTACCCAGAGACATAAAAAAGCCAGGCTGGAGTTTGCCAAAACTTACCTGAGAAAGCCAAAAACATTTTGGAAAAATTTTCTCTGGTTAGATGAGACAAAAAGTAGAGCTTTTTGGGAAAAGGCATCAACATAGAGTTTACAGAAGAAAAAAAAAGAGGCCTTCAAAGAAAAGAACACAGTCCCTACAGTCACACATGGCGGAGGTTCCCGGATTGCTTTGCTGCCTCTGGCACTGGACTGCTTGACCGTGTGCATGGCATTATGAAGTCTGAAGACTACCAACAAATTTTGCAGCATAATGTAGGGCCCAGTGTGAGAAAGCTGGGTCTCCCTCAGAGGTCATGGGTCTTCCAGCAGGACAATGACCCAAAACACACTTAAAGCACTAGAAAGTGGTTTGAGAGAAAGCACTGGAGACTTCTAAAGTGGCCAGCAATGAGTCCAGACCTGAATCCCATAGAACACCTGTGGAGAGATCTCAAAATGGCAGTTTGGAGAAGGCCCCCTTCACATCTCAGGGGGGACCTGGAGCAGTTTGCCAAAGAAGAATGGTCTAAAATTCCAGCAGAGCCTTGTAAGAAACTCATTGATGGTTACTGGAAGCGGTTGTTCGCAGTTATTTTGTCTAAAGGTTGTGCTGCCAAGTATTAGGCTGAGGGTGCCAATACTTTGTCCGGCCCATTTTTGGAGTTTTGTGTAAAATGATCAATGATTTGACTTTTTTTTCATTCTCTTTTGTGTTTTTTCATTGCAAGCAAAATAAATGAAGATATTAATACCAAAGAGTTTGTGATTGCAATCATTTTCTGGAAGACTGAGTATTATCTGACAGAATTGCAGGGGTGCCAATACTTTTGGCTAACACTGTATGTATTTCCCTTGGTATATACACGATTTCTACACACAGCTTATGTGACTATATAGGCAGACGTCGCCTGGAGATTATTACATAGGTTCACACCCGTGTGCTTTGGACTGTTCTTTAGTGTCCTTTTGTTTGGCCATTTCATCTGCCTTGCTGTAAAATGATATTGATTTTAGGATTGTTCTTATGAATTTTGTACACAATAAATTGATTTATATTTTATAGTTATTGTTCTGTATTCATGTTTTGGCCTATGCTTTTTCTGTATCTGTTTTTTTTTGTAGATTGTGAGCCCCATATAGCAATCACAATGTACATTATTTTTTCCCCTATCAGTAAGTCTTTGCAGAATGGGAGGAAATCCACATAAACACGGGGAGAACATGCAAACTCCTTGCAGATGTTATTCCTGGTGGGATTCGAGCCCAGGACTCCAGCACTACAAGGCTGCAGTGCTAACCACTGAGCCACCGTGTGGCCCTGTTCCATATCATTGTTGTGATGAATGACGTCATACTTATATGAGGTGCTTTGTGTGGATGTAATGATGGCTCAGAGGTGTTATCTATAAAGGTGTTATCTTTTTTTTGGCGACCGCCACAAATCAAACAAACAAAAATTGCCAAGTGTCAATTAGGCTTAGTGAATGGAAAAAAATTGCAGGATATAATACTTTAAACGTATAGCATTTTTTAATGGCACCATTTTGGAGTACTAGTATTTTTTTTTTTGTGGAGGGGAGGTAAGGGACAGCAATTTGTTTTTGTGTTGTCAATATGATTGTGGCAATGTCAAAATTATATCTTTTAATTTATTTTTTTTTACTACTTTCCAAGAGCTATAACTTTGTATCCCCATTTTTAGCTACTGTATGTGAGAGCTTATTTTTTTTCAGGCTTACTTACAGTTTTCATTGGTACCATTTTGGAATACACAGGACTTTTTGATCACTTTCATTTTTGTTTTTGAGAGGTAGGCTAAGCGAAAAAAAACAATTTTGATTTTCCTTTTAGTTGTTTGTAGTATATACTAGAAGTCAATATCTCGCTACAATGAATAACATAGCCGAATATCTAAGGGCAATCAGTACAGATAAAGTTGTCGGCAGATTTTAAGGCATTTATGCTAGAGTACAGGATTTACTTCTTCCAGCTTATTGTAAATAATTTTTTATGCTCTCAGATACCGTATATAGGAAAACTCTGAACTTTCTGTGAAAAATGCTGCAGAAAAAACTACAATGTGTTTCTTCCTATTTCTTTTCCACAATGATTCACTAGGGTGGGGCCTTAGTCTTAGGGTGCATTCACACTTCGGATACGCTCAGCTCATTCTGACGTTCAGAATCAGCGCGTACAAAGCAGATCCCATTCATTTCAATGGGAGCCGGCATACGTGCACTCCCCATAGAAATGAATGGGCTGCTTTTTTCCCTATTGGTTTCAATGTGATACGCACGGAAAAAAGCAGCCCATTCATTTCAATGGGGAGCGCTCGTATGCCGGCTCCCATTGAAATGAATGGGATCTGCTTTGTACGTGCTGATTCAAAATCAGCTCAGCGTATACTTAGTGTGAATGCACCCTTATAGGGGGTTTTCACATGTTAGCAGATGAGTGATAGTTTGACCGCCAGGGTCCCACCCAGTGGCGTAACTAGGAATGGCGGGGCCCTGTGCGAACTTTTGACATGGGGGCCCCCCCCGACACCGAAGATCTCGACCGAGTCCCTCCTACGCATTCCTGCGCGCTCTATTATGTCCCATAGTGGCCCCTGCACACAGTATTATCCCCCATAGTGGCCCCTGCACACAGTATTATACCCAATAGTGGCCCCTGCACACAGTATTATACCCAATAGTGGCCCCTGCACACAGTATTATACCCAATAGTGGCCCCTGCACACAGTATTATACCCAATAGTGGCCCCTGCACACAGTATTATACCCAATAGTGGCCCCTGCACACAGTATTATACCCAATAGTGGCCCCTACAGGACTAAATACTGTCACGTCACCCGCTGACCGCTATACCAGGACAAATTGTGGATAAAAAATCTGGTCATGTGCATTACAATTTAGTAACTCCATGTGCCTCATATTAATAGCAGTTAACCCCATCATCTCCCTCACATTAACCCCTGTGTGCCTCACCATAAGAGTTACTGATATGTGAGAGACATGGAGGTAATAATAAAGTATCTTCATTATTATTACCCCCATATGTCTCACATATCAGTAAGTCTTATGGTGAGGCACATAGGGGTTAATGTGAGGGAGATGATGGGGTTAACTGCTATTAATATGAGGCACATGGAGTTACTAAAACACAAGTAATCACCCCATATGCCTGACATTAATAAGTAACCCCAGTATGTACCTGTGTAGCTTTAGTTTCATTTTCCTTCTTCCTTTCTTCCTCCAGTGCAGGACGGCAGGAGCTCGGCAGGGATAAGCCCCGCCTCCTCCTCTCATTGGTGGGCAGAGGACAGCAGAGAAAGGGAGGGGGGAGTGAGGGGGAGCGTCCTGAAGCGCTGACAGGAGCCAGAGCTGCAGCTCCTGTGTCTCAGCCGTTGCTGCAGCTTCGGGGCCCCCTGTTGGTGGAAAGTATTTCACCAACAGGGGGCCCCGATCATTATACTCGGGGGTCCGAAAAGACCTCCGAGAATAATGATAGCAGCGGTAGCAGCTGTCACCGGGCCCCTAATGTCCCGGGCCCTGTGGCAGCTGCTACCGCTGCTATGGTGGTAGTTACGCCACTGGTCCCACCAATCACAAAAACTGGGCTCTGGCAGTCACATTGAAATGATGGAGCTGGGAATTGCTTATCCAAGCACCACTTTATTCAGAATGGGGAGAACAACACCCTCTTTCTCATGATCGGTGAGGGCCCAAATGGTTGGACCCCCACCAATCTGCAACTTATCCCCAATCCTGTATGTAGGCGATAAGTCGGTAACATGGGACAACCCCTTTACACTAATAAAATGTACCTTTGTGAACATGCAAATGGGTCTTCTTGCCTGCCTAAAAGGAGCTATGTGCATAGGATAGGTGAGCAACTCAGCTCTGCTCCATCTGTCTCTCCTATGTGCATGTGCTCTAAGCAGAATATGGTTTGTTTAATATCATACAGTACATAGTGACATTTTTGGCTACGTAAGAATTTAGCTGTTTTGTAGCAGCCTTGAGCAGCTTGCTCTCCCATATCGGAGTCCACAGAGCTTTATCTCTTGAGGGCCCAGCCTCATTATTCAGGCACACTCTTGACGTGTGCCTGTAGTGAGTGTGGTCCCTCTCTTCCTGCGTATCACGCTAGTTATCTGTCCATCTGCCGCCCATCTATCCACACGTCCCTGAACTCCAGAAACCCTACGCTGATAATTCCATGTTACACAATAAATTTTATAGCATTTTAAGTGACAGTGACCTTGTTACCTAACATTCTTTGTGTTTCAAGCTTGTTCCATCCAGGCCGCCGCTGTTAGACATCTCTGCTTGTCATTGAATTTAAAAGATTCCTAAGAAACAAGTGTAGTTAAAAAACTGGAGTTCGAAAGAACTCTGGCATCACCGTAACGATGAAATACCATTCCGGTAAATGAATGCAATATAATGTAAATTCCTTAATTGGCATTGTACATGAACCACATTTTCAAGGTTTTTTTTTTTTCCATAAAATAATTCTAAATGTTGATTTTTTTAGAAAAAGTTCTGAATATCACCGCCAAAACAATAGGCAAACTTGAATGGCATTGAATAAACAAGTCATGAAATATAGCACAACGGTTCTTGGTACGTCTGAGTTGTAACAATTATGTCTGTATAGCGAGAACAGTCTCACAACACTCAACATGATACCATTTCAATTTATTTAGAAAACAATCTCGAGCAATGACATCACTTTTTTTGTTTTTTAATTGGTGTCTTTACATAGCTGAGTAGTCCATAGGCGTTTAATGTCTGGGGGTTTTGTTATAATCCCTGTAGCTAAAAACTTGATAAAAACTAGATAAATATATTTGCACCCGAATTCTGGCGTAATTTACAAAAAAAAGAAAAAAAATTTCATGCTTTACACGTCATCTTTAGAGATGATCGAGTACTGTTCGCATCAGCCGATCCGAACAGCACGCTTGCATAGAAATGAATGGACGTAGCCGGCACGCGGGGGGTTAAGCGGCCGGCCGCCGTCAAAGCGGAAGTACCAGGTGCATCCATTCATTTCTCTGGAGCGTGCTGTTCGGATCGGCTAATCCGAACAGTACTCGCTCATCTCTATATGAGACCCTTGTAAGTTTGTGTGCCAAGTATGGCACCGAAATTTTGCCCATTTTTTGGGCAACGAATTTTGGTAAAAAATTAAGCCAACTAATAAGTGGTGTAGTTAGACTACAGACTCTACAAATTTGGAATATCTGGTGCAGTTTATGATTGTCTACAGTGACTTGCAAAGGTATTCATATCCCTTGAACTTTTTTTCTTTCCTTGGGGTCCATTTACATGGAGGAAAATGCTGCTTTTTTTCCCGCCTGAAAAAAAAGACTCCCATTGATTTCAATGGGTTCCGCTAGCTTTTTTTTTTTCACTAGCGGAAAATTCCACTAGTGGAAAGAAAAAGCTAGCAGAACCCATTGAAATCAATGGGAGACTTTTTTTCAGTGCTATAAAGTGCTATGTGTGGTGGGAAAGTAACAATACTCATCACCCTAAACACACCATTTCAACTTTGAAATATGGTGGGTGCATTATGCTATGGAGATGATTTTCTTCATTAGGGACAGGGAAGCTGATCAGAGTTGATGGGAAGATGAATGGAGCTAAACACAGGGCAATCCTGGAAGAAAACCTATTGTAGGCTGCAAAAGACTTGAGACTGGGAAGGAGATTCATCTTCCAGCAAGACAATGACCTTAAACATACAGCCAGATTGTGATGAAGAGAGCATCAGGTTATGTATTTCCAGTCCTGTATATTTCTTGTGTATTACACCTTGCTCATATTCACCCTTTTGGGCAGGAATGCAGTATTTTCTGCTATGTAACAAGCTCTATCTCTTGTATCAAAGCACTTTTGTTGTACCATTCCTAGCTGCATTTGCATACCCATGGTAAGCTCATTATCACAGCAGGGGGCCTCCAGGAGTTGTGTATTGAAAGATATCTGAAAACACAAACCCCAGCCTTGGTGTCTGTAACCCAAGCTACATAAGAAATATGGTTTTATGATATTTCCCTAGGACAGGATACAGTTGCCCCAATAAATTCCTCTGATGCGCAAAAGGAAGGTGCACGCTCCAAGCCCACACAAGGTATTGTTAGGTGCAGGGAAAAGGCCCAGACAATGAACTCTGTACCCAAAGGGAATTGGGGTGTGTGGTCATCCTTGGTGTCTGCAATGATGGAGGTTTCGCCAAGAAATCCACCATACCCCTCGCTTAACTCTATGGTCATCTGGTGAGGAAATATGATGATTCATGGTTATTTTGTTTTAAGGTTGGACCCCCCCCACTAATGATATTAATCATGGAGGAGACTGGGAGAGTTAAATGGTTCCCACTGAGGGACAAAGCTCTCTTTGTTCCTGGCCAGCATGTAAGACACATGTCCTTTGAATAACTTAAGCATGCGCCCTGAGGCCTAGTTAGGCTTTAGTGAACCAACCTACAAACTTTTTTTTTTTTTTTAATATTATTTCTTTTCTATTATTCCCATTGTATTTTCTGTATTGTATTGTACTTCTATCTTTATGTGCTTGGTATTCACTGATATGTATTTCTGTATATGTTAGTGGTTAGTATCAAACCCCTCGGGTTATATTATCCTATGAACTCAGACACAAACGGGGCATGGCAAGGTTAGAAAAGGTGATCAGAGGTGAGCCAAGCAGTTGGTAAGGCGAGATCCTTCACACAAAGCTACAGTGGAATGGTTTAGATCATAGAATAATCAAGAAAACCAAGGATTGTTCTATAGGGAGCGACCTTCCAAAAGATGGTGCTAGCGCAAGTTTTCCTTTTTTTTCCCATCATGGAGAACATATCTGCATATTCCTTTCCCATAATGAGAGTCATTCAAATGAATGGTTGATGCAAATTACAGTCAGCCAACCTTCCCCGAAGCCATACAAGAGACTTGCTGTATTTCAAGATGCCTGGTCTTTTTGCTTACAGGGAAGATAAGTCACCAGTAGCGGCTTACTCCTCCTCGATCAGATGACTGCATATGGTCTACCTAAAACTGGCTATGGACATTCAATTTTGGATGGTTGTTATGCAAATGTATAAATCATCCCACTATGAGTATTAACTAAACTGAGAGGACAGTGTCAAATACTGATATTTTCAACTTGCTGCCTGCCAAATGTATCCAGCAACTTTTGGTAGGCTAAAGATTGATGTATTTCACGGCCAATTGTTGGCTGAAACCACAAAGGTGATAATCTAATGTGTATGGCAACTTAAGATGTACCGGTTTTATTTGACTTTTCAGAATAAGCTGCTGTGTGTACATGAGGATTATCATCATTTCCTGCTATTATAAGACATATAAGCTGTAGGTTTAACCAGTTTTCTCCTCTACATGCTATATCTCGACTTTGCATTGCTCTCTGAGCTGGTAGGTGGACACTAGCTGCCATACATTGCACACAGCAAGTACAGGAGAATCTACTCTCTAAGCGTCTCTGTCACTCAGAGACACCCCCAGAAACATGCAGACTGATATGGATAAGAAGTGATCTGTACAAGAATGTACGTACAGAGCATTGATTGTGATAGAAAGTTTCCATTCAGCTCCATCATCCGCTTGTCTCTCACCTCCTGCTCACTCCTACTTCCTCTCTCCATAGACTTCTACAACCATGAGTCATGTGACCTGCAGTCTGTCTTTATAGTGAAATCCATATTAGCTGGATAAAAGCTGAAAGAAGCATTTCTCTATAATAAGATATATTATAAAGTTTCTTATAATCACCTGTACTATTCATTTATACAAAGTTTGTTGAAACAACATTGCTTATTTATGTCATCCAGGGTGGTTTAGCAAAGTTTATGTACAATGTAAACCAAGATAGGCTCCATTGTAATACCTACAGTAATAAAAATCAAATAAAAAACCAGAAGCACAGACACAAATGTTATATGAATTCACATTTATTGGTTTAAAAATCTCTAAGGCTTGCTAGACATGCTCTTTAAAATACATTGGTCACATTTGCAAAAAAAGGTAGTGGAGTTACAGATACATAAAGCTGCAGCAGGACGTGTGCTGTATTAAAAAACAAAAGAAAAACAATAAAATTGCAGGGCAAGGGGGAGTTTTCCAATAAGGTCTATTGTCAGTTACCAATAGATGACACATTCCCGCCTTACATTATTTACACAAATACATTGAATTATTACAAATATAGCATTCATTTGGAAAAGGCATCTGCCAAAAATACAGGAAAGCTATACTTTATGGGAAATGCCCTGCCTTCCTGTTATTTGGAAAAAAAATAGCTTCCAGAGGCTCACGGTGAACCCATGCCATTGTGACGTACGTACTATATGCACAGAGTAGATAAGACGACACTCCGCTTGAGCTGAGCTCACTCTCGTGAAGATTTAGGGGAATTCCTCTAGTAAATCCCCTGCAGCTTCATAAGCACTGAAACTCTTTTAGTCAGTGAAAATGGAGGTAGTTTTCTGGGAAAGCGTGGTCTGCTTAACAGTACAGGTATCTCCGCATGAGGTAGTTAGTGAAATGCTGAACTTTGGTTTTGCTAGAAAAATCTTTACGGACTGCGATATTTTACTTTCTTCTATTAAAATGGTGAAAAAGGCGAAGTGCTCATACAGTAAGGATCTGATTCACTCATTTAGGACTCTATTGCTAAGAGGGAGCTAACTCCAGTATTGGGGACTCCAATATGGCGGATTGTGAGGAGAAGTGAAGGAGAGTGACTCGAGGTGGGGACTATGCAGTGCAGAATCCTTTGCAAATCCATAGCAATGGGCGGCAGATGGAGAGTGGAAACCACCTCAAAATAAGCTCAAAATTCCATTGTGTGAATGTAACATAAAAAGTCTAGATTAAAAGTGGTTATTTTAGGAATAATACTCAGTCTACCTAATGGACTTGCAGTCTGAGTAACGGTGAGTTGGTGACATCTGTGAGGGTCAGAGTGGTTGTAGGAAAGGCAGCAGCACAACCCAGCTAACCCCTTTAAGTGGACCGTACATAATAAGACGTTTTCTAGGATGGACATCTACAGAGAGTCTCTTGTGTATCAAACCCCCTAATCCTTCCCTACAAGAAAAGCTAAAAGTACAAAGAACTTTTCCACCGTGTAAATATTTGTGAAGTTCTAATAAAAGCCTCCAAATACTTTAAAGTAAAGTTAACCAAACCTGGCAGACAACTACATTGTGTGCCTGGAGGCCTTGCGTATCATGAAGGTGGATGGACACCACTTTGTGTGGAAAACTAAATGGTGATCCATAGAAATTATGCATGTAAAAGCTATGACATATATGTGCTATATTTTATCACAAGCCAGTGTTTTAAGTGAAGGTCCCCCTTGGTGAACATTTGTGACTATAGGAACATGTCTCCTGAATTCCTGAAGGCCATTCATTTGGTTCAGATCATAAATGCAACAGAACAGAAAGTTTGTAGGCCTCTTTGTTCCTTTCTGGACTAAAGTTACAGAATCTATCCTTCCTGAAAAGATTAAGAGTTACTTACAACACAATGTTATTCAGCACAAACACCTAAAATTGTCATTAAAATACATTATTGAAAACCACAAGGTGAAAAGCAATGAAGTTGAATGCCAAGTAGCCCTAAGGCACGTGACTCTTGGCTGTTTTACATGATAAACTCTGTATTCGGAACATAAGTACATTATTAGGCACAACTACAATATTACATGGATCTTAGGCATGAGGTTATGTATTACATTGTCTTTGAGAACGCTAGTGACAGTCTCAGCCGATAAGTGATACCCGTATTACCTCTAAAAATTAACAAATGAAGGCTTTTCGGCTAGTACAGTCACTATGGGAGGGAAAGTAAGCTAATATTGATGTGCATTATTGGTGCTCTGAGGACACAATTGTGCAGCAGCTGGAAAACAGCTAGGAAGTCCCCAAAACCAAACACTGAATGGGCGTATGACTTATACTATATCTGATACAACTTGCTTATGAGACCCAAATCAGACAGCTCCGCTTACTGTTATACAGGAGGTAACATGTCATATAATGAATTAAGATCTCCTCTGACTTACTTTTTTTTTGGAGGGGGGGTGTTGACCATTGACTTAACATATCTCATTGACTGTCAGTAATTGTTTAAATGGGTTTTCCAGGTCTATGATATTGATTTCCGATACCACAGATGACCATTGATCCATTTATTAAAGAACTTCGGGCACTTGGGTGAGCTCCCCTTTCAGACTAATGGCATCATGCCCATTGGACAACAGGGCAATGGTGCAGCTCATTCTCATTTAAATAAATGGACTGGGCTACAATATCAAGCAGAGCTGGTATAGAAGGTACAGCACTGTCCTTGGTAAGGTCAAAGCACTTGTCCAAATGCCACAGCCCCTTCAAACAGCTGATCAGTGGAGGTGCTGGGTATCAGACTCCTACCAATCGGATATCTATGACCTATCCAAAGAATCGATCATCAGGAGATCAATATTATAGTCCTTGAAAACCCTTTTGACATCTAATTATCTTGCTTATGTTCTTCCCATGGACAGAAACGTATACAATGAGGTGAACCACTGGGTCATATGACAACAGTTTTGCATAGATAAGGAGAAATGGTACTGTAATATAAATTCATTACTATAAAAATTATGATAAGATCTTGTAAGGAGAAGGTGATCCTGCAAATTTTATGGGCCATTGAATGATGGAGACCATATTAGAAAGAAAAAAAATTGTGCCCAAGGCAGGTTCTAAAGGGGGATTCACATCAACACTGAGATGTTTTCAATCAACTGGACCTCCACCAATCACAAGAGTGGGGGTCATCCTGTTCGAGTAGAGCGGAGGCTGGGCAGTGCATGACTCTGCACCATCCAAATCTCATTCTGATGATCGGTGGATATCTCAGAGATCAGACAACTATCTCTTGTTTTTGTGAATTGGTGGTAAGTGTAATTCATGGGCAAAACCCCATTATACGGATTATCCAGGACTATGAGATTATCCAGGACTACGTCCTCTTCTCAGGCAGTGACATTATGGTATGTCTCTGAGAATCAGAGGGCACCAAAGAATAGAAGTCATACCCACCACTCCCTTGTGTCCTCCTATAGTCATAAGCTCACACTCACAATGACATAACTAATAATTAGCTTTTCTCATCAATATGTATTAGCCAAAACCAGGAGTGGATCCAACCCAGGGAAAAGGTGCTTTTTCCCATGTATAGATTCGAGTGCAAGATTTCGCTTAAAAATATCGATGTAAAATCCTGACCACAGATTCACTCTAGTGTGAATGAGGTTTACACAGTGCTTTAGTTTATCGGAGCTGTTGCTATAATAATGGTGAATTATCCCTAGCAGAGGAAAACGTAGATGACCAAAAAAGAAGCCAATTCTGCAGACCTGGATTTGGTTCACTACAGTTTGCTGTCCATAGGACCTTCTTGAGAATCACTGACGGTCATATGTATAAGCCAATGTCAATCTTAAAAATTAACCCTTCATGCATTCCAATTCTCTGCCCCATTACATAAGCTTAATTAAACTTGTTCATTTAATGTCAAAGCATTAGGAGTAAGGGAGTGTTCACACTACCGTCGGTGTCCGACAGATAGTGTCCGCTCAAAATCTGTCACGGACACTAGGAGCGGATACTAGCTGTGTCCGTGACACCTGTCATTTATTTCAATGGGCATCGGGTGCGTTCTTTTGCACTCCGTGCCCGTCCTTTCCTGTCCGCAAGTGAAGATGTCCGACTTCACAAGCGGACAGAGGAACCCTGCATGTAGGGTTTTTCTGTCCGCTTGAGAAGTTGGACATCTTCACTTGCGGACAAGAAAGGACGGGCACGGAGTGCAAAAGAACGCACCCGATGCCCATTGAAATAAATGACAGGTGTCACGGACACAGCTAGTGTCCGCTCCTAATGTCCGTGACAGATTTTGAGCAGACACTACCTGTCGGACACCGACGGTAGTGTGAACGCCCCCTAACTGTGAAGATGGAAACATTCAGGCAGTTTCTGAGCCAAAATTCTATTCTGCAGGGAGGAGAAGTTTGGCTGTTCCCTTTATATTTGCCTTTCCTTCTGAATCCACTTCTAGCATTGGTTCAATAAACCGCAGCGAAAATTGCACCAAGTAACTTGAGGAAATCTTAAATCATGAAAATGCAACATCTTTCCCTCTACCACAAAAACAATCAGGTAAAGTAAAAAATAAAAATAAAGCACAAATACACAAAATAAAACACCTAAAACAAAAGTTAACAATAAAACAGTTCTACGTATGCAGGTTAGAAACAGGGTTACTATGGCCATTTCCTCCAATTGTACATAGTACCATGGACTGACTGCAGAGCACAACCCCCCCCCCCCCCAAAAAAAAAAAAAATGTATGTAAGAGCAGTTAGATATCCAAAATAATACGTGACCAGGTATTCAAGACTAACTCTCCAATTAAACCAATGGATTGTATAGGAGTGCTCCTGTAGAGGACGTTGGTGTTTTTGGAACCAATCATTGGGATCTTCTTACAAGTAATATTTTCCAGGACTCTACTGTTCATTGAAACATCTTATATGATGATATGATACATATGATCTGCTGGCTCCCCTCAAGTATGCCTAGCTCTGTACAACTAGTCAGAATGCCTAAAGCTTGGCATCATGAACACTGCATTTTACCCTGTTCAAAGTCACAAGTTCTGGGTACTTGTGCGTGAGACTCTGCCCTAAGACCTGGTACTCACATGACAAAAAGAAGTACGCCATCTAATATATAGGCCAATTCTCTGTTCATAATGCAAGCTCGTAAAGGGCTCTGATCAAACAATAGTTCAGAAGATCTCGCACTCCCCTCTCATCTCACTTTTTAGGATGGCACAAAAGAGGTGATTCACTTGGCCCCACTACACCAGGCAATTATCAGGAAGATTATTCTGTCAATGGTTGCCCCAGTTAAAGTCCCTAAGGCCTTAGAAAATGACGCTCTTCTTAACATGATCTCCAAATACAAAAACAGCAATGACATTAAAGGTGCTATAACTAATACTAAGCGTATAGGATTCTAAAACCGTCAATCAATCTCAGAATACCAATACCCATATACTAAGACTTGGGTCTAACGCATGAAAACTAGGCCCCATGTGAATGAAGATGCGGTCGTGTGCATGGGATCTTACCATTCCCTCATTCAGATCTAGTATACAGCAAATTCATGAGTAGGCAAAGCTTATTGTATGTGCCCAAGGGAGGCCGTGCTCAGCACCACAGGATGGTGTCCTTCTACTAGTCTCTATGTACAAATGGAGGAATTGTAGGAAAAATGCTGAGAAAAACTAAATACTTTTTATGGTCATTTTATTTTCATTTCATACAGTATCTGGCTTTTGCACTTATATTTTATCACAATTAATTGGTTTAATGTTAGTGAAATACTTGATATTTTGGGAACCTTAGATGACCCCAATGGAAGAAAGCTATGAATCTACAAGACATCTACTAACTACAATAATGTTCTAAACAACACACAAAACTATATTTTACATTACTTGATGTAAAAGCAAGGAGGGGAAAAACATTTTTCATATTTTTTTTATATTTTATGTTATTTTTCTTTATTTTTTTACATTTTATATTGATTATATATTGCTTACTGAATTGTTTGGCTTTAAGGTATGACGGGTTAGGCTAGATCCATATATTAGATTAATATTGGCTAAACCGGAACATGTCGGGGGAAAGCAGAACCAGGACGTCGGATTATGACATATCTGAACCTTTTGTTCTTGGGAAAATTGATGCAAGTCAACAGCTTACTCCCCTGTGTATGGGATGTGGTGGCGGGAAACGGAGACTACTGATGCCAATGGACAGCCTTACATAGATGAAGACAATGTACAAAGGGTGACTTACAGGTTCCCCTTTTACGGCTGGAGTCTCCGCTGCAGATTTCCTGAATACTAGTGTGACCCTAGTGTAATTGGTATGCTCTATATAATTTATTATTGTGCGAAGCCAGACACTGTAAAATATTCGCCATTGATAAAAAAAAAATTTAAAAAATCAAGCATAAACCAAAAATGGTACAAGTTAATATCAGCATTTTTAACAATACAAATATTTTATGGACATTTTATTAAATTCATACAAAAATCTATAAAAAAAATATTAAAAATCGAGGTAGTTTTCTTTGTTCAAACTATTGAAATATTTTTCACCCACTCCCAACAAGAGAAAAAAAAAAAGCATATTAAAAAAAAAACCCATCAAAAATGGCAACACTGTAACACTTGTATCCCTCCCATAAAAAGGCTTTACAATTTTTTAGCTCTGTAAACAGCAACAAAATGCAACAACTGCATTTATGTTTGTGCACCCGTGTTGAAGATAATACATTCAACTCTGTCAAAAAATAAATAGATAAGAAAAGGAGTTTTAAAAAAACACAAACTTTAAAAGAAAAAAAAAATCCCATATAGGGACATCAAATTGTCTTTTTTTCCCTTTAACTGATGCAGGACAGCCCTGGTTCCCAGCTGTTTTCAGATCAGTTCTTCCCTTGTTCCTTGCTCATTCCTCACTCTTTAGTAATACTTGTCTTGTGTGAGTGAAGAAACGCTTTAAAAAGCAGCGGTAGCTGCTCCATGGGTACATGCAGCAATTTCCCTGTGTGAATCACAAATAATTATTTCAGTCAACACAATTTACTTTAAAAGATTTTTTAAAAAGTGGTAAAAAAAAATGTTTAAATAAAATAAAGAACAGAAAAAGCTGAAATGAAAAGCGTTAAAACTAAAATACGATAAAATGAAGATTCAAATGTAATTTAAAATGGCCATATGAGTAGAGATGAGCGAACACTGTTTGGAACGGCCGTTCCGAACAACACGCTCGAATAGAAATGAATGGAAGCGGCCGGCACACGGGGGGTTAAGCGGCCGGCCGCTGGCAAAGTCTACGTGCCAGGTGCTTCCATTCATTTCTATGGGAGCGTGCTGTTCGGATCGGCTGATCTGAACAGTGTTCGCTCATCTCTACATATGAGGGCTTAATGTTTGCCAGACAAATTGTTCTTCATAATGGTCCCATTTTATATTATGTACAATGTACTGGGAACCTGAAGAAAAACACTATGGTGTGGAATTGTAGAAAGTGGCTTTTTAAAAAAAAAAAAAAAAAAATAGGCTTCATTTTTATGGTGCAGCCAAGATTACGTGTTTACATGGATTCTATCTCTATACTCCAAATATACATATCATTTTATTTATTTACTACATATAATAATAGCAGCATCTCCACTGATTCTGGCAGGTTTTATCTTTTAGGTCCCACCATTTCTGAGCAATCAAAGCGGAAGACGGCAGTCAGGTAGCAGCAAACTAGGGGTGTGATTCTGAACTCTGCCACCGGCCGACTGATTCGAGATCTGATTCGAGCCCCTCTCTTGATATCAGAGCTGAAACAACACATCAGGCACCAAAACTACCTGAACTTATTGCTCAGGAATGTTGGGGGCTAGAGAGGAAAATTCCAACTGCACGAGAATCAGTGGAGAAGCATCTATTAACAGGTACTAAGAACGTGAATCGGTGGAGGTGGGATAAAATCCACTTTAAATATAGGATAGTGACAAGGAAATCAAAAATTCTTAAAAAAAAATTAAGGATATTTCAGCAACACATTCCATTTAATATTTATTCCTAGGACACCGCCTAACCTGATCCTGGTTGTTAACCTAGCCGAGGCCATCATGATGGACTGAACTTACCAGAAATGTAGCGAATCTCAGGTAAACACATCATGAGGTCTGCAAATCTGCTGGGTTGATGTGGATACCTGTACTCTGTAAAGTCCTGGCAGACGTACCAATACCTCTTATTCAGCTGCTCAAGTTGGGCACTACTGCTGAAACCTTGGATATCTTTTGAGAGAAAAAGGTAGAAAACAAATGCCCGTGAGGACCAGAGTTTCATTTTTACCTGAAAAAACCCTCTGATATTATAAAAAGTTTTTAAAAGGGAAAAGTGTATATGTATACATATGTGTGTGTGTATATATATATATATATATATATATATATATATATATATATTTTTATTATACACACACACACACACACACACACATACATATACATCCATATAAATTATTTTTAATACTACATGGTTTCCTCACTGGTCTCCGCTTCAGGGTTATTACCCTTAGGAAATGACTGACCCTTGGCAGCCAGTGTTTGGCTGAGCATTTCCCATGGGTCAAGAGACCAGGAAGTGAAGACCAGCAGGGGACCAGGCAACTTACCGTCCACTGAGTGGCTTCACTATGGGCAGATAGCCCACTTTATGACTACATAGTTTGAGGCATCACGGGTATCCATCTCTACGCTCTTTGAGAAGATTTGTCGTGCTGGTATCGAATATCTACCATATCCTCTCTTCTCCGGAGGGACGTACCCCGCCATCCACAAATACATGGTCAGATGGATAGAGGTTTTGGGTAGACAGATCTCCCAGACACACTGGCAGATCATATGGTCTTGCGCTAATCGTCCACTTGTATCACGTTCCAGGACACTCAGTATAAGTTGTTGAGGTTTTGGTGCCATACCCTGGTCCTCTTACATGACCTCAATTTTAGTATCCCTAAGACCTGTTGGAGACGACTTTCTGGGGTGGGCACGTTGTACCACATCTTTTGGAACTGCCCCTTAATTCCTGCTTTCTGGACAGAGGTTAAGGTGGTAACTGATAAACTCTTTCTCCAGCGTGCCCCATTGGATTCTCATATTTACCTGCTTAACTTGCCTCCTATACACCTTGGTAAAAAAAAGACCTCCAAACTGTTCATGCATCTCTGCTAAAACACTTGTGGTCCTCCACTGGTAAAGTCTACACCTTCCTACCTGTCCTTATAGCACGTCCATGATGTGCCCAGCTTGGAGTTTCTTACTGCCACACTCAAGAACACAACTGGTGCCTTCCTGTAGATCTGGTACCCATGGGATACGCATTGTGTTCTTCATAGTCTCTGACCCCCTCCCTCTTCCCCCTCCCCCCACCCCATGAACGTTGTCTCTTCTGCTTTTCCTTGTTTGGAGGGTTTTCTTGATTATTAATTATTCTACGATGTTTTTTCCTGAATTTTTGTCCCCTTCTCTTTTCCCCTTTCCTGACTCTCTTTGCATTTTATTCACGTTACCTTACTGTTTGCATTTGGAAATTTTTGTAAACTCCCAATAAGTATTAGTCAAAATTTTTTTTAGATTTTTTCCATTATTCGTTTAAAAAAACGTTGAAAAAAAAAATAGAAAAAGGTGAAGTTAACAACGTTATGAAAAATATCAATCTGGCAAACAAGGTTGGCACAATATTAACCATGAGTGTATTGTGTGGTCACCGCATTGATCTACTAGGGTCATCCTCCTCAGATAAAGCGAGAACAGCTGGTGATCTGTCACACAATCCTTATTTGGACAGGACTAATCTTCCAGTGCTGCTGCTCGTAATACATATGTGATGTGACGCCTGTTCTGGCCTTGGTGGCCGCGGTAAAGTGCTATTAAATTGTGATTAATAAGTGGAAAGTTACGTGAACTGAATATGAATCCCAAAAAAAAACCAACCCTCACTTACTGCTATACCGCCACCTAGTGTTAACCCCGTCACAGTAAATCTGCCAATGTGAATGACAAGATCCAGCAGACACTCACCTTGATTCAGGAAGTTGATGACTTTCATGCAGACGTACTCTTCATTGGTTACCTTGAGTTGGCCAAACTTTCGGAATAGGTAGATGAGTCTCTCCATCACTTCCATACTCTCTTCACTGAAACTAAAAGTCAGTAGAGGAAGATCAGGTTGTCTAATGGGAGTAGATAGTTATATAAAGAAGAGGGATAGAATTTTTTTATTTTGTAATTTATTTTTGATTCAATTTTTTTTTTTTTTTTTTTGGGGGGGGGGTATGGGAGTGAAAACCAAAAGAATAGAAATGCTGAGGCACATTATAGTCACTAGTGCCCCCTACCTGTATAATTTAGTACTACTGCTACCTAAAAATGTCATATCTTACCCATAACCATCTGCAGTTAGGTGGTCTCGGGACCATCATTCACTTAAAGAGGACCCATCACTAGGTCAAAGAAGCCCAGTAACATGCATCATGTGATCGGCGCGGTCACCCGCAGCATTTTGTTAATCCAAATCCATTCAGCCACCCCGCAGATATAAGTGCCGGGTGTGTTTGCGTCCCTCCAGACTCACACTGCCTAATCTCCTTTGTCAACTCGGGGTTACCATTCCCCTTGTCAATTTGTTCACCTAATTCTAGGAGGAATGATGGAGGATTGGCATCGTGCAGCGTTATAAAAAAAATGTATAGTTTATGGAGTATAGAATGGCCACATGTAACAAGAGATCCCCCGAAGAGGCCGCCGCAGAGCAGATGACCAACCAGCAGCATCTTCTCCTGGACACTTGCAGAAGGTCTTGGGAGCGATCGGCTGATCACAGTAGTAGCCCCCATATTATTAATAGGGTTATTGGTGGTAGTCCAGCACCAATGAGGAGTCTTTATAGTGTAAACTAGGCTCAACATAAGTATCAATATGCCAAACTAATAAAACATTAATTTGTATTAGAAAGAAGCCTTGAAGATTACAGACGTCCATCCAGTCTGGAGACAGGACATCAAATAATGCATTTCCCTGCAGCGCCACCGCAAGGGAAAATTAAGCATTACACAGTTTCCATTAAAACCAATGAACTGAAAAAAAGTGTAGCTCTTAACCTGTGATACATGTACCCCAGGGAGTGTGTGCCATGGATGGGAACCATTGCTTTGAGTGGCAGATTTAGTTAGAGCTCAGTTTCTGAGGCTCCTGGGGGCTAGTACCCACCCAAACCCCCCACCAGATTCAAATACTGTGGCTGCCAAGCAGAGGCAGGTATGAGAAGGCACTCCGTGCTCAGCAATCCTTGACAAGGGACTCCCACCTACATTAACAATCAATTTCCTCATACGGTTTAGGAAAATAGGTTTTGGCCCCTTTAAAGACTTCCTTCTGTTAGGCTTATGCTGATGTATTTCTTTACACTCTACAAAAGACAAAGCCGTTCTCAGCGCTGATGTTTACAGCTGGGATAGAGGGGAGTGATGGGGCAGCTGCAGAACACAGGCTGGCATGGCCTCAGGTGGGAGTCGAGACAAACCGGACAACACAGTGTACAGGAAACAGAAGAATTAGTGAGAGCGAGCGCGGCAGAGCGGCACAGACACGGCGGCTTCCACCATAATCCTCTAATTAGATGGATAGTTACTGTTCCCTTGAACTGCTCACCCAGAGGGAATCTATTACACCCTCCATGTATCCACACACATGCTGGCAACTCCTTCCTCTGCACGATGGATGACTTACAGACGACTTGTGTAAACCATGGTATATACTGTACAGTCTCCACCATAACCCAGCAAACAAAGAGCATTACACATTTACTCCAGAATTTTTTTTTTTTTTAAAGTTTTTTCTTTTTTTTTTTTTAAACTATTTATTTAAAATATCTGTTCTAGGAAAAGCTGTGTGACAAATCTGGTCTCTACTATAGGTCCAGTACGTGGTAGTAACTTTCCTAGGGTTCTGAACAGTCATTTTATATTATTCTATAGGAATAACCACATATAAAGACAGCGAGAAATATGTGCAATTCAGGACTCTAGGAAAGCTGGATGATATCACGTGGCCATATATCTGTTTCCACCTTGAAACATACATCACTGAAGAACTTACTGTTGTGATTTGAGTTTTAAGGATAAGAAGCATATTTAAACATTTTTGATTTTATTTTTCATTTTCCATGTTGCTCTCTATCTACCTATAATTTTTTTTTTTTTTCTTTTTTAAAGTGCTAGGTCCTGCAATTTTTACTCTAACGGTGAAGCCTAATAATAGACACTTGGCAATTCTGTAGGGGTTTTCTTTTCAGCAGTCACCTCATTTACCTCACAGACCGGATTACAATAGAAGACAATACCTCTATAGATAACACCATTACTGACAATAGATAACTCTCCCTCCCTGCAAAAAGCATGCCTTAAAATCTCTAGGTAGACTTCAATAATAGACTAGTGCCAGAAAAGAGGCTCAGGTAAGATGACGCAAAATAGAATTAAAATAATCTTAAAAAACAAACAAACTTGAAAACACAAAATAGAAGAAAAAAATAAAAATTTTAATAACTAAAAAATTGGTGACACTTTCCCTTTAAAAGCAAAACTCCAGTCAAAAGTGATGTCATGTTAAATCTAGTAAAGGAGGGTACATGACTTCCATCTTTGCCATGCAAATTAGCTCTTCTCCAAAAGGAAGAACTGACTGTAGCACTACCTTAGGCCGCCAGGTGGCACTAGAGAGATGGTTTTCTTTGTTTCAAATGAAAGCTCATTTGCATATGTTATTCCCATGTTTCCCTGATCTCCTTAATAAGCACCAGTAATCCTCTCTACCTTCTGTTCATTGTTGTGTACTTTCCCCAAGACCCTGCAATCAGTATAAGACTTAGTTTTTTAGTGTGCCACACAACCCCCCCCTCCCAAAAAAAAAAAAAAAAAAAAAAAAAAAGAAAAGCAAAAAAAAACCCACTGTTTATTTTTCAGCTCCGCCTCAGCCAAAAGAATATTTTTGGAGTGTTGAAATTCTTTTCACAAGACTGAATGCTCACAATGAGAAACAGCAGGTGCAAAGATTGCAGAATTGCCAGGTGCGGGAATCCCACGCCAAGGCGTCCTAATGACCTGAACCCTCCAGTGCAACGGAAATTCCTCTAATATCAATCCAGGCAGCTACCATTATCCCCAGTGCCTTCAATTCACTGCTCAATTATGTTATTTTAGAAAGTTGTTATGGATGACGTCCTCCAGCCATTGGTTGTGCCATGTCACTGGTGGGCACATCGCTACTGATCAGAGTCTGGGGTATTAGTACTAGGAGAGTACCCTTTCTACCCTAGTGAGGTGAATATATATCCTTCTGACCTGGATATAGGTAATGTGAACACAACATGTGGCGACTCTGGGGTGAGTGGAGTAAGTCGTCGCCAGATGCCTTTGGTCCCAAGTTATCTCTTGGAGAGGAACAAAAGACTGGTTGTGATAAAACTGATCATGTCCTGTCTTTTTACATTAGGGTCACACTAGTGTTGGGGGGGGGGGGGTCTCTATTCTTCGAAAACCCGCAGACTCCATAAATTATGCATATGCAGAATGAGTTCAGGCCCACCACAGATGTGAGCTGGTGTATCAGGAGATTAGGCCGAAAAGTAAAAATTCTGAGAACAGTCAAAAACACTCAGGGATTTCTTAACTGAAGTGGGTGTTAATATAATTTTGTGCAAATATATTTTACTGTACCATTATATTATGGGGCAAACCATTATGGGCATCTATATACAAAAGAGTAAAGTTGGCTGAAACCACTAATTCCAACAGGACCAGCCGACTATCTTACATGCATCTGGGGGTGCCAACTCCCCAACACCACCCCCCACAAACAGACGACATGGGGTGAAACAATCAGACATGCTAAATTCCAATCTCACAAGGATATCTGGTAGCTGCCTGCTCTCCACTGAGCGTACATACATATACCCTTGGCCAATCCGAGTATGCACCTGGATGAGGGTGTCCAGAGGAAGCCGAGCAACATGTATGACAGCTAATAAAGTTGAAAGGCCATTGTTATATTTCTAGGGGTGTCCAGAGATCCTCGGATAATGGAAACTGAAGACCTATCCACGGGATATGTCACCAATATCAGACTGGAGGCCGTGCTCTTAACAGTTGCCAGAAGCCATATATACAAAGTGTATGACTGGATGGAGGTCTGCTTCCTATTGAATTGAACGGTAGCAGAGTTGCAGATCTGTGGGACCACTACTACAGTATATACAGTTTCAGCTTCGTACATTGCACGGGGGTGCCAGGGAACCATTCCTGCGGAGAGGCCATCATTATCCATTAAGCAGAAGTCTTCGACAACCCCTTTCAGCAGTCTAGTCTGACAAAACCCTTGAAAACACTGACTGGCAATACTCAGATAATGACAAAGGACACAAGTGGCACTTTTTTCACATTAATCCAGAACAGTGGCTCAAAGGTTAGCACTGTAGCCTTGCAGTGCTGGAGTCCTGGGTTCAAATCCTGCCAAGGGAAACATCTGCAAGGAGTTTGTATGTTCTCCCCGTGTTTGCGTGGGTTTCCTCCGGGTACTCCGGTTTCCTCCCACTCACCAAAGACATACTGATAGGGAATGTAGATTGTGAGCCCTATATGGGACAGTGACTGACAATATCTGTAAAGCGCTGCGGAATATGATGGCGCTATATAAGTAAGCATAATAAATAAATCCTATTTCCTTTGAGTAAAAGACTATATTACTACAGCAGACCGGCCGTTCACTAGACTGACATGCAGCTGAAGATACAGAAATGAGCAGAGAAATGACCGGAATCAACAAATCACAGGATTAGATAAGACTTCTGAGCAATGGAAGCCTTTCCTAGAGTCAGAGTCTTCACGGCTGTTGAGCAATGTCACCAATAAATGGAGGGCTTGTGTTTGACGCCTGGGTGGAGGAGTTCTAGAAAGGAGTCACGAATAACCAGGTCCAGATAAGTTTTGGGTGTGCGAGCTTGTTAGGGGCTCCCTGGAGCTGGCCAGAGGCTGGTGCAGCTGTGCATGAACCCACAAGCAGCCCTAAATCACCCTGTAATCTGCCGCCCGATAAAGGGCGATTATATAAAAAAAAACAGGTCGTAAATCACTGGCATATTACATAGCCCCAGAAGCAGATAAGGCGAGATTTAGAGACAGACCAATACATGCAACTTAAAGACCCCAACTCATTTCTGTCAATTAATGGCTGAGAGGTCAGAGGTCAGAGCTGTAAAATCATTTTACATTTATATTAATGTGATATCTGAACTTTGGTGATGTGGGTGAGGTAACTCGGAGGGTAATGTGGCACGGCTGTTCCATGCCATCAGTTAACCAATTGTGAGCAGAAGGGAAGTGTTCATTGCAGGGGCAATACTGTCCCTTAACTGTGGTTTTTGCTCAAGTCATGGTCCATTGCTATACACTGTGCATAAACAGACCAGGGTCTGTACTGAGACCAGCCTCTGCCATAAATGATGTAGACCTTGGACTTTTTACGTGTTCACATGACGCAATGCTCCGCAATGTCAGATACAGTACAGAATGTCATCTCCCTAAAGAACTGGCCAAATGGACAAGAAAATGGCAGATGAGACTCAATACTGATGTGTAATGTTATATATTTGGGCTATTTATTCCCTGAATGGATAACTATAGGCTAAGGAAATGAGTGTTATTGTTAATAATACACTAAAATATAGTACTCGTTGGCTTTTCTTGCAGCAGACTGGCACTAAGATATTGCTCTGTATTAAAGGGATCCTATCAGTCAGACACAATTTTTCCTAGGTACCACATCGGAATAGCCTTCTATTCTTCTCCTACCTGTGCATGCCCACAGGCCAAGAGAAAATGACCACTTGCACAGTATTGGAAGCAGTGGCGTAACTAGGAATGGTGGGGCCCCGTGGCAAACTTTTGAATGGAAAGAATTTCTTTTAACCAAAGTGTATTTTTTGTGAAATAACATATTTTGGAACTTTATAATATACTATTGTGCATTGCTGCTGTCAGTGAATGGAAACCAACAGTAGCTATGTAGTGAATGAAATTACACAAATCCCATCCACACAATGCAGCAAACTCTGAAGGCAAAGTGTCTTGTGCAGTGGGTTGTGAACGCCCAGCTGGGGGCAGCTGGAGGGGGACATTACACCCTGGGGGTACCTGGAGGGTGACATTACACCCTGGGGGTACCTGGAGGGTGACATTACACCCTGGGGGTACCTGGAGGGGGACATTACACCCTGGGGGTACCTGGAGGGGGACATTACACCCTGGGGGTACCTGGAGGGTGACATTACACCCTGGGGGTACCTGGAGGGGGACATTACACCCTGGGGGTACCTGGAGGGGGACATTACACCCTGGGGGTACCTGGAGGGGGACATTACACCCTGGGGGTACCTGGAGGGTGACATTACACCCTGGGGGTACCTGGAGGGTGACATTACACCCTGGGGGTACCTGGAGGGGGACATTACACCCTGGGGGTACCTGGAGGGGGACATTACACCCTGGGGGTAGCTGGAGGGGGACATTACACCCTGGGGGTACCTGGAGGTGGACATTACACCCTGGGGGTAGTTGGTGGGTGACATGTCTGCCTCTAGCTGCCCCCAGTTTAATGTCCCCCTCTAGTTTCTTCATACTGTGGGGCAATTGGAGGAGAACATTATAATGTGGGGTCATTATAATGTTAGGGTGGATGAGAATGGGCAGGGCCAATGTAGAAGTAGGTGGAGCTAAATTTGCATAGCGCACCACACATTCTGTTCCTCTTTCTAGCTTTTGAAAGTTGGGAGGAATGTTATAAATACTAGCCCTCTTAAAAATAAAAATTTTCCCCTTAAAAAAAAGCCCTGATTAAAAATAAGTTTCTCTTTCATAATAGCTCTCCCTTATAGATAAACCTTGGCACAGGGCCCACCAATGTGTTAAAATGGCCCTGGGGCCAGCCACATAGTGACCACAAGCCATGTCAAAGACCATCAGTTTTCAGCAGTTTATGACTGAGGTTTTTTAAGCACATACAATACAATTTCCCATACATCGGGCACTCACCTATGCAGCTCCTCTTCAGAGGGATTGTATTTAGATGTGACATCCGCTAGATCCCCGAAGATCTGTTTGTTGTAAGTAGTGAATGAGGAGAGTACTAATAACTCTTGCCATGTAGTACTCAGCAGGCTCGTGTAATCCTTAATGGTAAGATCGCAGAAAAACGGCAACTTCTTCACCCATATTATCTGACGGAACAGGAGCTCATCTGCAAGTCGACACAGCAAGGCTAAAAGCTCAGACTGAGTAACCTTGTACCTGAGTGTGGAGAAAGAAAGACGTCCATGTTAGGAGATACAATGAGAAAAACGTAAAAAAAAAAAAAAAAAAAAGTAAAATAATAATAATTATAAAGTAAAGTATAATGTTGTGCAAATTACTAGTATAACATGTATTGAGAGGTGATCCTTGTGTTCATCACAGGCAGCAAATGAACCTACCAGTGGCGTAACTAGGAATGGCGGGGCCCGTGGCGAACTTTTGACATGGCCCCCCTTCCCCTCCCGACCGACACCAAAGACCTCGACCGACCCCCTCCTACGCATTCCTGCGCATTCCATTATGCCCCATAGTGGCCCCTTCACACAGTATTATGCCCCATAGTGGCCCCTGTACACAGTATTATCCCCCATAGTGGCCCCTGCACACAGTATTATCCCCCATAGTGGCCCCTGCACACAGTATTATGTCCCATAGTGGCCCCTGCACACAGTATTATCCCCCATAGTGGCCCCTGCACACAGTATTATCCCCCATAGTGGCCCCTGCACACAGTATTATCCCCCATAGCGTCCCCTGCACACAGTATTATCCCCCATAGTGGCTCCTGCCTGAGTATTATGTCCCACTGTGGACACCCATAAACAATTATTATACTCTGGGGTCTTTTCAGACCCCAGAGTATAATAATCGGAGACCCAGGGGGAGAAAAACATAAAAACCCCTCTGTTACTCATCTATCTCCCGTCTCCTACGCTGTCGGCCTCCGAAGTAGTTGATCTTCAATGACGTCAGACGTCACATGACCTGGGACGCAGGCCAGGGTCATGAGATGTCAGACGACTAGGCCGAAGTCTGCAAGGATCGTGGAGAGGTAAGTAACAGTGTTTATGTTTTTTTTACCTCCCCCGGTCCGAAAAGACCCCCGAGAATAATGATGGCAGCGGTAGCGGCTGTCACTGGGCCCCTAATGTCGCGCGAGCCCTGTGGCAGCTGCCTCTGCTGCTATGGCGGTAGTTACGCCACTGGATCCTACTAATTCTCAGGTCGTGTATTGTCTATGGTTGATCTGTATTTCACAATGTTTTTATTTGCTATACTTCCCAATGTTTTTGGGTTTGTAAAAAGTGGACAGTTCATGGCATCCATAGACCTCTGTGGTCTACAAAGCAGATCAAAAAGAACATTACAGTGCAGAAGAGAAGAGGCAATGACCACGATGATCTAAATGTAAATGCTTTTATTAAAGGGGCTCTATCTGCAAAATTAAGCTGTATAAGCACCTCAAATGCGTGAATAGCCTTTAAAAAGGCAATACAGGCACCGCTAAGCTTAATTTTAACCCCCCCCCCCCCTCCATTTTAAATTAAAACTATAAAAACGTATATGTAAGTCATATCTGTCGTGCACCCTGGGCGGTGATACACAATCCGACATCTTCTGGCACGCCTTCCTCTTCTTTCGGTGACGCCCTCCAGTCCCGGCTTCATCGTCATCTTCTTCCGGCGGTTCAAATCTGATTGGATCAAATATGGCACGTGCACACTGCCATTGAGAAAAATGGCGCCAGAGAGTGCACAGTAGCTCCGGAGGGCGCACTACTGCGCACGCGCCGGATTTCAAACAATCAGATTTGAACCGCTGGAAGAAGAGGACGATGAAGCCGGGGAAGAGCCAGGACCGGAGGGCCTCCCGAAAGAAGAAGAAAGAAGAGGAAGACGTGCCAGAAGATGCCGTCGGATTGTGAATCACCGCCCAGTGTGCACACTAAGGTATGATTATAACCCGACATGTAGATTTTTGCTGTCTGCTTGAAAAGTCGGACATCTTTGGGAACGGACAGTTAAGGACACCCATGGACAATAAAAGAACGCACCCGACGTCCATTTAAATGAATGCAAAATTTCACGGACACAGCTAGTGTCCGATGCTAATGTCCGCACAAGATTTTGAACGGACATTAGCAGCAGACACTAGCTGTTGGACGCCGACGATAGTGTGAACGCTCCCTCACAGTTCGGGACCGTGCACATGACAAAGTGTGCATCCGAGTTGGGGGCAGATTTGATCACATAATGCAGTCAGATGAGTGCATTCACATGTAGGGGCTGTCAAATCCATTCCGTTCCAAAAATATGCATGATTACTATCCTGCTCAATTCCATCCAGGAGAATAGATTTGCATATTTTTACCCATAATCCCTAGCGGAGCAGGAATGACTTGTAAGTCTCCGTACTGCCTATGTAGGCAAACACTCTCCCTAATGTGGACGAGTGCCCCCATACCCTGGTCTATAGTCTCTCACTCTGCTAAATCAGTATCCCTACGCTATGCGGAGGATGGCCCAATAGGCCGAAACAGCGCTGTCCATAGCTGGGAATCTGTTCCTTTTGGGACAGAAATACTGATTTAGCAATTAAATCCACATTATGATTAAAAGACTTTATAACCGAGTCGTTCATGATGTTAAGGATGCTGCCCTCTATAGGGTGGTGTACAGAGTGCACTCTGTTCTCCTAATTCCATCCAGGAGAATAGATTTGCATATTTTTTACCCATAATCCCTAGCGGAGCAGGAATGACTTGTAAGTCTCTGTACTGCCTATGTAGGCACACACTCTCCCTAATGTGGACGAGTGCCCCTATACCCTATCCTGCTCAGTGTTATAGAACCAGAATGGATCCAGAAACCCCATAGACATGAATGAATTTGGATGTCACTCATCCAACTTCATTCTGTATTAAACACGGCTCCGAACTCTGATGCACACTAGGTCGTATGCATGGGCCCTTAATGTCCATTGCTGTCATCCAGTGATGGCTGACTCTAGTGTGAACATAACCTCACATATACTGTAATAAGACAGAGCCTGGTGGATGCAGGAGCATTCCGCAGGGACCTGGAAGATCTGGCCATTCTTCCGAGATGCCAGGTGGTCACCCATTTTAGTGGGAGCCTCCTGCACATTTTGGGAGTGTTAGCGAGTATCAGCAATGCTCATCCTGCCCTGGGGTTGGGCAATGTATTTGGACGTTTAGCTAAGATGATCCAGGAAATGGCATTGGGCACTCCATTTAATAAAACCTCATATCAAACCCTCCCCAGTACAGACCGATACCAACTTTTTGATGGTCTAATTTTTCTTATTGCCTTTATGAAAAGAAATGAGTTTCTACTTTTCTTGCTCAATGCGAATCTATTATAACTCAAAAGCCATTTCCTTCCAGGAACGGGGGCTTCGCATGTTATAGCTCTTTGTATTACTATGCTAATGAGCGTTTTCTGCCCCTCCAATACTAGAATATTTATAACTAAACATCTATAGTTTTTATCATCTGCAATTAAATGGCAGAGAATAAGAACCAGTGTTCACAAGTCAGCGACGAATGACAATATACAAGGTTGGAGGAGCGGAAAAGTCGATTTCAAGGTGACTTGTGGTGCAGGAGTCATTCTGAAATAACAATGGCAGTTTTATTGAAAACTTTAGAATTCTTATATCCTGTCACTCCAATATTAGAATATATCAGTACCAAGGATGCTTCACATAGGCGAGGTGACATTCAACAATGCCATAGTGAAAAATTTATAAGTCCATCCAGAAAAGAAAAAAAAAAACTGGCCCTCCTATTTGAATATGAGCTAAAGTGTAGTGTAATGATGCTAATTATCTAACCTTATAATGAAGTTATGTGCTCCCCTCTGAAGCGCTGACCTCCTCTCTGCTTCTCTGATGAGTGGGGAAATATAATAAGACTGGCCTTTCCTATACCAGACAAACGTTTCCCCTGCTGACGTGAGATGGAACACTGCAAAGGGTTATCAAGCCCTAATAATTGATCTAACCATCTTTAGGAAAGGACACCAGTTAAAGATTGTCAGGGGGTCTGTGACTCAGGTGTCTGAAGAGGCTGCAGCATTGTGATCTCTTCACAGCAAAGCAAGCACAGTGTTTAGTGTTTAGTGGCTGTGCTTAGTCTTCACTTGAGTGGGACTGAGCTGTGATCAGATCCTGTAACGCCACATGACCTATGAAACAGAAGCGGCGCTCAGGGAAAGCAACAGTTAATAAATCCCAGAAAGCCCTTTCAAGCTGTTCCTCTAATACGCCTCCTGGATAGTTATGAATTAGTTAAAACCTGAGGGTTACCATTTTCGTTGCCAATTGGGTGTTTGCCAATACAGTTTGACATCCGATGATTAGCATTTATTGCCTAAAGGATGTAATACCAAGTTGTCAATTTAATCATATATTTCCAGGAAGCATAACAAAGGGACAGATCTAAAAAAAAAAAAAAAAAAAAAAAAAAAAGTTCATTTCATGGGAAACACAAGTGTTCATTAACATATTATTGTGTTTCTCAATATGCAAATGAGCTCTTTGAAGCAACAAGGGTGTTGCCGCATAATTCATTGGAGCAATGACATCGTCCTGATTGTTTGATTCTGATGACCCTAAATTACCTATCTGCAAGTTTTGGTGACAGACTCACTTAAAGGAGTTGATCCTCTACAGCTGAGGTACCAGCAGTGATGCCCCTTATAATGATTGTCTAGGACTGGCACACTTACCCCTCTTCAATCAGCATCGGGGTGTTGAGTGGCTCCACATCCTCAGCAGCTAGCAGCTGGTTAATAAGAGTGTGTGACTGAGGGTCTAGACTTCGAGGTTGAGAAGGGATCAAAGCAGAATGAGTAGAATAGCTAAAAAGATGAGGTAGATACTGATAGTGCGTTGGTCCAGGGGTCCCCAAATACTGGTCCCGTAAGGAAGCAAATCCATTCAGTTCCATTGATCTACTGTAGACGAAGACAGACAACAATGTCAGCATAAAATAAAACAAACCATCGACACTTGATACATCATGACCAGCAAAGTCCATGTTACCTTGAAGAGGGTGTGGACACAGGAGATGGCTGGTTGCTCTCCGAGACTGCATTGCCTGGGGAGCTGTGGTCACTGTCGCCATTGTTACTCCAAGAAGTATTAGCTTCCTCCTCAAACTCTTGACCAGACATTATCCTTTCAATCTCTTCATCTGAAATCTGAAAGAAGAATTTAGAGAGCAGGGGTAGGCAAGCTTTTATGTTCAGCGTGCTGATTTAAATGTAAAGTGCCAGTCAAACATTGTAAGTCTGACGACCCCTAAACTAAAGTCATACACCAGAAACCCATAACACAGAAGTGCTGTCGCAAGATGCTTCAGGAGATATGCGCTTACTGCTATTTCTTGGGACGCATCTGTACTTTACCATTAGAAGCAATGAAAGTGCATGTGCAGCCCCCAATTAGTGGTAAATGCACGTGTCCAGGAGCACCGTATGGCAGCAACCTTATGGTGGAAACACACTATGTATCTGGTTGCAAAAACACACCTTTTACTGAATAATATCCCATAGCGGCCCCTGCACATGGTATTATGTCTTATAATTTTCCCTCCACATAATATAATAATCCAATTTCAATAATATTCCAATTTTTTACATTCACTATTATTAACAAGCGGAGCTCCAGTGGAGGTGATAAAACATTAAAAATAATGATACTCACCTTCCTTGCACTCCAGAGCTGCTCCGTTCTCTTTGGCGCTTTTGGAAGTCAGCGACCTTTGATTGGGTCTCAGGGGTCACGTATGCGTAATGATGCCGACGTGACCCCTGCAGCCCTATCAGCCGTCTCTTACATAGGGTAGAAGCGCCGAAGAGAACAGAGCAGCTCAGAGCACAGGGAAGGTGAGTGACATTACTTTTTATGTTTCATCACCTCCCCTGGGGCTCCGCTTATTATATTCCGGGGTTTCAGTTTCAGCGAGGACTCGAGCTGCCCGTACCAGGTAAATAAACATTGCATGCCACTTTTGGCACGCATAACGGGGGTTGCCAACTCCTCTTATAGAGCAACATCTCAATGACATTAACATGGCGATTCTGCCATCTGCAGTAGAACCTGTATTGTCGGTTGGCATCTGCTTTAATACTATGATAACAGACGGTCAATGGAGATGAGCGAGTACTGTTCGGATCAGCTGATCCGAACAGCACGCATGCATTGAAATGAATGGATGTAGCCGGCACGCAGGGGGTTAAGCGGTCAGCCGGCGTCAAAGCGGAAGTACCAGGTGCATCCATTCATTTCAATGCGTGCGTGCTGTTCGGATCGGCTGAGCCAAACAGTACTCGCTCATCTCTAATGGTCAATACTATTACAATGGGGAATCATGGCACCTCAAATTTTGCAAATGCTGAACCTTTAGAACTGGATTGGCAGCTAGCAATAGGCCATTTACAACAGAGCAGTCTATACTGCATAGTTATGAACAATACAAAGCAATGTCACCATACATATAAGTGGGACTGTGTCATACTGAATTGCTGATCGGCGGGGGTCCAATCATTGATTCTCAGAGGGGGGGGGTAAGGTACCTTGTTGTGAATTTAGCAGTAGTGGACACAGATTCCTCTGCTCCATTAATTTCAGTGGGAGTGTTGGAGATAGCCGAGTGCTGTACTCCAGTACTCCCATTCACAACTGGAGTAAAACATCCCCCTTTTATTAGGATCAGCAATGCTGCAGTGGGCACAATCACACACTCGTATGGCACGGTGCTTAGATAAGTAACAAAGGAGCCACAATGCTCCAGTCAGGGCTCTTGTCCCCTTGCTCAGCTGATCGGTGAGGGGCCCAATAGTTACCAATTATACATGAGAAAAGGCCATTAAGGGGGTTTCCACATTAACATCACTTAGCCACTATCCACAGTGTCTGATTATTGGGGGTCCAGTGTGAAAGCAGTGACAAGTGCATGTGTGACCACCACTACGTTCACTTCTATGTGATGGATAAGGCTTCACCAGGGCCAAAGTGAATGGAGTGACTGACATACATCATGCAATCTCTCCTTTCACCTCATACACTGATCCCATATCCTATGTGAGAAACCCCTTTACCTGAAAGATCCGGACAACAGCTTTAAGATGCTCTATTTTAGAAAATACAGAAAAATATGGGAATGGCTTTTATCCTTACTTGCACAGGACCAATACTCTTGTTTCTTCCACCTGGCATCCCATCTTCTCGGATTGCTATAAAAAATAAATAAAAATAAATAAATGCAAATGAAATAGGTAAAATGTAGATATGTAATAATCGATACATTGTACAGCATAATCATACCAGAGGACTTCCAGGGTTTACACAGAAAAAAAGAGGAGGGGGGAGGGGTGGTGTTGTGTATGTACAAATCATGGCCACAAGGTGGCACTGTGCTCCATAAAATACTCTACAATATTGTCAGGCTGGAGCAGAATGGGCCATGTGCGGATATCTGAGAAAAAAACCCATATGGACACAATGTTCATATAATAATAATAATAATAATAATAATAATAATAATAATAATAATAATAAAAAGTAACCTCTTTAACCTATTTTCATCACATTACTGCTAACTAGAGATGAGCGAACAGCGATCGATCGAATTGGTATTCAATCGAATATCAGGCTGTTCGATATATTCAATTCCAATCGAATAACGCGGCAAATGTAGTAAAAATTCGTATCCCCTCCCACCTTCCCTGGCGCGTTTTTTGCACCAATAACTGTGCAGGAGAGGTGGGACAGGAACTACGACAACGGAGGCATTGAAAAAAAATTGGAAAAACCCATTGGCTGCCGAAAACATGTGACCTCTGATACATAAGAATAGTGTCGGCCATCTTCGTCTCATTTACGTTTTGGAGTGATAGGGAGAGCTTGTTCTCAGTGTGAGAAACAAAGTTAACTTGCCATTTATGCAGCAGGGGACAAGCTTTTGGGATAACACTGATGTACAGGCCTCAACCCCAACCTCAACTCACAAGTGTCAGTGTTACAAGTAGTCAATATTTTTGACATGTGGAAAGAAACCCCGAGCAAACACATGGAGAACTAGCAGATGTTGTCTATGGTTGGATTCAAACCCATGACCCCATGCACTAACCACTGATCTCTTATATATAGTATGCTATATACAGTATTCACACAGGTACGGCCATTACACGGGTATTCCCCACTATCTGTACCTGTGTGAATATTATAGCATACTACGATATATATAATAGAGTACCATTATATATAGTATAACAGAATAATAGAGCACAAAACTATACACAGTATAACAAACACAAATCAATTACACTGTATAAAACTATTATATAATACTATTATATAATAGAGTGATACAGTAAACTATGTAAAGTATGACAAAACACCGCATAGTGTAACATAATACTATAGTATTTTCCTTTATATAGCGGCAACATATTCCGTATCATTCACAATCTAAACTCTCTGTCAGTATGCCTTTGGAGCAATTCTAATATATATATATATATATATATATATATATATATATATATTCGTATAATATTTCATTTCTCCTTGCGATCTTAGAGATCATTTTATCATTGGGGAACCCGTATAAAGAAAATTAAGTTAAAAGTCCCATTACAATCCAAATATGGCCCAGTGTAGAGCTGTCTGGATAAGTATATAGTATATTTACCCATGTAGTGTATTAATATAAAACTGCTCCCTAGATGAGGCTCCTGTACTTGCCCCCGCATATTACGACCTGTCTCGCATTGACAAAGGCCTGCACCATACCTACAAGGCTAACACTAGCTCAAGCTGTCTGCATTTCAAAGCACAATATGTCCCCACCATAAATTTTGGTGTCACTTCTGTCGCTCGCTTCCTTCCTTTTGACCTTGAATACAGTAAATTGCAGAGAATTTGGGTACAGTAGAGTTAATGTGACTTACTAAACTGCAATGTCACACCTTCCTAATGGAAACACAACAGAGGTCAGCGCCTGGTTTATACTTACCAGGGGGCACAAAGAACACCCAAGATAATGAGTCTTAGAAAAACACTGATCCTGGCAAGTCATTGAGATGAGAAATGTTAGTGTAAGTGGCCCAAATGGCGACCTAGGTGAAAACCAGGACATACTGTATGATGATGGGCATGGCACCAAAGACTCTAATGTAAATTTGTATATGCATGGGTAAAATGGCCAAAGTATACCAAAGCAGAATGCACTGTACAGGCATAGACTGGTGTTCAGATGTAGCAGAGTTAACCCCAATTATTTTTTTTCCCACTCCTACAGCCGCCCAAATAACAATGTTCCCTACCAATGACCAGGGATGTCTAGTCTGGACAATCCCCTTTGATAGAAGGGTTCTCTGATAAGAAGCAGATCATAAAGGTGGGGTGACCTTTTGCTTGTACCCCAACGATCAGCTGTAATCTGTAAGGAACTAAAATATCAAGGGGTGAATCTATGAAGACCGGCGTGTCCTACACTAACTCTTAAAGTCCCCGAGGCGCACGTGGAGTATGAAGTGGCTCTGACTTCTTAATAAATCAGCCGCACGTCCATGTGCCAGAATGGAGGCCTACGCCTGTTAACGGGCTAGATTTATGGAGTAACCCTCACTACTTTTCTGGCTCGTATTAAGCCATTAGCACTCCACTGTGCAAGGGAACATGGGAAAAATATGCAAATCTGTCTTCCATGATGTAATTAATATGCAAATCTATTCTCCAGGTTGTAATTAGGAGAACAGTGCCTCTGTATGCTGCCCTCTAGAGGGCAGCCCCCTTAACATCATGCACAACTCAGTTAATAACCCTACTATCATGATGCGGATTTAATTGCCAAATTAATATTTCTATTCCAAGAGGAACAGATTCCCAGCTATGGACAGCGCTATTTCGGTCTTTTGGACCTCCTCAGCATGGCGCAGGGATACTGATTTGGCAGAGTGAGAGACTATAGACCAGGGTCAGGGGATAATCGTACACATTAGGGAGTGTGTGCGCCTACATAGGCAGTATGGAGACTTACAAGTCATTCCTGCTCCGATAGGGATTCTGGGTAAAACATATGCAAATCTATTCTCCAGAATGTAATGACTCAGTTAATAAGCCTACTATCATGATGCGGATTTAATTGCCAAATTAGTATTTCTATTCCAAAAGGAATAGAGTGAGAGATATTTTTTACCCAGAATCCCTAGCGGAGCAGGAATGACTTGTAAGTCTCCGTACTGCCTATGTAGGCACACACACTCTCCCTAATATGTACGATTATCCCCTGACCATGATGTAATTAGGAAGTCAGTGCCTCAATCACGCAGTCCAATAGAGGGCGTTCCCTTTAACATCATGTCCGACTTTCCCAGAGGCCTTTGTTTGCAATAATGTGGGATTTTACCAGGTACAGTCTCTCACCACTGCCAGGTCAGTCTTCTCTGCGCCGGGCTGAAGAGATGCAATAACATCGAAACAGCTGTCCTCGGCTGAGAGACTGTACCTAGTGAAAATCTCACATCATTGCAAACAAAGGCCTCTGGGAAGCTCGGGCATGATGTTAAAAGGAGCGCCCTCTATTGGGCTGCACGACTGAGGCTCTGTCTTCCTAATTACATCATGGAAGACAGACTTGCATATCCTCAGGGAGCACCCTCTATTGGACTGCATGACTGAGGCACTGACTTCCTGATTACATCATGGAAGACAGATTTGCATATTTTTCCCATGTACTTTTCTGGCATGAGTTATAATTAGAGACGGGCAAACGGATTTGGTCAGAGCCGGGTTCAACTTGATTATTACAAGTTTTTTTTTTTCTTTCCAAAACCAAACAAGTTTATTAACCTTCGTAGGGGGCTTGAACCTGCAATCGTTTCATTGTAAGTCCCATAGATTGCAATACAACTGTATTGCATCCATGGGATTGGAGGTCCCCCTATCTTTTCGTAATATATTTGGTGGACCAAGACATCCCGGCCCCAGCCCGCTCAAGTGAATGGTACAACTTTGGCACTAGAAAGGGCTGTATGCCAAAAATGGTTCACAATCCCACACATCTACAACAGAAAAGGTGGCATAGATGGATTAATTAATTTCCCCGCCAATTTCTCCAGTAGCACCCCCACAGGTGAAATGAAAAAATACACAGTATTGTCAATGTAAAGCCGGGTTCTCCGGAGTGAGGGAATCTCACTATAGCTGGGGTGAGGGACCCCCCTCAGGATTCACTTTATTAGTATTTGAGAATGGATTAACCCCTTAAGCGACAACATTCCTGCATAATATTTTTTCTTACTATATTTGATTAGTTTGTCAATGGAATTTAGACAAAAGACAAAGGGGAGATAAGACCAAATCCTGATCAACCATTAACAAGCCGGAGCCCTGTGATTAGGGACAACAGAGGGTGTCCGAGCAGGTCCTTGGGGTGAGCAGTATGTGCTATCTGATCTCTGTTTATCTCTAGCCTTGCCCTGGAGGGCTTGAGGGGTTTTGATGGCAAACAGTAAAATAGTCATTGTCTACTTCAGAGGGCCCAGCTACAAAGCTCCAGTAGGTTAGATCTGTTTAAGCTTGTCTTTTGTTTCTGTAGCGGAGGAAAACCTATAACCAGCCTATGTAACATAAAATCTTATACCCTGTACAGAACATATCTATAGCCATATCAATATACACATGCTACACTGGGATGCAGGGAATTCTTAATTCCCTGGATTTTGGTGGTAGAGTAACTATACACACATTATATATCTATTGCATTTATATGAGTATATGTATGTATGATAGGATATATGATATGATATATGATATGATATACATATGATGTATATCCAACTTCCAAAAAGTCTTTGCAGACAATAAACCAGTGGCGTACTGTCAGTAGCTGCTATGATGGCGATCCTTGAGCATACACATAGATATTAACAGTATTAATTTCCCCTCCCGCAGTCAATGTCCAGGGGTCAAAGGCCCAAGGCCGAGGGTGTTTATATAAAGGCTTTCATCCAGATAAAATAGGTAAGGAGTACACATGAATGTCTATTGTGTTACTCAATGAGCCAGGACAAGCCTTCTCAGGCTGATACCATCTCCTAATCTCTATTCCTTATCTCTGCCATGACTGCAAACTTTCTCAGAGCTTCCAGGTGTGACTGGAGCTCTCCGAATTCCCTGGTGTGTGCATAGCTATCATTCTCCATTGTCTTACATCTATTATCTGCTTACATAATAAAGGCCTTATTTTATACATTATATTTACCTTCAGATTTACAAAAAAAAAAACAAACCTAAACCTTGGAGTTGTATTTTTTTTTTTCTATCATGCAGCATCTGGGAAAGCTGGGTAACAATCCATATGGCTGCCGTAAAGGTTTGGACAGGGAGGTTTTAGAGACAGCTAATGAACCCAAGAATCATTCAATACTGTAAGAGGTAACTAAACATGAATAACTAGGCAGAGTTATTCAGGAGGCTGGAAAAGCTGGGTGTTTATATGAACTATACTGGAGAAAGAGATCACAATAAGGCCAAACAGGATGATAGAACAGGATAAGTTGGGAAGCTAGATCTACTGGCAGTTCAGTTATCTAAGCTTTAAATCTGAGGCCACATGGAAAGGAAAAAACGGCATTTTGTTTTTTTCCTGCAGATTTTTTTTTTTTTTTTTTTTTGAGTCAAAGTCAGTATAGATTTAGCAGAAAGTGGATATATAGGAAGCTTATTTACATTCCTCATTATTGTTCAAGCCACTCCAGGCTTCGACTCCGCAGAAAAAAATGCCGGAAAATCTACAAAAAGGTGGCTTTTCTGCAACATGGCGATAGCAAAATACATTCTGACAATAGCATTTTCTTAACTTATTTTTTAATTAATTACCTAACCTTTAGCATAGGTCATCGATTGAAGATCCATGGATCCGATGAATCAGCTGGCTGAAGCGGGAGCAGCATTCCTTGAGTAGTTCTTCCATTTCACAGTCCATCTATAGTCACATACATTGGTCGCATGGCTCAAGTGAATAGGCTGAGCCGTTATAGCTAGCACATTCGCTGTACCAATGTATAAGGCTGTGCCTGGTATGTACTGAAGAAGCTGCAGCGCTCACCTGAACACTGCAGCCTCTTAACACAGCTGATCAGCCAGGGGCTTGGGTGTCGGACCATGCTGATCTTAAATTGATGACTTATGCTAAGAATAAGTCCAGAACAACCCCTTTAACCATATAGCCTGCACAAGTACCTGCCAAAAAGGTTGCATGAGATTAGCAAACCAAAGTTCCTCCGGAAGAATCAGAGCCACCATTGTACACAGGTTATGTCTGGTATTGCACAATGAGTTTAGGTCATAAGACAGCCCATTGACAAGAATGATGTACTTTCTGGGCCTGCTTATTGTAATGAGACTTATGCCCAGAAGGTTACGTACAGGTGGCAGGAACAGGATGCTTCTTCAAATACAGAAATAATTTATTTTACTTTTTAATATTTTATTGCGTGTTACTATAGATTCAACCATTAATGGTAAATGAGACCTTCCAAAAAGCTGTAAATGTAAAATCAGACAAACCATCTATAACTCAATCATATCATGTGACGGAGATGTATATAGTATTTCCTACAGTCACTGTACTATATGCATGTGCAGACTGCCCTGAAATGACAGCAGGAACTGTTTAACCAGAGAAATCTGCTGTAAGAGACTGCGGAAAAGTAACAACCAGGGAGATAAAATATTCATTATAGCCCGGGGTTTTACAGCAGGGGAAGAAGCGGATGGGAAAGAGCAGTGACGAGGCATCCTTAATGGGGAGAATTTCATAAAATTGTGTGAAATTATAAATGGAAAGTCTATAAAACTGACATGGTGAAAGTTATGGACATTATGCACATTCAAACATATAGGAGACAGAGGAAAGGCCGAGGTGACCCTACTATGAAGGGGATTGCCATGAAAGGTCTCAATATTTTGCATTCCAGATATCTTCTCTATTATGGGTTAAATACAACTAGAAACCATTAACATTTTACAGGGTACAATGGGGCACTTACAGCAAAGTGTAGTGACAACTAGTGTCCACTAGGTGGAGAACGGACACCATTAAAACACTTCCATAGTGAATAATTACATTTGCCGTGTACAATCTCAGTTCATCTTTTAGGGCTGGTTCACATCTGCGCCCGGGAGTCCGTTTTGCAGGTTTCCGTTTCCTGCACAAAACAGAGCAGGAGACGGAAAGCTGCGGGACTCTTTCTTCATTTGAATGGGTTTGAAAGGTGTCCGGCCGTGAGCGCCAGTGAGAGTTTTATGCTCTCCGCGGCGAAACAGTTTCACAGAGTCGAACATGCAGTACTCCAGGTCCGGTTTTAAAAAAAACGGTTTCGCGACGGAGAGCATAAAACGCTCACGGCCGGACTCGGCATGACAGGTTTCAGTCTTCTGCATGCAGAAGACGGAAACCTAAGAACGGACTGCCGAACGCTAGTGTGATCCCAGCGTCAGTCTGCTCTTTAGATTCTGTATATATACACAAATTCTGTGAATTGTACCGAGCTGGACTTATATCACTATATGATCCAAAAGTAGTAGAACACTGATCAGTAAAGAACCATACTTGGTCCACATACTGTGGACATAACAAAGGGTAATTTTAACTACGGTGGTTGTACCTTCTAATGGTGGACATACAGATTACAGAGCTATTACTTTTAACCTCTCAAACAAATTCTGCCCTAAATCTGCCTTTCAATGTTTTCAATAGGAGGCAAAGACTGAACAAGGACGTTGAAAATCCGTGGAATGAGTGATCGCTCTTCTTCGAGTTACCACCACATGGAACTAAAAGACCAGAAAATGAAGAATCATCTGAAGTGGAAGTCCACTACAATTCCTCTTAGTTTTCATCTGTCTGATACTAGGTTTACACCTGCGATCAGGTTTCTATTCTTCGGGTCCGCTTGAGTAACCCATGGACCCAATAGACCAGTGGTCCCCAACCTTTTTCCACCAGGGACCAATTTCAGCAAGACAATTTTCTATAGCCCAGTGGGGACGGGAAGGGGTGTGGTTGGGGGCAGGGAAGGGTTGTGGTTGGGGGCGGGGTTAATCATGGGGGTGTAGAATACTGATGACGGACACTGCAGGTTATGAAGATGGCTACTGATGACAGACACTGCAGGTTATGAAGATGGCTACTGATGACGGACACTGCAGGTTATGAAGATGGCTACTGATGACGGACACTGCAGGTTATGAAGATGGCTACTGATGACGGACACTGCAGGTTATGAAGATGGCTACTGATGACGGACACTGCAGGTTATGAAGATGGCTACTGATGACGACACTGCAGGTTATGAAGATGGCTACTGATGACGGATATCACTCCTAATGCTGCTATTAACTTCACTACAGCCTCACTACAGCTACATTACATGTCACAGGGGCAAGTGACGTGTAATGTAGTTGCCCAAAGTTTGGTAGGCGAGTGCGGGGTGGAGCCAAGACCCGCTGCATGTCCTGCATAGTACTAGAATCCCGGACATACAGCAGGTTCCGGCTCAACCCCGCACTTTGCTCACCTTATCCCAATGAGCAACAACCAAGCGTCAGTGTTGCTGACGGCCTAGTACTGGTCCACGGACCGGCGGTTCGGGACTCCTGCAATAGACTATAATAGGTTCCCACCTGAAAAATGCAGAGAGAAAAGTTCTGCTTGCATTTTTCAAGCAGAATGAGGGATGGAATCCCCAAACTGAAACCGAGCACGAGTGTGAATCCATCCTGAACTGGCCCTAACTTGTCCACTGGCGACTCCCCAAGATACTTGATGTTTGGCTAGTCTCTCTGACATCGGCAGGTTTGGTCAACATTTATGTAATGTGTATGGGGATAAAGGGATATTATCCACAGGATAAGGAATAGCTTGCAAATCAGTGGGGGTCTGAGCACTGAGGTCCCCACCAATCAGGAGAACGGAGGATTTTTGTCCCCCATTCTGAATGGAGTGGTGGTCAGGAAGTGGGTAGCTCCAAACAATTTAAGGGGAGTGGCAAAGGAGCCAAGTACAGAACTCCACTGTCATTAAAATGAAGGCAGAGATGTAGGTGAAGCCCGACAACCACTCCATTTAGAATAAGGAGAAAAATACCCCATTCTCCTATCAGTGGGGCCTAAGCGATACTCCAATCTACAAGTTATTCACTTTCCAACTGTTCCATATGGGGAAAACTCTTTAAAGTACTGATTTGAGGCAGCATAGTGGCTCATTGGTTAACCCAGCAGTCTTGCAGAGCTGGAGTCCTGGGTTCAAATCATGTCAAGGGCAATATCTGCAAGGAGTTTGTAGGTTTTCATCCCACACTCCAAAGACATACTGTTTGAGTGGGGAAAAAAAAAAAAAAAGTACTGTGCATTAACACTCATCAATAATAGATAATGAGGTGTCTGCTACCCCCAACCTCCATTGGATAAGTGGTGGCCACATGTGCACAGTGAGATATGTATCAGACAAGTGAGTACTTGGCAATTTACAGTTCACCTATACACTACCATGGCAAGTGACCGTGCACATGCTGCCTGCTCCTGATGAGCAGCGGCCATGGCATCCCATAACTTGAGACCAGATGGGGCAGCACCCGATTGACACCAGACATTTATGCTATATTAAATCAATAAACCAGAAATGTCTCAGATGGGGGGGGGGATCTAAAACATGGTCCATTTGTGTATTACCTTTCCTGTTCATCCCCATTTGGAGGCACTTGAGGAGTCGGCAATACTGGCAGCGGTTTCTCTGCTTGCGTGACATGACGCAATTCTTGTCGCGACTACAGCGGTACACTCTCTTATTGCAGATGCTGCGCTTAAAGAATCCTTTGCATCCCTCGCAGGAAATGATGCCATAATGCAGGCCTGTGGCGCGATCCCCACAGATAAGGCACGCTCTCTGGTCAACGCGGTCATCTACAAGAGAGGGAGAAGTATACAATGAAGACCGAGAAGTACATGTAACACAGAAGTAGATTACCGATGAAGTAGTACGAAGTTACACAACAACATGGCTGCAGCTATGCTGCAATATTACACACAAACTATGGACAGGTGTGGCGCTGTTTATACAAGAAAGCAGCCATGGTGGTCTAAACCTGTACAATCCCATTTTCCACATAATATGTGATGTCCAGATAATGGTCAGATGGGAAAGGCCCAAGGGACATGTGGTCAATGCAGCCCCCTGAATCACAGAGCAATACCACACACAACCTGTGGGCAGGCAACGCGCTATTCTTGGAGGACAGCAGAGACGTTTTTCAGATCCTGTAGAATCCCTTTAAGCAGTGTCACTCCAGTAGACACAGAATCGCAGCCGCTTGCTCCTTATCGCCAGCTAATCATTTGCAGTAGACAATATAGGACGAGTGATTTATTATAATCCCAATGTACAGGATTACTGAGCCCAGGATACAATTACAAATAAATGAGGCATGGCTACTTTAATAAAGCTATCCTCCGGCCTATTACACGCACAGCAAAAGCATACAAACATAATTAGCAGAGATGAGGGCAGAGATGCCTAGGGCCGTGTGCACACAGATATGGTAGCGGGGCCTAATGGTCAGATGTAGATATACTGCACTGATCTCCAACTCATTTATCATACACAGAATAAATCTTCAACACAGTACGGCTCCAACGTAGCCCGTGCCTATCACAATGGGCAGTGTGAACCTGTGGGGTCTTCTGTCTCTACAGACACAACCAAAGCCAGTGGATTAAGTTCAGCCACACCTGCCCACCACCCAATGTACATGGGGGTATCCTGACAGCAGAGGTCAGAGGAAAGAAGGATTGGACAGCTGGATATCAACATGGCTTTTGCTGTCAGAGGTCTGAAGTGGCCTCTCCCCAGTTAGGCACATGCATGCTTGGCCAAATCAAGTGTGCATGTGTATGGGAGAAACATATGTCATCTGATCGCTATCTAAAGTGTATGACCAGCTTTAGCAAACAAAATGGACCCTAAATTGAAGCCCCCCCCCCCTTATTTCACACAAATTAGGGGATGCAGAGAAGGAAGTCCATCACAAAACCCAGCCCCACAGACACACAGGTTAGGGTCACCCAAACAGCATTCTCCTCTTGTAAATCGTTGCCTCCATTGCAGAGATCACTGCTTGTGTCAATATGCAAATGATCTCTTTGGAGTAATGTGGGCGGTCAGTGTTACCTATTTGGAGTAATGGCTACACCCTCAGTGGGGAAAACTAAGTTTGAGTCAGTATTTTTAGTTCTGGTGACAGGCTTCCCTTAGCTGGAAGGGGAGGGGGGGGGGTGATATCTCCTGGATATCACAGTCATCTATCATAGCTAGAGGAGAGGGGCTGCCAGCTAAATCGAGCAAGTCCCTGGATTACAGCTCATCAAAAGAAATTGTCATGCTTTTCTTTCACCTGTAGGGGCGCTGCAGGGAAACTGAATAGCTGCTAACATGTTACCTCACGAAGCACAGCTAATTATGGGTGGTCTCAGCAGTGGGAAACCCCTATATTCGCTTACTGTCAGGGTCTTATTTCCTAATGTAGACAATCCTGTTAATAAAAAGTGACTTATAATGTGTATTAGATGTCCAGCAGACATTGAGGGGAAACAAAGGATGGGGCATGCCGAGTTTCAACATGCTCAATCCTATGTTTTCAATGGAGATAAGGCACCACTAGAAACACAGACATTGGAATCTTAAAGATTCTTCCTACATGTCTGGTTTTCTATATGAATCCATTCTGGATCACATTATCACCTGTTATATGGAACCACCATTTGAAGAATGATCCAATTGATCACATGCATAGATGATCTGATGATATATATATATATATATATATATATATATATATATATATATATATATATATACACATACACACACACTCACCGGCCACTTTATTAGGTACACTTGTCCAACTGCTCGTTAACACTTAATTTCTAATCAGCCAATCACATGGCGACAACTCAGTGCATTTAGGCATGTAGACATGGTCAAGACAATCTCCTGCAGTTCAAACCGAGCATCAGTATGGGGAAGAAAGGTGATTTGAGTGCCTTTGAACGTGGCATGGTTGTTGGTGCCAGAAGGGCTGGTCTGAGTATTTCAGAAACTGCTGATCTACTGGGATTTTCACGCACAACCATCTCTAGGGTTTACAGAGAATGGTCCGAAAAAGAAAAAACATCCAGTGAGCGGCAGTTCTGTGGGCGGAAATGCGTTGTTGATGCCAGAGGAGAATGGCCAGACTGGTTCAAGCTGATAGAAAGGCAACAGTGACTCAAATAGCCACCCGTTACAACCAAGGTAGCCAGAAGAGCATCTCTGAACGCACAGTACATCGAACTTTGAGGCAGATGGGCTACAGCAGCAGAAGACCACACCGGGTGCCACTCCTTTCAGCTAAGAACAGGAAACTGAGGCTACAATTTGCACAAGCTCATCGAAATTGGACAATTGAAGATTGGAAAAACGTTGCCTGGTCTGATGAGTCTCGATTTCTGCTGCGACATTCGGATGGTAGGGTCAGAATTTGGCGTCAACAACATGAAAGCATGGATCCATCCTGCCTTGTATCAACGGTTCAGGCTGGTGGTGGTGGTGTCATGGTGTGGGGAATATTTTCTTGGCACTCTTTGGGCCCCTTGGTACCAATTGAGCATCGTTGCAACGCCAAAGCCTACCTGAGTATTGTTGCTGACCATGTCCATCCCTTTATGACCACAATGTACCCAACATCTGATGGCTACTTTCAGCAGGATAATGCACCGTGTCATAAAGCTGGAATCATCTCAGACTGGTTTCTTGAACATGACAATGAGTTCACTGTACTCCAATGGCCTCCACAGTCACCAGATCTCAATCCAATAGAGCATCTTTGGGATGTGGTGGAACGGGAGATTCGCATCATGCGACAAATCTGCGGCAACTGTGTGATGCCATCATGTCAATATGGACCAAAATCTCTGAGGAATGCTTCCAGCACCTTGTTGAATCTATGCCACGAAGAATTGAGGCAGTTCTGAAGGCAAAAGGGGGTCCAACCCGTTACTAGCATGGTGTACCTAATAAAGTGGCCGGTGAGTGTATATATATATATATATATATATATATATATATATATATATATATATATATATATATCCTGCTTTCTTCCTAAACCAGAGGATTTTTCCAGTAAACCCCACAGTGAGATAAAGCGCTGAGATACATTAAGGAGACTTATTTTAAGTGACTTGCAATGTGAAGCATGATATAAGATTAAACGCAGATCCGAGATAATGAGGATACATCTAGGTTAACAAACTAGAATACTCCAGTCATCATTCTGGCAGTTTCCTCTCTTCCACTGACATCTCCGTCCCTGAAAATGACGGCACGCCAACTAGGATTGTGCTCACAGAGTCGGCAGCCCAATTCTGTCGCAGTGGGAAAGTTACCATCAGACGATACCAAATCTCACATGACAGCTCTTCTAGCTCGCGGACATTCAATTTACATTTTCTGTTCTATCTGACAAACCATAAAAGCCGGCATGAAACTACTTTAACCCTTTTTGTTGCTGTAGAGGCTAGAGATTACATCACTGGGAGCTCAAGGGTTAACCCTTACATATGAGGATTTTACAGACGTAGTAATCCCCTGCTCATTATACATGTGTATGGAAATGTTTTTGGAGGGTCTCACAACCGTATATATACACACACACACACACACACACACACACGAGATAATGGTCACAGTGCAGACATTATTTTGTACACTACAATCAGACTCTACAGAGCCTAAAATGGCCGATAACAGGGAATAGCAGATTGCAGCTAGCAGTACACCAAATGGGATTTCTATTGCTCAGAATATACTCTTGGGCAGAGTTCACACCTTTGCTGGAATCTCTATTTTGATCACCCCCCCCCCCCCCCATTGCAGATTCCATCAGTTAAAAACAACATATCATATATACAGCAGCTATTGTTTTCCTTTAAAACAGCGGCCACCATGAAAAACCCCATGGACCAGGTAAGCAAATGGGGCCTGTCATGTGTCCCTCCTTCCATCCCCAGTGAATTAAATGCAATATTTCAGCACTTCTAGATGTTTCAATCCTTTAACAGGTGTACCCACCCTGATCCCAAAGCAATAAAAATTTTGTCTCTAGACCCCACTGTTCCAGAGCAATAAATGCAGTTTTGGTGCCTGATATGCTAACTAGACACTATACCGTCAAATGGGTGGTGTCAAGCAGGAGCAGATAAGGGGGCAACCTCTGGTTAGATTTGAGTCACACCCCCTTGCCTGCTCCTGCCTGACTCCACCCACTTGGCATTACAGAGTCTAGTTACCATATCAGGCCCCACAACTAACTGCACTTATTGCTCAGGAACTGTGGGGGCTAGAGAAAACATTCCAGTTGTGCCAAAATCAGTGGAGCAGCGACTATTAATGGAAATAAAGAGATTGTAAAAGATCCTTTTTAAGGGATTAGATATTGACTGCAGGTGCAATTCTAATAGATCAGCACATTGGATGGAAAAATGACTGATGGCAGGGATACATTGGGTTTGGTTTATTAGGGTTTAGGTGTAAAATCTGATTCTGCCCCATCTATGTTTGGTTACACAATCACTTTGGTGCAGCAAATAATTACATTTCCTGGCTATTTGTGAGAGAAACAGATGTAGCAGAGTAGTATTAGTAATGATATTAATTGCTGTCACTGCCACATCATCAAACAGTGTGATGACAAATCCAGCTCAGCTACATCTGTCATATGCCAATAGTATTGATCAGGAACAATAATCTATCTAGATACAAGTCACGTCAGCTGCTTTTCTTGAAGGATTTTCAGAGGGCTATGTAATGCTGAGCGGTATAGAAGGCGGCCCATGTATTACACAGCGGCAAAGACGACATAAAGTAAAGTAAACGACATAACACCCTATTACTCCACAATAACCCCTGGGAACTACATGTGCCAACACCCATAATAAATCAACCGAGGAGCAAACTGAATATGTATTGATTTATAACCATCCATATGTATAAAGAGACGTTGGGGATTGGAGGCCCAGAGACCTCTGTATACAGAAAACCCCATTAGGACAGAAAACATGTAGTTAAGCTATAATACAGACAGATGCATGGACTATGCAAGGCAGGATTTACATTGGTTTGTGCCTTTCCATCCACGCTCCATCTACACTGTACAGATAACCATACAATCCATTTATCAGAGCCTGCAAAAATAATACACCATATTGTGGTTTAATAAGAGTAAAGTAAAAACGACCATAAACAACACTACACATTATGTAGCATGGTAAGGTTACTGTATTGATATACATTATTTACTACGTCTGGGAACCAGGACGTCATCTTTTACGCATAGAGGTAATGTACCAGGAGCAACTGAACAGGATGCCAACCCATAACGTGAGCCTTGTGTATGTGGATTAAACTATGATCCATAAACCTTACAGTCTACTGTAATGGAAACATTTGATCATTCTGGGCAATATTTTGATGAAACTCTTAGTAACCTATACACATTAGGCCAGACTTATTAATGAAAATGTGCCAGATTTCTACAGCACTGGTGCTCATGCCTCCAAATTTATTGAGTATTATGGGCCAAGGCCTCATGGCTCCAGTCTGCAGCAAATAAAAAAAAAAATTCAATCATTTTCAAGGCTTTCAAACACAATTTCAGGGAAGCTGCCCAGGCAATGTAAGGGTTAAAAACAAGTCAATAATTGACTTTGCGTTCTCTGCAGGTTTTTTCCTGCACTGTGTGGATTGGATCTGTTTAAATCCAGATCACTACGGTGATTCTGTACATCACAGCGGGTTTACTACTGGCAATGCTGCTGCGGCTAACCTGCTGCAAAGTCGCCCCATGTCTCTAAGAGACTTGGCTTAGTAGTAATGAGATGTGGCTTCAGATGCAAACCACTAGTAGGACCTCCTAAGATGCTATACGCCATCACCAGAATATACTGTGCTGACTGAAGACTACAACAAGTAATATAATAATAAATTTTATTTATATAGCACCAACATATTCCGCAGCACTGTACCAATTATCAATGATGATCGGTGCATTTTCCCTTTTTAGCCAATTTTAGAAGGCACCAGCAATTTCAACAAAACAAGACCTTGGGTAGCCTTCAATCACCTAAATTAAGAAAAGGACATATAATCGGACATCTGCACATAATTTGGCTTGTATTCCGCTGTTCAACCGCTATGCATTACACTATAGACGTCATGGTATAACCTTAAGAGTTCATTCAAGGATTATGAGGTCTGCATTGGCTTTTGGAAGACATTTTAATTTAGCTAAAAAAGGGGAAGGACGCTTTGGGTTTCAGGAATTCCTTTCAAGAAGAAGAAATGTCACAAACCTGTCACTGTGAGCTATTTATAAGAAGGGAGGAGCAGGGAGTGGACAATGGCTGGGGATCAATAGGCCAGCATTCCTGGGGGAGATCTATTCAATGTTACTGTACAGATCAGGACAACCTGGTCACCATAAAGCCTGAATGGGACTTGGGGTCACTCCGAGACAGAGGAGCTTCCTGAACCCTGGACAAACTCCTGAATAGAAAGGGAAGAAGTTCATTCCTGCTCATCATGGGTTTTTTGAGTAAATGTACATAAAGGCTCCTCTATTGACTTAGACAGTGGACATCCTTTTGGTGGTCCAAAAACCTTCCTTCAGGAACAAAAAAACAAAACACCTAGTGGTCATCTAAATTTCCTGCCTAGTAATGCAAAAATGTACCCCAAAGCACCAAAACTATATAAAGACGGGCTGGGTCAGGGCAGGATTGATCAGGGGTCAGGACAGGCGCGATCAGGAACAGCTTCCTACTTTAATGTTGATTCATTCCATGATTTGTCTAAACTGGTATTGTCAGGGACTACCTATGTGTAGAATATACAGCACACAAGGATAAGGCTAAAACTCGACAAAACATATTGGTGGAGAGGCAAGTACGTTTTTTGTGGTTTGGTGAGCGGTTTATGGCGAGGTCAGTATCAGGCTGCTGCGGTCTTGTGTAGATGCCTGTTTGGTCTGTTGATGTCAATTCTAAGCATGTTATTTACGGCCTCTCAGGGAGGTTGTTTGGGGCTGGAAGTCTTCAGCAGAGGAATGCTCCACTTGCAGATCACTGAGACAACTCTGTTAATCTGTTTGAACATCTGACTTAGAACAATCCCCAATTCCTGCTCCTTTGCTTTGTAGCCTTGAATTTTCTAATCTTCTGTAATGCTTCATCAGATAAAATATAGGGATGGGATTAACCTTCCCATGGCATGCCAGGTTATTGGATTTGTCACTGTCTTTTCTTTTAGTGCTATCTTCAAACCTTTACGTAATTTACAAAAGATACTGAAGGCCCATTTAACCAAAAAATATGATCTTATGTATAAGTCACCGGTTACATTCCATAATTCCTGCAGAAATTCAGTAGCTTGCTAGTCCTTAAAATGCTTGTAGAGGAGACTTCTTAAAGGGGTTGTCTCAGATTTTTTATTTACTAAAAGCAGGGAAGGAACTAAAATAAACCAGTAACATATACACACTGGCAGTTCTTGATGTTCTTTGCCTATTTGTCCATGTGCTCGTAGATGCCCTTGTTACAATAGCACGCTAAGACCAGTGGTTGGTTTCAGCGATCACGGGCACACATATGGCACATGACTGCAGCAATGGAAACCAGTGAGACCAACAAGCACATACCAGGTGATATTTTTATTTTATTTTTTTAATATCCCGGTCAACTCCTTTGATAGTCAATGAATGTAAGAATTACGGTGTAGACAAGAATACACATAGAATGATAAATGAAAGTGGAGCAGGCACAGAGGGCTTGTATATTAAGTGAACTGAGTGAATAGCTGTATAGATAGTGTACTTGGCCCATTTGCCGTTTCTATAATATTATAATATGGCCTTCACTATGTGCAACCTACCCAACAAGCATCTAGATTAGGGGCAAAAAGCTATGGAGTTCTTTGGGTTGTAGGAGAACACTAGACTTTAAACTGACCTTGTATGACACCATCTTAAGATGCACCCCCCCACACACATAGGCACCATGTAAGTTGCCTCAAAAGTTCTGTATGTACACTCATGTGCAGAATACTCTTAATAACGGACCCAAGGAGGTTATTGTTCAATACAATATTTCTAGCAAAAAAATTATAATACAATTTCTTTTTGGTCAGCTCTTTATTGAAAGGTTTAATACAGGTAATGGCTGTATGGTGAACTGAATTCAGAGAGGTATGCCCTGTATGTAGGTAGGACATAAACCACACTGGTGGTAATACATCAAAATATAACCTCAGCTGTGTGAGGTCATCTCCGGACCACAACCCCATGAAGTTGTGAAACTGACAAGACTTGTCTGACAACAATAACAGGTTGTGCCACACAGGCACAGGGCCAAGTATAGGGAGCACATGTAGGTCCTGTAGTGTATGGTCAGCTGTCTATAGGCAGCAGTTGTAAGGGCGTGGAAACCGCGGCTCATTGTCTTGTATTGCATATTCTTATCCTAGGAGTCAGCAGCTTTACACATCAAAGACTCCACTGATACAAAAGATTGTGCCATATTTCAGGGTAATTTATTCTCTTATAAGAAACTAAAAATGTTTATCAGACACAAAAACTGAGAGGGCATCTGTCCAATCTCCTGACATGTCGGTTTTAGCTTTCCCCATTAAATAAGAATTTTGGAGCATCTTTTCTTGGAACTCTTTGTTATGCCACTCCTTTGTTATTTCTTCTAGACATGTAAGAAAGATTTACCATTTCCCCCTTGTCAAAAAAAAGTGTGTCTGCAGAGTCAACACTGATTGGAGAGCGCCAGACTATGGAGGACTTACCCAACTGGTATCGCTCAGTTGTAAATATAGTCAGATATTTCTAGTAGGAATAACAGAGGAACAGGCACGACGCAGCTGACCATACATGATCGTACTTGGAACTCTCCCAATACTACGTCCAAGAAGCTCCTGAAAAAGAGGGCGACTTCACGGCATCCTGGAGTGGGAGAATCTCCCATGTTGGGTGGAATGCTCTGTGGGTAATAATATACTTGACATGGGAACTTTATGTGCTGGTCACATCACAAGGAGAGTGCCAGCACATGTGTGTCCATGAAAAACAAGGTGGTGTGAGGTAGGTGATGACCGTACATACACATGCATGCTTGGCTACATGCACAAGTGGCATTTGTGTATTGAAATAGAAGAGGAGAGAAGCAGCTGCCAAAGACCTCTTAAGGCAGGTTATCTCCCAAAGAACAAAAGGATGGAGTGGTTGAAATATCTGTCCGCTACTTCTGCCATGGATGGAGAATCGGGAGGCCCCCATATACATTGGTCAGGCAAATTCTTTAAAATCTAATGTTTATAGCCAGCTTAAAACCAAAAAAATGCTTCCCTATATTAAGGGAATACAATTGTTTGCTAAAATGGACACGTCAGGATGTGTAAGAGGTCCCCTTGAAGTCCTGTGTGACAGCATAACACAGCCCTACCATAATGAATGGGTGTCTGCCTGTACAAACCATCAATTGTTATACACCCATTATGATTACTGGCCTTATATACAATCTAATGTGTATGACCAGAAGATGACACTGCCGGACAACCATTGTTGACATCAAAGAGCGAACTTGATGAGGTTGGAGATTTGCTGGAGGTATATGGCAGCTGTGAACCTCTCCCTACTCCATAGAAATAGCTGGACAGCCTAAGTAGATGTCAAGAAATAATAAGTGCTTGTGCCTGGTATGGATCTAATATCTAGGCTCAGTGGTTGGCAGAACCAGGGCTCTTGAATCAAAATCAAACATGGGATGTGGGCTTTTCACATACATGGTTCTTATCTATGCAAAAGGCCATTTACTTCAGAAGCCCGACCTAATCTACATCAGACTTTTTGCAACACATTTTTTAATTACTTTATCCTGTAGCCTCTATGAGAGGATGACATCTTAAGGCCACTTCTCTTTGCATAAAGAATAATGCCGGCCATACACATAAGATAGCTATCAGCTATATTTCTGGCTCCCATACATAGGCAAGCTCAGTTTGGCTGAGCATACATGTGTTTAGCATGGGTAGAGCGGAGTAAACTATTGCCAGACACCACTGGCGACGACTTATCTTCCAAAGTACAAAAAGTTTCACGCATGTTGAAACAAGGGCTGTGGAGTCAGAGTAGTGGAGTCGGAGTCAGGACCAGTATTGGCTTCAAAATAAATCTATTTACAATTATTAATAATTAATGAGATTTATAGTTCATTATATATTTACTTTCATCAGATTGCAATCCAAGACCTTTAAGGCCTTTAGGATCTTTACTGCTTCTGCCCGACTATGGCTGTTAGTCCTTTATGTGGGAAAATAGGTGCGTTTAGGCTACCGACTCCACGACCATGGTTGAAACTCACATCTGGCCTTTTGTTCCAGAGTCATTTGCCATTGGGGAGAGTTGGGGCATGGCTGTACACATTAGATCAGGGGTAGGGAACGTACAGCTCTCCAGCTGTTGCAAAACTACAACTCCCAGCATGCATACTTGCTCTGCTGTTCTTGGAACTCCCATGGAAGTGAATGGAGCATGCTGGGAGTTGTAGTTTCATAGCAGCTGGAGAGCCGAAGGTTCCCTACCCCTGCATTAGATGGTCAGAGAGACCTAGGGTTTGGCCATCATTAGTCTAACATGTACGGCAATCTTAAACGTACCAATGCATATATTATTTTAGATGCCAAAAAGTTACCTAAAAAGGACCAGATAAAAAATAAAGAATCTCACTAAAAATTAAATGTGTGAATGGCTACCAAGACTTATTGTATGCATAAATTAATAATCACATTTCAGAATAGTCTCCAAGGTATCAAAATTGTTTAATGTTGCCCTTTTCCACACGATCAAGGAGGAATCGCACATTCCACGGAGAATTACTGTATGTCACCTACTTCACTTTACTATTCTTGGCAGCTGAACTTTGTGGCAGTGAACGAAAACTGGAGGATAAGAATCTTTGGATTTTTACAAGGCCCTGTAGGAATTCCAGATGACCCTATTAAGGACTCCCAAGGCCCTATTGATTTCATGACCCTATGCTCTCTGCTTCCTTTGCATATTAATGAGGACTCCTTGTGTTATACTGCACAGTATTGGGTGGAGTGCAGGCAACATTACCATTGACCTCTCTATGCTCCCTGCGCTTTAATAAGCAAACCAGTCTCTTTAACCTTGATATTTGAGGCTGCTCTTCCATATCGAAAAGAAATGTAAAGCTATCACTATTAGGGTTACAGGACAAATTTTAGTATGTTTTTATTTTGCTGATGAGGAAGGAAAAAGCAACAGAATATTGGACACATCATGTACTCAAAAATAATTTTTTTTTTTTTTTTTAAATGATCATTTATATCCAAAAATATTCATGTAGGAGCGCAAGCACGTGTATACATACAACAGCAGGCAGGCAGGCATCAAGACCACCCACACATTAGTACAGTCACAAGAAGAAAGTCACTGTGATGTCCCTTGTGGCCCCAATCTAACAACGTCGCTATAGCAATAATCTTCATTATGATCTATTGACAAAAACACAACAACAGGAGCAATGTCAAAAAGTCACAAAAATCAGTGAAGAGTGTGAAAGTGCTATATTTACTATATATAATACTAGGTGGTGTCATGGTAGCCTGGGAGTCATATTAAACCAGAAAACCAGAGATCGTGATACTAAAAACCCAAAACCATCGTCCAGAGAGTGCACACCATCATGCCTTAGCGCACATGAGCGAAAATGGGAGCTACGAGCTAAATATGCAGACGGTTCTTTTGGACTACAGAGGTCTATTTTATAGACATAGATGATAAAATTAGTCTGGACCATCTTCTTGGCCGTATAGGAGTAGATACCTGGTGGTCCAACAACAGCCCATGTTTGGATTAAGCTGTCCAAACGATTGATGCCTGAATCATTCAAAGATATTCCAGTCAACTTCAGTGATATGGAGTTTTTGAGAAGAACTCAATGGAGCAAATTTTTTTTAATTTGGTCTTAAAATCAGCATAAAACTAGCCCAGGCAGGTAGAAGAAACGCCAAATATATCAAAGTGGTTTATCCTGTATGACAAACTCGCAGTCTCTTGCCAAACAAGTTCGACATGTTTGTCTTCCTTACACCACCTTTTGAATGGCTTATTTTAGACCAATTTTATAGCATGCCCTTTTTCCTAACAGTCTAGTGGGTCATAAAAATTCTCTAAACTATAACAATTGTGGTGCAAACATATACTGCAGTTTTTTGTTGGGAACAAGTTATGGCTCATTTAGCTTGGCAAATCTCCCCAATATCACATTGAAAGTTTTCCTGAAAATAAAAAAGACAACAAAATCCTAAAATAACTGTAGGGGAAACATCAGCCTCAACACATAAGAAAGCCAATATAACCCACAAATATTTCAAGTAACCCATAGAGGACATATATCAGTCTTGAGACTGATATATGTCCTGTATGGGTTACATACGAACGCAGTCAACTAAATCTAAAAAATATTTCATGTAATCCATGTAGAAAACAGTCATGCTCATAAACCTGCTAAGGAAGGCAATTAAATCCAAAAATATTTCACGAACCCCATGTAGAAGATATGTCATGTCCATACACATACATACATACTAAGGAAGCCATCTAAATCTAAAAATATTTCATGAACCCCATGTAGAAGATACGTCATGTCCATATACTAAGGAAGCCAACTAATTCTAAAACTATTTCATGAACCTCATGTAGAAGATACGTCATGTCCATACATACATACATACTAAGGAAGCCAACTAAATCTAAAAATATTTAATGGATCCCATGAAGAAGAAACATCATCCACCTATGTATCCCAAGCTTTGTAGAAATTGGCTCTCTAGATTATTATATAGTTTATAGTTTGAGATGGGAGTAACAAGGAGGACAACAACAACATGTGGCGACCACAAGCTGGAGTTTATCTTTAGAGCAACCTCTGCAGGCCAACTTCATTGCAGCAGAAGTGCTAAAGCAAACATAGTTGCAGTGTGTGAAACCAACAAAGCTCACAACTCAACCTCATCTTGAACCCTGTAGAATTTTATGGCTCCTGCTCTGTAAAGCCTCCCCCTTCTCACATTAAAGGGGGCATTGTTTCAAAGGTCACGGTGGGGTTCTTTCCATGTCCTTATACAATATATAGGTTTTGCAGTGACATCACCAGCATAATTATAAATTCTTTAAAGATCCTGATGCCGTCCAAAAATACCTGGCCTCTATACTAAATAAAGCAAGTCTTTTTAAACAGGAATGATCCAAAGGTTCAATAGCAAATAGATAAAACCAATGGCATGATAACGATGGAGAAATCTCTAATATGGTATTGGCAAGGTCCTGGACTTTTGGTAGAACTCCATGTCTTACAGCATTTCACTATGTCCATCAAAAACCAGAAGGCTTGAGGTTATAGGGTGAAACAAAAAGCCCAACAGATCTAGGGTTTCACAAGATAACAGTGGTTACAGTATCAGCAACAAGATCCAGACTTCAATGAGTTAAATAAAACCTCCATGGAGCTTTGAATGGTAAGATAAGATAGAGCTTACTGAGAGAGTGCACATTTTTGGAGGGCAGAAAGATAAATCTCAGACTTTAGAGCTTCAAAATAAATAAATGATTTAGAGCTTAGAAGGAAACATAACTTGAACTATTCAGATCACAAATTACTTAAGAAATCGGGGAAAAGGGGCCTGTATAAAAATAAGTTTATTGTCAAATGAAAGCTACTTGTCAATGGCTCATGCCAAAAATTTGTATGGACATTTATCTCAATGACCATGGAAGCGACGTGGGTTGGATAATAAAGCAATCTTCCAAAAAAATGGACATTTAAGGTTCTATGAAGGTCTTCAAAAATGGGAGCATGAATCAAGAAGAGAAACCTAAAAATTATCAAAGTGCAAGTCACGTATGTGATAAGACAGAGTAATGTATAGTTCATGATAGTCTAGGATAAGGCAGATTTTAGCAGAAATCACCTTGGTCACTGGTCACCATTTGCGTATGGTGGTGGTGGTGGGGGGGGGCTTCCTGAGTTTCCCCAAGCAAATTATCTCAGGTAAAAAACAAAGATCAAGAATGATATGTTTTCATTGTGTCCGATGCATTGTACACCCAGGAAATAAACCGCCATAATCTCCTCTCCAATGAAAAGACCTATACGCTGAGCTTGCATGTGTATGAGTGGGTCAGGAGGAATAGCTGTTAGCTAAGAGCTCCAGCTAGTGAAGGTAAAATCTGGAATTTCAGGTGCCAAGTTTGCCCAGGAACTGAACATTTCAACCTGAAAAGTTAGATGCAAAGGAACATTTTTTTTAGGCACATTAACTCCATTTATAAAAGAGAAACCTATTACAGACTGAAATTACATCTCATCTTATAATGTACAGAACCAGATTTAGAAAATATTCTAATACCAAAAATGGCAGCCATACATAAAATCTCCAGGGCCTTCATTTTCGGCAGCTGCCTTTCTCCCCAAGAGCGAAAAAGTCTGAAGCGGTTGAAATTGTCAGGTTGGGTCAATTACTTATCTAATAGCTATGGCTTCGTGAACACGGGTTCTGGTTTTCACAGACTGTTTTTGGCCATAATCATACAACAATTTTAAAACCCATCAAAGTCTATGGCTGTATTCACAAGTCTATATTGGTCTCCGTCAAAAATGACAAACGGAGCATTTCTTTTCTGACAGCTGTGTAAATCCCACTTTTTTTCCTCTTCAAATGGCTGCATGACTGTTTTTCACAGTCATGTGAACAAGGCCTTAGGATCCTTTCACATCGCTGATGGCAGAAAAATATTCCAATTGACAAAATCAGAAATCGATAGGTGGTGATTTTCCTCCATTTTATCGGCACAAGGAGCAGAATAGCCTGATTTTCTCTGAGGGCTGCAAGATCATAATTAACCCTTTGTTCAAGTAACAGGAACCAATCCTGCATCTTGACCTTTTTATACACAATCCACTTATTAAAGCTTACCAAGCTGAACCTATATTTTACCAAGTTGGGAAATAATGGACCGATATGTACTATAAGGCCTAGAGTTATAGTATTTAACCAATATACATGGCAGACATAGGCAGGGTTGGATTGGAGAGAATAATGGGTCCCAAATAACCAGGAGATGGCAAACTCTTTTGGGCCTGTCAATCACTTGAGACTAGGGTCTATTGTTTGGTTCATCACATATATCTTATTATACCTAGCGGATATGACACTTGTGTGCCATTAAAGGGACATGATTATATTAGTATAGATGGAGTATGGGCCCATAGGAAACCTAGTCTAACGCTGGACAAAGGGTTTATATTCTGGATGATTAGTTAATCGTCCATAGAGATCAATAACCAAAGCAATGGTATCACCAGCTATATTGTAGTGCATTATGTATAGAAATGTACCATCTTCACACTGTACTGATGGTTTTAGGACTGTAAATTTTACAAGATTACAGTAAAAGAAGGGGATTGTAGATTCCTTGGCCAGATTTGGAAATCCTAACATAACTATCCAAAGGAATTCCTGCAGAACTGGATCTCCTCTGTCTGTTTGGGTGGGTGGGTTACTGTAAGACCAGTCAAATGGTGAGATCTGATTTTTGACCCTTCTGCTTGTAACCCTGGAAAATGATTACTCTCAATTAAAAGGTAAACACAAAGGGCTGAAGGGGTCTTGTCATTTATTGATCCCTTACAGATGCTGAAGTCCACCTCCCCCCAACAGGCATACATTGTGAAGCCACCCACTCACCCCCCACCCCCTCGGCACAGGGGACTTCCTGCACAGTAACCCATGTGCTGAAAGACTGGATTCTGCTGCTTTGCTGAATTTGTCAGGGGACTGACCCCTCCATGTCAGATGAAGCCATCAGGTGATGCAACCATGCAGAAACAAAATATTTAAAAAAAAATTGGGATATGGCGATGACCAGTGTCCCACATTCCTTGCATTGAATGGCCAAACCAAGGATATCCTATGTATTTAGGATTAGGGTACAATGTTGTAACAAAGGCAATGCAGAATTTGGCTGGATACAGAAGCACCACAGGGATAAGCCTGTATACAAACAGGGGGGATTAGAGTTTCATCAAGCAAATAATGACTCCCCGAGACATCCAATCAGACAATCTTCTATTGTAATGAATAAATATGCAGAGTCGGCCATTATAAAGTTGCAACTGCAACCTCTTATCGCGGCCAATATGCCCTATATCATGAGAGCAGATGACTGGACAGTGCAAAAAGTGGTGTGTCCACCACTGGCCTCACAATTCGTATTCTCCTGTATGGTGTGACCCTACTGAGAATTATGTATATGTGACATGTATGTTGCACGATCCCACCCATTTCAAAACTGTGATAGCCAAGATAGTGTCACACCCTCCCCACATCATACTGGTAGACTATATGAGTCCAGTTGTACTGCCCATCCTGGTGCCACTTGTCTACAATAGAATGACCAACCAGGGCTAGCTGAATATTCCCTAGTGAAGACAATGGCCAATAACGATGGTATATCTTAATTATAGAAGGTCTTTGGTCAGCTTAGCTGAGATTAGCCCCCTCCCCAATACATCATTCAGCTTAATGGTACAAACGTCTGCTCTGACTAAAAGGCCATTTACATAGGGCAATTACTGGCCCAGGGTGGACTATAATAAGCATATGCTATAAGTGGCCTATATACTGTGTGGTATATAGGGTATAGAAGGTATCATGGATTATTTCGCCCAGTTATGTAAAATTGCATATACGCAACTAGGTAAAAGCATACTGTCAAACGCTCCTTGGAAACTTAGTTGTGGCTAAAACAAAATTGAAGTGGGGTGTTAGACAAGTTATTACTGTATCCCATAGAATTTGTACTGGCATTCCTCTAGTCACATGCCTATATAGTATACGTGTATATATCTTGATACGGCCAAAGGTTTGTATTGGTATTGCTGTAGTCACACACCTCTATAGTATACGTGTATGTGTGTATATATAGATAGCGCCCCAAGGTAATGACATAAATCTCTCATCAGAGACAGCCTTCATTCACAGCTGCCTGTTAATCCTGTGACACCCTTGCCCAGCTGTCGCAAACTAATGTGACGCAAGGACGGCCCCCCGCCCTTCCGCCGCAACACACATTAAGTAGCACATAATCGCCATCATACCCATGTACCAATACATATAACTGATGTATGCATGGTGTGTCCATATAGATGGGAATAATAAATCTGGCTTGTGTAAATTGGAAACAACTAGTCAAAATCACTCATCTGATAAACGGCTCGTATGTAAGTAACAGCGCAAAAGGTAATGGCGAAGTAACTGGAATCGTATCTCCATATGTGCCCATATACTAACATAATACACATCTACAGAGATCTAGTGACTGAAATAAAGAGGCAGATATGAGTGATTCATCTAAGAACAGGGATAGCGAATAGATATTAGATGGATAAATAGATACAATATACTATAGAAAGATAAGGGATAGATAACAAAAAACCAGGTATGAGATAAAGAGATAACATATATAGATTTGAGATAGATGATAATGAGAAACACAGATAGCAGATAGACCACAGAGATAAAGAAATGATAAAGATAGATAAGAGATAGAAAGAAAAAAAAACACAGAATTGAGCTAGATAGGCAGGATTGATAGATAGGATATACACAGATAGATACCAGATACACAGATGAGGGACCTCTAGATAGGAAAAACAGACAGATACAAGATAGACAGCTTTTGTTCCTTACAAAGCAGGCCAGCCCTGTCCAGAGCAGGAACTAGCCACACATTCTTGACTGAAGTTTACAAAACTTCCTTTCCTGGTTGCGAAACTGAAAGAGTTCCTCTCCTTGCCTAGGCCTGCCCTCCTTACACTCCACGTACCTACATATTTTACCTCCCCAGTCATTGTCCCATACAGTATACATTAGTCCTGCCCCAGGGAGGTATTCCATATTATTATTATTTATATAGCCCCATTAATTCCATGGTGCTGTAATACCTAATGGTTATTACAATCCCCCCTCTTGTGCATATATCTAATTCCCATAAACGTACTAGATCATACCGCGCTTTATATATGACATTAAACAATCTCTAGGTCTAGTACAATGTTTGTAGTGAAGCACATATAAAACAACAACATTTAAATAAAAAACCAAAACTAAATGATATAACGTATAAATATATATTTATATGAGCAGCATATAGACATATCCACTACTGATGTCTGCCTGTATTTCGTCATAAGAACAAGCCATAGTCCGAGCAGACATCATCTGTGTTCCTCCTCCCGCAATGACCTATATGGCCTGATACAGGCTCTGGCTCCATAGTACTGTACATACCTTCCCATGTATCCATCTCCTGCCTGGCTGTGTGTGCTGATGTGCAGCCATGGAGCTGGGCATGTCAACATGCACCCAGCAGCATGATGGGGACCTCTCCTGTTGCTTGAAATGCCTAGTCTTCTCTGAGGGCTGGGAGGGACAGGGACCCTTCCTCACTCACAGGTCAGTTTACAAGCTGGTCATGTGACTACACAGTTCAAGCCCTAAGGTCACTTCTGGCCTGGGGAGGGAAGAGCAAGGGGGGGGGGGGTCTTTATTACCCTGGGGTTATCTAAGTGGAACTGATCACCCTTATTCTTTCTAGATTACTGCAGTTCATGGTTGAGAACCTAAATTACACCCTAAAAAAATAAATAAACATGTTGCAAGATACAGGATATGGGGATACACCATGTCCTTTTGTGAAGTGTTTAGGATATGCATTGACTTGCATCTTGATTCCATATACATCATATTATTCTTGGCAAACCAGGGCAAAATATACAATATTTTGCAGCAGAGCACAAACAATAAAATATCTACAAATTGCATTATTTGAGTCTGGAATTTTATTTGTATCCAACACAAAAATTCAATATGGCACGTTATATATATATATATATATATATATATATATATATATATATATATATATATATATTATACATACTTTTTTTTTTTTTTTTTTGTACTGAAAGCAAAGAAAAAAAAACACTCAATTTTTTTCCTTTTTGCAAACTAGGGAAGATATAAAAATTTTTGCAATGGAACTGACAAAATACATAAAACTATTGCAACAAAAATAAATTCCCACCAATACAGAAATCTTTATTTAGGCACCAGGCCCTTTTTTGGCATCAGGAATTTGGTCTTTGAAAATCTCATTGACGTGAAAGCTTACTGGATGTCATCACTACATGCCTTAAATGAACCTACAGAATTTACAGAAAGTGATAGCGGAGCGGCACCAGGACCTCCTGGCACAGCCCCACAGTCTAATCAGAATATTACCTTCCATAATGAGCAAATCCTCACCCAATCCAGAAAATGCCAGGCTTGGCGGAGACTAGATGCCCATCATTACACACTTACAATCTGCACATTATGCTCAGCACATGGGCAGATTGGATGCTTATGCAGATGAGCTGCGAGCTCAGGGATAAGGAGCTTTTGGCATTTACATGGACCCTGCTGGGGGCTGAGGAGGGTCTTGAGATCTGGAGATCAAGTGGGGTTTCTCTGCAGCACTAACAATACATACAATATACCAGTGTCAAAAGTTTACGAGGTCATGGTGTTTTATAATATGGGGTTTTGCAAGGTCGAGAGCCTTAAACGACTCAACCGATGAAGCAAGAGCGGCTCTGTGGGCATTCTAGATAGTGCCATGTTAGTTGTCATGGGTTAACGAAAAACCCTGTACATCCAATTCACTATGCAAATGGTCTCTTTAATGTAAAGTCCTATTGTGTCCAAACAAGGAGGACAGGAATTTGCGTATCTATAACAAACAGCCATTATGCAAATGAATCAATTGTTCTGTGTTTGTGCATTTACAGTCTCCATCAGATGAAGGTGAGGTGCCTGGTATTAGCACCTTCAAGTCCACTAGCACCCTACACCCTTTCAACATGAACTTCAGAGACAGGAGATAGTCACAGCCCCGCACATTTTATGCAACTGCAGAACAGTAAGGGCTACAAAATGTTGTAGTGTAAAAAAAAAACAAAAACAAAAAAAAACACACACACACATACACTGTATATATATATATATATATATATATATATATATATATATATATACACACATACACACACACACATATATATACACCTTGCATTTAACAATGTCTAAGAAATTACCATATAAAGATATCTAAGCAGACTGACTTAAAGGAGTTTTCTGGGACATTTTAATAAATGACTTGTCCTTAGCCATCAATTGAAGATCCGCAGGGGTCTGACACATGGGATATCCTAAGGATAGGATAGGACATCATTTATTTACCCTGGCAAACCCTTTCAAACCCCATGCTCATGACCGAAGTTGCGTGCAGGTCTGTGTAAACGGGACAGACACACATGGATGACATCTGTGTGAAGTCCGTGTTTTCCATAGCCCCTATCTTTAAAATGGTCAAAATATAGACATAGGACCATTTCCATATTTTGAAGCTCAATCCAACAGCCCACACATGAGACATAAAAATCTACGGATGTGTGTATGGGTATATAGAAATGAATGGACCTGTATATGGTTATTATGGATCCGTAATAATGGATAGCACATGGACTACAGTCATGTGTATGGGGTCTAAGGCTGGTTTCACACATTTTGGCTATGGCACAGCCCATGTACCAGGTGCATTTAATAGCTCAACCTTAGCATATAAACCCAGTAGAGAGACACGGGCAGATTAAAAGAAGCTCTGTCTCAGTCGCCTAAAGCAACCAATCACAATTCTGCTTTCATTATTCAGTAGCAGAATACAAAATGAAAGCTGTTCTGTGATTGGTTGCTATTCTTTGTGCTACTTCAGAACTGAAACTAGTCAGATATTAAAGGGATCCTACCATTGAATATTTTTGTCTGCCTACCACGTAGGAATAGCCTTAAGGCCGAGGCCCCACTGTGCGAAAACGCATCTTCTTTTGTTGCAGATTTTGTTGTGGTTTTTTGAGCCAAACTCAGCGGTGGATTGAGCAGAAGTGAGAAGTATAAGAATTTCCTATATATTCTCCATCCCCTCTGTAGCCATTTTTGCCTTTGGCTCAAAAAAACGCAACAACATTTGCAACAAAAGAAGCTGCGTTTCTGCACTGTGGGGCCTCAGCCTAAGAAAGGCTATTCTTCTCCTACCTTTAGTTGTCTTCTCCGTGCCACCGTTCGGTAGAAATCCCAGTTTTTGTTGGTATGTAAATGAGTTCTCTCACAGCACTGGGGGCGGTCCTGAGCACTCAAACAGCACTGGGGTCGTCCCCAATACTGCAAGAGAACTCTCCAGCGCCGCCACCATCTTCTTCAGAAACCAGTCTTCTTCGCATCTTCTTCTGGCAGTGGCTTCAAACTTCCAGGCCTCGGGCCTAGGGCAAAGCCGACTGTGTATGCCTGCTGGCCACAAGAAAATGGCCGCTTACACATTATTGTAAGTGGCCATTTTCTTGTGGCCAGCAGGCATGTGCAGTCGGCTGCCCGAGGCCTAGACGTTTGAAGCCACCGCCGGAAGAAGACCCGTTCCTGAAGAAGATGGAGGCGGCGCTGGAGAGTTCTGTTTGAGTGCTGGGGACCGCCCCCGATACTGCGAGAAAACTCATTTGCATACCAGCAAAAACCAAATGGCAGCACGGCTCTATACCTGGTATACGATTTCAGGCGTCTGCACCATCTGTAGGGTTCAGGTGTCGGACCAATCTGATATTAATGATCTATCCTATAGATAGGTTGTCATTATCAATTATTTACAGATCCTGGACACCTCCCTTCAAATCTGTTAGGCATAGAAACAATATTTCCACCATTTGACCCACAAACTAAGGGACCCACTGGGAGGGGGACTCAACTGCTCCACTGTGAACCAGACCAAACCTGCATGTGTATGGCCAAATTTCACCACCTCCACTAGCTCCAAATCTTTACATTCTTCAATGGACGCCACTGCACTGACTTTGGCACAGGTGGATTTTTTTTTTCTCTAGCTCCCACCATTCCTGAGCAATCAATCACTTGCTTTACTTTAGCAAGTTATGCTCTCGACTGTCTAGTGGGCGGTCCCTGTTTCTGCTCCAACCCAGAAACGGCCACCCGACAGCTGAGCACATAATTGTGTTGAAATTAACAGCAACGATTTGCTCAGGAACAGTGGGAGCTAGAGAAAAAAAAATCCAACTTTGCTGGAATCAGTGGAACGGCACCCATTGAAGAATGTAAAGAGTTGGCAAGTTAGTGGAGGTGGTAAAAGGTTATTACTGCGCCCAACTGTACCATGTGAATGCACCCTTAGATGAGAGTTGGTCCCTAAATTTTCATGTAAATGTCAACTTGGTCCAATAACCCAAAAACCAGTGGCTTTAACTTCAGAAATTCTAGACAAAAAAAATAAAAAAATCTAGGACACAATCTAATTCCTATACAAACTGTAAAATACACGTATACACTTTTCCATAGGATGCCAGTTAACCTCATATTACAGTGAAAGAATTCCATACTTCCGTTTTACACAACTGATGTCATGTCAGTATTTCATGGGCTCTCGACAAGTGTCTGAGCTGCACGCAGCTGTCTGTGTACAAACAGAGTGAAAGGGTCAGGTGGGTTTCCCAGAGCAGATCCTATTTTTGTACATGTGATACACATGTCAGTGTTTGGTGAAGTTTGTCCACATGACCTCAGAGTTCACTATGTGATGGCTCTACAGCTGGCCTGCAACCCACAAGATAAGATCTCCAGCATGAAGGCCGGTATTCTTCCTTCCAGCAATATATACAACAAGCTGCAACTCAAGCCCTTTTGTGACATTAAAGGCCATTTCTTTTGTGTATATACCATACTAGGGCATACAGAAATCATGGAGGGGGTGTCCAGCTCAGGACCACACCTTATGAGCCAGTATAGACACAACGTTCATGGATGTGTTACGGATCTGCATAATCCGCTGGCTTTCCCATAGTGATTTTTTGCACACTATTTTCCAAAAATCTCACTGGTGTATGTTGGAGATGGACTTCAACTGGATTAAAGCGGATTTCACTGCCAAACCAGTCCCGAAACCAGTTCCAAATCAACCTTGTAAATGACCCCAATGAACATAGATGTAATCCATGGATATGCTATCTATCTGAACAGCCCCCATGTTACCTTATATATTCTGTGCAGCCAGACACAGTGGAAATAATACAGATATAGGTGGAAACAATAGATTTATTACATGGTATCAGATAAAAACCACTAAGGCTTCATGGCAACGCTCACGGCGTAAATCCACGTCAGATTTTTTGATGCCAAAGAGCCCCAGCCTTGCTATAGTAGGATAGAGACACTATAGGTTCCTCCATTGAAGCCATCTTCCCCCAATTGCTGACCATGGATTTCACCTTCCCATATAGAGGAATCACGTGAGACAAATGGGTGCGTTTTATTATTTTATTGCACTTAGGACCCTCAGTATTAATCGCACACCAGTCTGTGAAATCCCCTTCCCACAGCACAATAAAACATTAGCAAACCTTTTAACCTGTAGGAGCCGGTGACATATTGTAACTGCTTGATAATCCCCTGCCAGCTGTGAATGGGTTAATTCAGTGTAATCCTGAATATTCAGACCAGGGGCACAGATAATACATTACTGCATTCTCATCCCAGTGGCCCTCATTGACATGGACAATGTCTTACTGTGTACAGAGTCCCTTTGTGGAATGAAACTGGCCAGGGGGTGACTCCGAAAAATGAGGACAAAGTACATGATGGAATCTGAATTGTTTCCATTTAGCTAAACTTACATTTACAACAATGAAGGACCGTAAGAAATAATACATGCTCTTGTCCTATGTGCTGACATTGTGAAAACAGCCATCAGCTGCTTAAACATCTACAACCGCTTAAGCCGACCATACACAGAGGTTTTATTAGTCTAAATGGCCCATTCAGGGAAGAGTCGGGAATCTGACATGTAGATGATGTGAACAGTAGTTAGTGGCTGGACAACAGCAGACTTTAGTCTCCTGACAACAGATTGGCCGAAACTAGCAGTGTCTGGCCTGATCTGTCGCTTTTGGCCAGTCAGCCCAACCTGTAAGGCTCAATGCGCTTTTTTAAAATTTTTTTTTTAATAAAGTTGATACAAATTGGACATATGTCATACAAAAGATCCCATTATCCCATGTGTAGGACCAGCATTAGGGTATGGCCACTCAGGACAGAAACCCCGCTGAATTTGTCATCTCTTCCAGAATGTCCTGGAGACTCCAAAAAAAAAGGTGGAGACTCCCCGGACTCCCAGAAAAGCTGGAACATCTGCCAAGCCCATTATTTCATATGCAAGTTTTAATTGTAGCATGTGGATGAGACTTCCAGAACTCGCAGAATACTGCGAAGTTCGTGGAAGGTAAACTTAAGCCCAAGAGTCTCCAGGTTTGGCTTTTTTTTCTCTAATGGAAAGATTTTTTTTTTTTTTTTAATGTAGATTGTGAGCCCCATATAGGGATCAAAATGTACTTTTTTTTTTTTTTTACCTATCAGTATGTCTTTGTAGAATAGGAGGGAATCCACGCAAACATGGGGAGAACATGCAAACTCCTTGCAAATGTTGTTCCTGGCGAGATTCGAACTCAGGACTCCAGCGCTGCAAGGCTGCAGTGCTAACCACTGAGCCACCATTTTGTTCCAAAGGAAAGATTTCCATGATATACAGTATGTTGCAGAATTCCAGTGTGGGCAAACCTTAGGCGGATCTTTTAGCTCTATAGGAAAAAAAACCCAAAACTTTGTTCCACAGTTTTCTATTTTTCTCTAGACTGGTTTATAAACCAAAATAGCACTCCTGCACCTTCCACAGATATTATCACTTAGCCTAGTTGTACAGGTTCACAGCAGTGGGAGAGATGTCACTAAATAACTGTAAAAAATTGTGATCCGAAATATCTTAGCAACACGTTTGGGAATTGTAATTGTTATAATACCCTTTTAAAGAAAAAGTGGCCACAAATGTGTCTAGACCCCTGCCACAAAGAACAGGCATGAATGACTATGGAAGAAAGTGAAGTGTTTAAGATGCCACAGAGGTAACTGAGCATTCACATATGATCTTCTCTGACGTGTATAACCTGGAACAGCTTGGTATCTGGTGACACGGGAACGTCTTGGATCACTATTAATCCAATATCGGGACACAAATAAAAGACCATATGTCATGTATGGTGGTTACACGATCCAATGGAAGTTGTATAACTTTTAAATCTGGCCCAGGACTGGTTCATCTCAGTAGATCAAGTCCCCGTTCTAGTTCTACCACACCCGTTCCTTGAAGTAGAGAAGGGCATCATGAACCCAGGCTACAACCCCCTCCCTGGTTTGCTTGTATGTTGTGATGCTTATAGATAAGAAAAGCTCAACACTAGAGATGAGCGAACAGCGTTCTATCGAGTAGAACCCCCCAAAACTAAGTGGGATATACTGAAATTCTCAGCCTATATACCCTATATATGCTTAATCCAGGTTTCAACAGTGTGTACCCCACCAAAACCAAGTGGGATACACTGAAATTCTCAGCCTATATACGCATAATCCAGGTTTCACCAGTGTGTACCCCACCACAACTAAGTGGGATACACTGAAATTGTCAGGCTATGTACGCTCACTGCAGCTTTCCACGGTGTGTACCCACAAAACCTAACTGGGATACACAGCAATTGTCAGGCTATGTACGCTCACCCCAAGGGCCAGAGGTCCAACTTCTACACCCAATACGTGTAAGGCGCAGAGGGATCGGAGAGGACAGGGCTGTGGTTGGTCAGGTACTCACGCTACATGTGCCTATACTTTTCCCTCCTGATGACACTAGGCCCCTCAGTGGCAGTAGTTTGGGCAGGGAGGGTGGGGGGCATTAACGTGTACCAGACCTTGGAGAGTGTTCCCCTGGTGGTTGTGGACCGGATGGCAGTTGTTAGCCTCATGGGGGAAATCTCCTCTCTGCCACCCACGAGGATTTGCAGAAACATTTCCATCATATTCTGCACCAGTTGCTTGTGCCAATCAATTTTTGTGTTTTTTTTTTTTTTTCCCTCTCCCCTACCAGAACAAAGGACCAGATTTTTTTTTACTTATACCGGGGGTCGAGGATTGCAAAAATCCAGTATTGTTTGCTCTCCATGATGTGAAGTATGTCTTTGTCTCTTGAAAAGCAACCCAACATGAAGTCAGCCATGTATGCTGTTACTTGGTGTTACTTGGCATGACTTCGTTGCCCCCCAACTGTAAGGATCACTGACCGCAGGCGCTTGGCCATGCATCGGTGGTCAAGTGGAACTTACAGTAAAGTGCGGAACTCAGGGCCGGACTTATGTTAGGGGAAACGTGGTGGTGCTAGATGGCACACCAACAGAGGTAGTGATGGCTAGGGGCTTCATAGCGAGGTGCTGCACCTACCAACAGGTCACAGAAGTTCTGAGTCTCCACAAGCCGGGACGACTACATCTCCTGGGCCAGCAGTTTTAAGATGAGGCCGTTGAAGCCTTGGGCATGTGGGTAGGTTGAGCTGTACTTCTGCCTGGGATGAAAGGCCTTGGAGATGGGGAGTTGCTGGGAAGAGGCGCATGATGGTCCAGGCGAGAGGAGCAGAGGCAGGAAAAGGTGCAGATTAGGGTGAACTCCCCAAAGTGTCAGAGGCAGATGTTGAGGTGTCCAGGCGGGTGGTTGCAAGAAGGAAGATCTTGGGCCTTGCTGCCTCTGGCCTGGTTTCTGTGATTCAGCTGTCCTGTGCCTCTGGACATGCCTCTGCCTCTAGCCACCTTTTTTGCGGCTGCGCTTGCCTCCACATCTACACTTCTTTCCCCCTGTAGACATAACCCGTCTATGCCTCAGCCAAGCCCCCTTTTTTCCTGCTTAGCTTGCCTCAACATCAATGCTGTTTTCCCCACTAGACATCACCCCTTGTCCATGTCGGGTCGATGGCCTCGTTGTCCACCAACTCCTTTTCCAATTGCTCACTCTCCTCTTACTGCAAACCACACATAACCACAGATTGCCCTGATGGCAAGTGAGTCTCGTCATCATCATTGAGCCTCAGAAACGCTGGTTGCAGCTCCACAACCACAAATTTGGCAGGAAATGGTGGATGCTCCAGTATTTGGGCATCAGGACACACAAAGAGACAGTTCCCAGCAGGTCTCCACAAGCCAGGACAGCAACATCTCCTGGGCCAACAGTTTTAAGATGTGTTGAAGCCTTGGGCATGTGGGTGAGTTGAGCTGTACTTCTGCCTGGGATGAAAGGCCTGGGAGATTAGGAGTTTCTGGGAAGAAGCGCTTGATGGTGCAGGCAAAAGGAGCAGTGGCAGGAAAAGGGGAGGATGAGGATGAACTCTCCAAAGTGTCAGAGGCGGAAGTGACCTGGCTGGTGATCTGGACTGCAGCGCCAGCACTGGTGTCACTGAGGACGGGTTGCTGGTCCACAACCACAAAATTGCCAGAAAATGGCAAAGGCTCCAGTGTTTGTGCATCAGGACACAAAAAGTGGTGTGGTAGCTCCTGGGATTGGTTAAGTGGTTGGACAGAGTGAGGGACAGTTAAAGGACCTGAAAACATCTCCTGGGAGGGGGGAAATGTGGGATGACTGTACTGGGAAGATTGGGCAAGTTGGGAGAAAGGTGGACCAGACTCTTGGCAAGGAAGAGGACTTGAGGTAGTGGCTAATGTTTCTTTAGCTTAAAATTTGGGTTTCGTCCATACTATTGGGGAGGAAAGAAGGTTTCCAGGTATTTTTGAACTTTCCAGAGAGGTTGTGTTGAGTGTGGAAAGTGTGTAGTTGTTAGGCAGTGATAGTGGGGTAATACAGGGACTTTGGCGTGTTAGATATCCCCAGGCATGCTTCCCCTGCTGTCCCAGTTGCATTCCAGGATGTTGGCATCATTTCTTGAGGTGTCATAGTGGACTTGGTGACCCTCCTGAGTCGAATATTAGTTTCCCCCTGAACGAGTATTTTTTCCCCATAGACTATAATGGGGTTCGATATTCGTCCGAACAGTCGAGTTTTGAGAGGCTACTCGAATCGAATATCGAACATTTCACTATTCGCTCATCTCTACTTAACACCCCAGTGCCTCTGGGGAAGGTGGAAGAAGTGCAACCTGGGCCGCTGCCCCTCCTCTCCATGGGTTGTCCAAGCACCCGTGGTAATGGTCTATCTAATAACATAAGAAATTCCTTACTGATATTGATCTTTTAAGTGAGAAAGTAAATTCTCTGCTGCTAAGAATTTAGGTTATCCTGCCCATCTATAATGTGTCTTGGTGAGTGATCTTTCTAATAATGATCTAATACTCAGACTTTCCTCCGCTGATGGCCTTAGGACATATTCACACAGCTGTTTTTCAGGTATATGGGGAGTCCAAGTATGACAGAATTTAGACTCATTCCTAGATAATAGGTTTTGTAGGTATTGTACAGAATGCAGATCAATTTACAAAAAAAAAAAATAAATTGTATTATGTCCTAGTTTGGTCTGTCAATGTGGACCTTCTCCCAATTTTTTGTTTTTTTAGCATATGTGATCTGCAGAAGCACCATGAATGATTTAAGAAATAGTGTAAGTCCTTATCGCTGCAGCCAACTATCTCATGAGAATGAGGGTACAGTAACTCTCCCCAACAGATAATGGCGGGGCAGAGAAATGTTAAGTATGCTAAAATTCAAGATATTGGATCCAATGTTCTCACATGAGATAAGCCACCACCAGACTTGTCATGCACATATATCAGGAGATTGAGATGGAAAGGCTTTACGACAAACCGCTACAGTGTGGTCATCGGTTTTATTTATTTCTCTTACTTGTATTTTGACAACATATTCCGCAGCGCTGTACAGACATTGTCGGTCACTCTCCCATATCCACAATCTCATTCCCTATCAGTATGTCTTTGCAGTGTGGGAGGAAACCCACACAGACATGGGGAGAATATACAAACTCCTTGCAGATGTCGTATTCAAACCTAGGACCCCTGCACAGCAAGTGCTAACCACTGAGCCACCATGATGCTCTAAGCACTTAGTATGGGCAAAGCCATTTAGCCAATAAGAATTCCAGACTAATCTGACGTCGGAGGACATAACATACCATTATTTATGGCTAAATGGGTGGAACCACACAATCTATGCCTGGGATGGTTAAAGGCAATCTTAAGAAAAAATAAAATAAAATGTGGTCGGGAATGTGAACCTTGTTCTCAGCAGCTGTCTAACCCTGGAGCTCCTATATGGATGTCAACCTTTAGCCAAACCTACCTGAAAAAAACAAAAGAAGATCTCCCCCCCCCCTCACAAACACACACACCCTGGTCACTTCAATCACAGGTCAGTCCAGAAAATCTAGAAGTTTTCATTAATCATCTGCTCCATGAGAACCTATGACGCAATCACTCCACTGGTATTGACAGCCTCGTTTCTGTAACACTCTTAGAGGCTTAACTACTGTGGTAGCTGCGGTAGTGGCAGGTCACAGGTTTGGGCCATTAGGGAGCCCAGAGGGCTCTTTTTTTTTTTTTTTACCCCAGCAGGTAACGGGCCCTATGTACTTACCGATTCCCGCGCCTGAGCTTCCCCTTCTGAAGATGCGGCTGTGATCAAGAGCAGGAAATGGTAAGTGAGGCCGCAGGCCTGCGAACCCCACAAACACTGCTATCTTTATACTCTGGGGTCTGAAAAGACCCCAGAGTATAATGATCAGAGGCCCAGGGGAGGTGAAGGAAATTACATCTCCTGCACTCTGGCAGGCTTCAGGCTTGCATGGTGACGTCCAAGACGTCACGTTGGCCGGGCCCGAGTCATTACGCGTTGCAACGCAGGCCCAGCTTACGTGAGGTCTGACTAACATTGAAGATGGCCGAAGTCATGGAGGAGTGCGCCAAAGCCCAGGAGAGGTAAGTAACATTGTTTTTTCTGTTTGTAAACTCCCTTGGGTCTCCAATCATTATACTCTAGGGTCTGAAAAGACTGCAGAGTATAATAATTGTTCAAGGATGGTCCACAATGGGGCATAATACTGTGTAAAGGGTCCACTATGGGTCATAATAGTGTGAACAGGAATGTGGTTTGTGCAGGGGTCGGTCAGGGTTGGGGTTGAGTCCCCATCCCCATGTCAAATGTAAGCCTTGGGGCCCAGCCTTCCTAGCTACGCCACTGCTCTGCCTGAAGTATAGGTCAGTAGGATTTCTTGAATTATACCCCTATGATGGAAGAGGTATTCAGTGGGACAATCCCAAATATTTGAAGCTGTCCTACAGTCCCAGAAGCCAGTGGTATGTTCCCCTCTATCTGCATCCTCTGGACACAATGGTGAAGCAGGGAGCATCCTGCTCCAACACTCACTCCACATCGCTGACGTGGGAGTACCATCACTACATGATGACTGCTGCCTCAAGCGATTGAGAGAAGAGACCGGAGTGGACATTGCGGTTAAGTATTACGTTTGTGTCTCTCCCCCCCCCACATCAGAATGTCTTTGAAGTGTGAGAGGAAACCCACACAAACAAGCAGAGTGCATACAAACTGGATTTGAACCCAGAATACCACAGCGCTGCAAGGCTGCAGTGCCAACCACCGAGCCACTGTGCTGCCAGTAATACATTTTTTTGTGTTTTTATTTATTTATTTATTTTACTAAGCAAGAACCACACAAACATTATATTGCAAGAAACCCACAAGACAATATTTTATTGTGTGGACACTGCCAGGTGACATTTATACTGGGGGGGGGGGGGGGGGGGGGCGCATAAGGAAAACCTTATAATATGGGGGCCAATATACCATGTATGGGCTATGAGGGACATATTTATTTTACTGTTTGTATAACCCCACAGGTTTCCACAATGTGGAGGCTGTATGGGGGCATTATACAGTGTGAAGACACAAAGACACTAGGTTAGAAACATTGCTTCTCATAGGTACATTAGCTATGACAAGCAGAATCTACCCCACCTTCTGATATCTACAAGTGGGAGGTATGGTTATTTTCAAGAATGGCAATGCATGGATGAGCCGTCATCTAAGCACAGTAAAGAAAAGTGACAGGTTAGGTTGAGGACACATATGGTCACAACATATGGCCCAGATCTATGTACAGATGTAGCAGGGTTAACCTAAATTTCAACTATTGGTTAAGGTGCTGCAGCTTCTCACAGAAGACTTCTCACTGAACTCCGCTTAACTCAAAAGACATTGTATATGATTTTTTGCGCAAATTTTTATAAAAAAAACCCAAACAAACCCAAACATTGCTCACTGAACTAAATAGTGATAATTTTAATAAACCATACCTCCCAACCGTCCTGATTTCCCCGGGACAGTCACGATTTGGGTGACATGTCCCGCGGTCCCGGTTGGAGGGAGGTATGTCCCTATTTCAACTCAGATCTGCGTCCAGAGGACGCAGATCTGAGTTGAACACATATGCGGCTGAAGCAAGGAGCTGACATAGGTCAGCTCCTTGCTTCGCCGCTGCGCGCCTCTCTCGCTGACACATATACGGTTGAAGCGAGGAGCTGACCTGTGTCAGCTCCTCATCGCGTCTACAAGCCAGGAGCCGGCGGCAGCGGCAAAGCGAGGAGCTGACACAGGTCAGCTCCTCGCTTCAGCCGCATATGTGTCAGCGAGAGAGACACGCAGCAGCAAAGCGAGGAGCTGACCTGTGTCAGCTCCTTCCTTCAGCCACATGTGTCAGCGAGAGAGGCGCGCGAGGGAGCGGAGGAGAAGGTAAGTTTAATGTGCAGGTGGAACGTGAATCTGGGGGCAGATGAAGGAGAGGACGGCATGACACTGGGGGCAGATGAAGGAGGGGACGGCATGACACTGGGGGCAGAGATGTGGAGACATGAATCTGGGGCAGAGATGGAGGGGACATGAATCTGGGGGCAGAGATGGAGGGGACATGAATCTGGGGGCAGAGATGGGGGACATGAATCTGGGGGCAGAGATGGAGGGGACATGAATCTGGGGGCAGAGATGGAGGGGACATGAATCTGGGGGCAGAGATGGAGGGGATATGAATCTGGGGGCAGAGATGGAGGGGGGACATGAATCTGGGGGCAGAGATGGAGGGACATGAATCTGGGGGCAGAGATGGGGATCATGAATCTGGGGGCAGAGATGGGGATCATGAATCTGGGGGCAGAGATGGGGGACATGAATCTGGGGGCAGAGATGGGGGACATGAATCTGGGGGCAGAGATGGGGGACATGAATCTGGGGGCAGAGATGGACATGAATCTGAGGGCAGAGATGGAGGGGACATGAATCTGGGGGCAGAGATGGAGGGGGACATGAATCTGGGGGCAGAGATGGAGGGACATGAATCTGGGGGCAGAGATGGGGGACATGAATCTGGGGGCAGAGATGGGGGATCATGAATCTGGGGGCAGAGATGGGGGATCATGAATCTGGGGGCAGAGATGGGGGATCATGAATCTGGGGGCAGAGATGGGGACATGAATCTGAGGGCAGAGATGGAGGGGGGACATGAATCTGGGGGCAGAGATGGAGGGGGGACATGAATCTGGAGGCAGAGATGGAGGGGACATGAAACTGGGGCAGAGATGTGGGGACATGAATCTGGGGGCAGAGATGGAAGGGGGACATGAAACTGGGGGCAGATGAAGGGTGTATATGAAACTGGGGGAGAGATAGAGGGGGGGTATATAATTTACGGGTGACTGTAGGAGGATTATACTGTGTGTGGGAACATGTAAAATTAACGAGTGGGCGGAGTCAACACAACAGTGGGCGGGGCTAAATTTGCGCGCCCCTCACATTTTGTCCCTCTTTCGGTTCTTCAAAAGTTGGGAGGTATGAATAAACTGATAAAGTTCTGCTGAATAGAAAACAGCTACTCATTCTGACCACAAGGTGGTAGTGTCTCTGAATGGCCTAGTTATAGGGGTTCTCCATGGCTTATATATGGAGACCTCTACTTAGGCTAGGTTATCTATCTGTGATCAGTAAGGGATCTCCACATACCAACTGGTTTAGGAATCAGCAGCACTCAGGTGAGCGTTGCAGCCTCTTCACTGAACACCAATCACAGTGCCGTATATTGTAGGGGTTGTGCATGATATTGCTGTTCATCCACATTTAATTGAAGGGGACAGAGTTTCCGCTGTACCATGTGACCAATGAATGTAAAGCTATCAACAAAGAGAACATCGCATACTGATGATAGATCCTAAGGATAGGCCATGTATCTAGAAGAAGAAAAAAAAATCCCTCTAATAGGCACAAGAAATGGAGATAATCATTGCCCAAAAGATAGAAGACCTATATTGTAAAGCAATAGATGCCGCACTTTATCAAAATGATGGTGGAGGAGAGAAAAATGACACAAACACATCACGACAAGGGCACAAACAACAAGAACTATGGATAAAAAAAAAAAAACACTATAAACATGCATGGTGTGAATAGGAATTAACATTTTCTATCCACAAAAATGCTGTGTAAATCCAACCTAAAAATGTTATTTAATCCGAGTGGACCCCATTATAGTCTATGGGATCCGTGGTTTCTGCGGGTAACTGCTTTTCAAGCAGATTAGGTTTCTGTTCTTCGGGGTCCCCAAGCGGACCCAAAGAACGGAAACCTAAATACAGGTGTGAACCTAGTGTAAGAACAGTAAGCATTCTCAGTTCTGTGACCTTACTTTTTAGTGCAATTTTATTTATTTTTTTGATAATGTGTGACTTTAGTCTAACATTTAAAGCTGTTGTATTCCTCAGACCAATGCAGGGTTTCAATGAGAATCTATGGTTGGATGAGATTAACCACTAGAGGTCCAAATGTTGGGGCTGGGGGACATAACTCCTTACATATGCTGTCCTTAGCTGGATTTGAACCCAAGACCCCAGCACTGCAAGATATCAAAGCATTACACTGCAGATTCTGCAACTGAATCTGCTGCTGAACCAACTGCAAGATCTCTTTAATCTCTTATGTAGGGCATCAGCTCCAAATTCCTCTATGTGAACGCCCCTAATGGTCCCATCTAGTACTAGTACTTTTGGCTTCAGACAGACTTCAGAGTCTTGAGACTTGCTACAGTCTTTATTCACGCAGAAGTGTCAGACAAAATATTGTTCGAACAATTCTGTATTAATATTTTTCTAGGAATTTTCAATCTAAAGCGACACCTTTTATACATTTTGATCTCAAACTTTCATTTTTCTAGAGATGTCTGTATTTTGGCTATTCTATTGGTGTAGATTCACACAACAGATTTTGTGGCAACTGACAAAATCCATATATCTGACTGTGTGTTTCTACGTCATGTATTTCTGCGAGCCTCATTCAAAAGGAGAGTTGTAGAGAATTCTGCAGCGTGCGAATCTGCCTCGAAATTGTTCTACATATGATTCAATATAACAACTTGCAGCCCAGATTAAGTAATTCAAAAGAAATTGGAAACAAAGGATGTTAGTAATGCAGTTTTCCACATTATCAGCAGAGGGCGCCATAAGTCATTTACACTGAGCAATTCTAGATCTAGTATAGCATTCCTAAATGATATAGTCCTCAGAATAAAGACAATACATTTCTGTAAAAGCATCTGTATGTGGCCTCACTCCATGCATAGAGTTATAAGTACGGTTTTACTCAGACCGACCGCTCACATCTAGTTTAACTGATTACATCCCAAAACAGGGCTGTAGAAAAAGGATGTGTGTCAAATGATGATGTCAGATTATTTACCTACAATTGTTATCAACTATCAGTATCCTGAATATTAAATTGTTCAAGGGAAAACTGGAAATGCACTACCTGAATTAGCCACTAGGGTCACAGATAGCCGAGTCTGTGGTTAATGGACCTCAAACAAAGGACCTATCCTTTACACATTTCTAAATAGTCAACTAAATTTATGTATGTTTAAGAATGGCTTCACCTTCATCACATATAGCAACTCCTTAAAACTCTACTCTATATGACCAAGAGTATTCTGAAAAGGGAATGTGCACATAGAACCGCAAAAGATTACACAGGGAAGCACCCTAGGAAAGCAGCAAGGAATATAAATCCATGTCCTTGTACTGTGAATACAATGGTGTAGAAGATGCAGCCTGCCATAAAGCAGCTTATGTCTGCAAGGAATCTACTGGGAATTACGGCTGCTCCACTCCATGACTAGATCATGCCAGCTCTTATAGAATCAGTCCGATAACAGAATAGTTGGGAATTGCTAGACTTACTTTTCACAACCTAGATACAACTGTTGTATGTTCACCATCACTAGCCTATCATATTGACAGGTTGTCAATATGACATCATGGGGGGAGAATATAGGAGGCATAAATATAGGGAATTCTGCTTGGTTTGGTCATGCCCACTACTCTTTTAAAAGGGTTTTGTAGGTTAAAATGATTGAAAAGCTATGTTAAGGATGGGCCATCAATATCAGATTGGTGAGTGTCCCCCTGATCAGTTAATATATAGAGAATCAAGGAGTTAGCAGACAGCGCTTTTGTCTGTGTAGTGGCCAAACTATGTCACTGCAGCTTAGCTTCTGTTCAAGTGGATAGCAGCTCTTCTGTAGTACCTGGTCTGACCACTGCACAGAGAACAGAGCTGTCCATTTCCTTCTCCATTCTGTGTATCAGCTGTTTGTTGGGGGTGCTGGGAAAAACCTTATTAAAGAAACACAGCTTGCAGATTTTTTTTTTTTTTTTGGGGGGGGGGGAGGTTGGAGCCAAAGCTAGAAGTGAATTGAGCAGAAGCCGTATAAAAGCTTTCTATTTAATTTCCCATTCCTTTTGTAGCCACTCTATTTTGGCTTACCAAAACCACGGCAAAATCTGCAATAAAAACAAACGCGTTTCTGCAATGTGGGGCCTTAGTCTAAGGCAGATTTTGTTGTGTTTTTTTGGGCAAAACCTAGAAGTGATCACAAAAGGAATGGGAAATATATAGGAAGCTCTTACACTTCTACCTTCCGCTCAATCCACTCCTGGCTTTGGCTCAATAAAAACTGCAAAAACCCCCAAAACAAAACAAAAAAAACGGCCATGTCTCAGCAACACGGGGCCTTCGCCTAAAGTGGTGTTCCTATGTATGTTTTTCTTATGGGTAGGGTTAGCCCATTTGGTGTACAGCTCAGGCCAGAAGTGTGCTCCCGAGGTGAACGGACCTGGTTATCTCAGGATTTACATACATGTAGGCACTGTCCTAGTCCTATCACGTATCAGCAGCTAAGAGCTATATGAAAATAGAGAAGTCGGGGTTTTGGCCCAATGGCTCCACAGCCATACACAGTACTACCCTCCCATGTATGTTGTCTCTTTTCCAGGATAGGGGTGGAGAATATATAATTTTTTTTAATGTAGATTGTAGGGATCACAATGTACTTTTTTTTTCCTATCAGTAGGTCTTTGTAGAATGGAAGGAAATCCAAGCAAACACAGGGAGAACATACAAACTCCTTGCAGATGTTGTTCCTGGCGGGATTTGAACCCAGGACTCCATCGCTGCAAGGCTGCAGTGCTAACCATTGAGCCACCGTGTTGCCCCAGGGGTGGAGAATATTGTGTACAAGGGGAGCACATCCTGGTGCTGTTCTTTTTTTGCATGTTTAATTACATATGTAGCTTGGCCGTGGTGTCGGCATGGGGGCAAATTTTGGGTGGAATCTGAGTTGGAAAAAATTTACAAACTTTGGCTTCAAAATAAAAGGATGAATAGTTTTTAATTATACAATTATTAATGTTGTATAATTAATTAGAAGTATAGTTTGTTACACATTTACTTTCATAGGAAGTCTATTCTGTTAAGATAATTAGAGAATCTTTATGGCTTCTGAATGATCATGGTGGTCAGTGATTTATGATGGAGTCTGAGTCGCCTTGAGGAAAAATAAAGTAATCCGAGTCTGTACTTTGGCCTACCAATGCCACAGCCCTAGTAACTAGTATGTCAACAATATAGGTATGTTTTAACTGCCTTAAACAAACACCAACTATCTTGCACACTCAACAGTTTGAAGTAGTGAAATAAAAATAAAGGAAGACCCCTTCTTCGATCTATTAATTCCTTCTAACAGTAGACAGATGGTGATCCTGTGTTCAGAAATAAAGAATGGTTACAAACAGTGGCTCTCCCTCCGGAGGACCCAACATGTCTGTATTCCGTGCATAGACCATTTAAATGAAAGCTGTAGTACCATTGATTTCCTGCGGTGGTGCTGCAGGAAAACCAATCACTTTTTGCCAACAGGTTCGCCCCAAATGATTACAGATGACTGCTGGGGGTCTCAGTAGTGAGACACTTGGAAAATGTACTTTATAGTCAGGAGACTTTTCTAACAACCTAAGGATTTTTTTTCTAGAGACAACCAGCAACAAGGCTACTGCATAGGCATCAATTTAATGGTCTACCGCTCAAATGCCCTAAGCAGTAAAGTCAATGGTAAATATTTTAATATGTCTACATAAATGGTTAATAATGGCTGCGCCAAGTCACAATTTACATGTTTTTTCGTTACTAACCTTAAAATTTACGAATTCCAACACAAAAGCGCATTGAGAACCCCCTCCCCCTACCAGCAAGGCACAAAAACTTACAGACTGTTGCTTCAGTTCCACTGCGCATCTCCCCATGGATCGCACCACGTTACATCAGTCCTCGAGCTTCCGAGGCAGCCATTGGACGGCTGGCTCTTGTTTCCTGCTCGCTGCGGGTTTATTGTTGCTCCAGATCTGTCAGTTTGTATCAACACCTTCCCCACTCATTGCCTACAGAAATAACAGCCCTCAACAAGGCTGCACAAACCATTTCTGCTGCTCCAATTACTCCCTGACATAACCTCTTTTGCTGCTATTTTGCCTTCTCTAACCTTTCTTGCCAGCGTAGGTTTTGTCAGAACATGAAGTGCGTGGGGTGAACTTACCCAAGGACTTTTAGCTCAAACTAGAACGCAAAAACATTCCTTTTACTTAGTAAAACACAAGCAAATTGCCCCCTCATTTGCAGGAACACGTCTTTACCGTGGGGGGTGACTGCTCAATACATAAAAAAGCAACACATTTCAACTACACACATATATATATATATATACATAATATATATATATATATATATATATATATACACACACACACACACACACACACATATATATATATATCCAGTATTATACGCTAAAAAGTTCTAGGGGGGCATGCTGCAAATGTGCTTGCTGCATCACTTCACTCAACGTATCTCAGATTGTAGGTCCCCTGAGACCAGCGGAAACTAAGAAGGAGGTGGTCGCATGTGCTTGGAGACAAGACCATCAGCTGTTATCCATGAAGGAACCTTTGTGTGGAAGCCTACGTGCACATGGCAATTCCTCAGCAGTGATTTGCCAAAAATGTTAATGCCTTAATTTAAATTTGCAGACAATTAATAGTTAAACATTTTTGCAAATACAATTTAAAATTTTGCTGAATTTTTAAGATTTTCTCTAACCATCTTTAGTGGTGAGCGTCTTTTGTCTTTAAAGGGATTCTACCATTAAAACCTTTTGTGGATAAGACGTCGGAATAGCCTTTAAAAAGGGCAGAGCAGACCACGGGACCTACAGGCCACGGGAAAATGGCTGCTTGCACAGCATTGTTAGCGGCCATTTTCCCGTGGCCTGTGCGCCTACGCAGTCTGCTCTGCTTCTGCCCGAGGCCTAGAAGTTACGAGCCTGCGCCGGAAGAAGACATTGAAGATGACGCTGCGGACGAAGAAGGAGACGGTGCTGGAGACGCTTCTCTGGCAGCGGTGGGGACGCCCCCATTGCTGTTTGAGCGCTGGGGCCTGCCCTCATCGCTGCAAGAGAACTCATTTGCATACCGGTAAAAAACGGTATTTCTAAGGAACGGCGCAGTGGAGACCATGTCAAGGAGACGAATAGCCTTTCTAAAGGCTATTCCAACATCTTATCCACAAAAACAAAAAAAAAAAAGGTTTTAATGGTAGAATCCCTTTAACAGTAGAAATGGATATGACCATGAATGAAGGAACTTCTGGTCTGGTACTTGTCAGAAACTCAGCCTTGATTTCCTTCTTGTGGCTGGGTTATCATCTCATACATGTAGTGCCTCTGCCTGGTAACCGGTAACCTATTGTAGAATAGGGACATCATGGTTGGGTTTCTGACAAGTCCCAGACCATAGAAAGTTCCTGTATTCAGAGCAGGATTTGAACCCAGAACTCCAGCGCTGCAAGGCTGCAGTGCTAACCACTGAGTCACTGTGTGGCAGATGATCAGGACAAAAGATGTCACTATAAAGATGGTTAAAGAAAATCTTTAAAATTCAGCAAATTATTACTTATACTATTTAGGCACTCTTATGAGCAATGCAGGCGTTGCCACTTTCCTCTTTGTAGTAATGACAACAGTCTGGTTGCCCCAAAAAGCTAATTTGCATATTGACAAAAACGGATGTTGGCGTTGGGTTCTGGTGACATACCCCCTTTAATTTAGGCCATGACTAGCCGGGAAACAAGTGTTTATGTCAATAATATAATATAATAATATATTACTATAAATATAAATAAATAAATAAATATATATATATATATATAATATAATATAATATAATAATAATAATAATAATAATAATAATAATAATAATATGTCAATCATTATGAATTGACAAATTATTGGTGGATTGCTGCACATTGTTACACTGGACGATCCCAGGGAACAACCATTGTCAGCCCATGTAAAAAGCCCTTTACGACGGCTACATCCAGGACTACAGCTACTGCATGTCGTACAAAATATTTCATTTCCATACTGGAGGACAAATATCACGTCATAATTCACCAATAGCACACAAAGTCCTTTCATGCGTGTATATTCATGCTGTACATATATTCAAGGACATATTTACTGCCTCAGGCAACTACTAGGGGAAGATTTTTTTTAAAATAATTTTTTAATTACATACTTGTATTTACGCTACATTACAATACTAACCATGCTGGACCTAAATATCCATATAGAAGTTATAGCTAGTAAGCTCCTCCACTATACGATTCTGCTTTTTTTGGGAACTCATCTGAACGCCATGGACTACATGCAATCCGCAGCTCTCTCCAATAACGTCCTGAGGGCAGTAGGTCTGACACCTATCACTGAACTCCTACAAAACCAGACCTTTCTGCAGTAATACCAGTTTATATAAGATGGCCTTCAGTTTAATCCTCCTTTAACAAATGGGAAAAAGGAAAAAAATAAATAAAAAAATTATTGATCACTAATTGACTACACATAGAAAGTAAGAAAAAAAGTAAAAAAATTCAAAAACATGGTGCAGTAAAAATGATATTTTTTCATAAATGAAAATAATCACCCTACGAAGGATATTGTCTGTTCCTGGCAGCAGCACATTGCCCTGTGTAAGCTGGGAGAAGGGCTGCCGAGAAATGACATTAGGTGCCTCATAAAACGTGATCACCCGACAAATGAGCCAATTATTAGCCCTGTAAAGAGGCAGGCAATATTAATAACACGTATGCCGAGTATTACTGAACTGTGGCTAATGACTAAAGGGATTTTCCTTCCATAAAAAGAAATGACAAATTTGGCAGATAAGACTGACCAATAATTAAACTATTCATTACTCAAAATTTTAAGAAAATAAAATAAATAAATGTTGCAGGGGCCAAAAAATAAAAAAAAAATCCATTCCTACAAATGAAGAACACCGCCCCCTAAGTACATGGTAGACAGGGGTAATCAAATATTAGTGAAGGTCGACTGACCTGGATGTGCTCACCCAATCCCTTTGTGCCCCCGTTCAGCAATAGTGCCTTCCTCATTACAGCATAACATGTGACCTCAACATGGTTTAATGCTCCACTGATGTCCCCATACAGTATAATACCCTCTTAGTGGTCTTCACAAAAAATAATGCCCCACTGTTACCCCTGAAAAGTATATTGCCACTTTGGTGCCCCAACATTGCATAACACCCCAATAGTGTCCCCTCTACCACCTAGGTGATCAAGTGTAGGGGAGCTGCAGAAAACTGCTTTTATAGACTCAAGTGTTCCAAAGATACAGTATGTGAAAATAGGTAACACACACGGTGTAAATCTGTAACAAATGTCACTTTTTCACGGCAGATTTACATTACAGTTGTGTGCAGAAGGCCAAGACTCATCTAGTGGTTCTCTACATACCATGGTGAATTCATCAATCCTGCTACACCACAAAACTGTCATAGAGGGATGATATTTAGGCGCACATTTGGCATAAGGCCCTTTCTTGTGCTAAATGTGCACCTAAAGTCCTAATCTGTGGGGATCTGGGCAGGCCAGGCATTTGCACTTCGGTCAGACACAGTGGAGTAACTAGGAATGGTGGCCCCTGCACACAGTATTCTATCCCACAGTGGGCCCTGCACACAGTATTATATCCCACAGTGGGCCCTGCACACAGTATTCTATCTCACAGTGGGCCCTGCACACAGTATTATATCCCACAGTGGGCCCTGCACACAGTATTCTATCTCACAGTGGGCCCTGCACACAGTATTATATCCCACAGTGGGCCCTACACACAGTATTATATCCCACAGTGGGCCCTGCATACAGTATTATGCCCCATAGTAGCCCCTGCACACAGTATTAGGCCCCACTGTGGACACCCATGAACAATTATTACAATCTGGGGTCTTTTCAGACCCCAGAGTATAATAATCTGAGATTGAGGGGGGAAAACAAACATAAAAAACACTGTCACTTACCTATCCCCAGCTCTGCTGCAGTACTCGGTAGTGTTGGCCATCTTTAACGACATTGGGACGTCACATGACCTGGGACGCAAGTCCCGGTCATGTGACGTCAGATACGTCACACAACTAAGCCGAAGCCTGTCTGGAACGTGGAGAGGTAAGTAACACTGTTTATTATGTTCCCTTACCCCTCCCCCCCCCTCCGAGTATAATAATATTGTTTGTGGGGCCCATGGTGTTACTTACCGATACTGGCCACTACCAGGATCGGTAAAGTAAATAGGGCCCATTATCGGCTGGAGTTACTCCAGCCGGTAACGGCCTATTAAAAAAAAAAAAAAAAAAACGCAGTGGGCCCTGTGGCAGCCGCTACCCCAGTAGTTACGCCACTGGTCAGAGATTTATTATAGTAAATTCTTATTGTGAAGCAAGAAACTGGACGGCACAGCTATATATAATGTAACAACCTTATAATTCGGGTCATTCCTCTTTTCCTCTGTTAATTCCCTTCACTGGCTGAGTCCGCCAGTTGCATACCACTATAGGTGGTGCTCTACAACCCCTATTAAGCATACAGTTCTTCAAAGAAAAAATAGAAAAAAAGTTTGGGGTGGGCACTCACCATTAGAAAGTCGGTAGCTGACACTTCTCGTAGGTAAAAACAAAATCCTTTATTGAGTGCGGATAAAAATAATTGTACAGGGAGGGAGATAAGACATTATTGGCAAAAAAATGGCAACAGCCGTTTCGCGTCTATACTGACGCTTTTTCAAGCCAAGAATGCATTCTTGGCTTGAAAAAGCGTCAGTATAGACGCGAAACGGCTGTTGCCATTTTTTTGCCGATAATGTCTTTTCTCCCTCCCTGTACAATTATTTTTATCCGCACTCAATAAAGGATTTTGTTTTTACCAACGAGAAGTGTCATCTACCGACTTTCTAATGGTGAGTGCCCACCCCAAACTTTTTTTCTATTTTTTCTTTGAAGATTTATTATAGTTCACACCAGTTTTGCGGCGCAAGTTACAACGGAAATAATTTTCACTCTGGTGTTTTAATTTTTGTGCAGGGACAGATTTCCTCGTCCCAAACTAACGGTTCATACCAATGACCTATCCACTGGAGAGGTGACCAATATGTGATCTGTGGGAATCCAGGACCTGGACCTCACGCAGATCAGCTGTTGCAGCAGTCTCATGATACTGCAAGCTGTCATTGGACCGGCAGCACTGCTCCTTTTCAAATAATAGTGGTACTGCAATATCCCCAAACCATGACTATACAGTGGACAGAGTTGCTGCACCGCTCCAATTACTTGAATAAGAGTAAAGCTGCCTATGCTGTCCTTACACTAGCAGCTTTAGGCGGTGGATGCTGCAACAGCTGATCTGTGTGGGGTCTGAGTGTTGTATCCCGTCAGATTACATACTGAAGACCTACCTTGTTTATAGGACATCAGTATAAAAAATGTATTTGTGGCTGGAAAACTCCTTTAATGTATTTTCAGGCATTTCATAAAATATATAAAACTTAATAAAAGGTTACTGAAATGTAGAATGGATGTTACACGTATATTTACAGGTTGTATTACTCCTGCGGTAGAGGATGCCGTGATGTAATCCCTCAGATTCTTGATTTAAGAGGAGAATTGTTGAGCGCCTTTACCTCAGAAGCATGACAGCCAATGTACTCAAAAAGGTTATTTATTATAGCAGGGCTCCTGTAACTCACTACAATATAAATGGTTGCGAACAGACACAAGATCAATATAAAAATGACTTTCTGCTTCCCACAGGGAGCAAATGGTTACAAGAACAAAACTCCACATTCAAGGAGTGCTCATGTAGAGTCCGGGATTAGGTCCAGCCAAGGGTGTAATATTCTAAAATACACAATCTATCCAAATATCAACGTGGATTTCAATTGGATGAGTAAAATGTTTATTAGAACATCCAACTTTGACAGTACTAAAGGGCAAAGCCAACAAGTGAGAGAGGGTATAGGTCTGTTTTTAATTATCACTTATGATGAGGACCAGAGGTCGCCACCCGCCTGCTTTTGCTCTACTGATAGTCTGCCATGTTCTGTCATCTGACATCAATAAACCTGGACTGATGACATCAACAGTCCTTGAAAGGCTAGTGCAGTCATACAAAAAGGGCCATTATTTCAGATATATCACCTACCTAATAGGTCCGTTGAAAGAAGAAACCCGAAAAATACCAATTGCACCTTCAATCAGTGTGAATGGACAAAGGGTTACAAAGGATGGAAATGTAAAGGTTTTGCTGAGCAACGGTCCCATTATAGTATGAGGGACAGGGATGTGGAGTCAGAAAAAGTTACTCGACTTCAAAATAAAACTTTTAAAAGGGGTTATTCAGTTTCTGTAAAATGGACCATTGAGAATCGAATATTGATGACCTAATAGCCGCAGATCTGATGTTCGGGGACAGAGTGGACCCCGGTAATATTTATAAGCCGGCATCCACATCGCTCACTCTCATATGATTTGTAAAGGGAACTTTTGTTACTCCTAAGGATCGAAAATGAACAGAATCTGTAAGTACTTTACATTATATTATACAACGGGGTGCCTAGTTTGTTAGACTGACTGTTATAATGGCTGTTGCCATTTATAAAGGAGTCAAAGTTGGAGCAGGAGAGAGTCAACTGTAGAAAAATAGAGAATTTGGAGTCAGTGCTCTGACACACCGATTCCAAAGCAATGATGATGGAAATCCAAAAATCAAAGGACATAATTTAAGAGTGTTTTCTGGGACTTACACAATGACGGCCTATCTTTAGGAGGGCCTATCTTTAGGAGCAGCTGTTTGAAGAGACCATGGCTTTCCCAAGCACAATGGCTTTTTCCTTGTGCCAACAAGTTCATGTTCATTGGTCATAAAAAGTTCAATTTCAATGTAAAATGGGGCAGAGCCATGCAATGTATAGAGCTGTGCTTGGTATTCAGTAAAGAGGTGGCAAGCTAACCTAAACACTGTGGTCTCAAACCAGCTGATCTAGGGGGGTCCACGATGTCAGACTACCCCAATTGACACATACTGACAACCTACCGGAAAGATTGATAACCAATATTTAAGTCCCAGAAAACACTTTTGCATTGGGGCCCAGGAGGTTTGAAGGGGTCCCCCTACTACTATATATATGGTGTCTTCACATGTGGCAGAGGAGTCTCTGGGTGCAATTGTTACCCGTTCCTCCTCTCCTCTACTAAATATATCCCAGCCCAACAAGCCTGCTCCATCCTATAGGAGGGCATTACTCAGTCTGTAAAAACATGGCTGGATGGTTATTCATCCTAATTTTTTTTTTCTGCATTGCATAATGTAATCTTCATGTCATGTCTCCATGCAAGGACACAGTGCCACATTAAATAGCAGTACGTCTAGATATATAAGCTTGCGGTAGCTGGAAGTGATTACCGCATCCGCTCTCTTCCATGTGACATTTTGTTTGCAAAACTGTGAGGAACTGCAGGCAGTAAAGTGTATTCCGTACAGAAAAGTCGGCAGACAGTGTGTCATTAAACATTTAGAAGTAACTCTATTAAAGCAGCCTGCGTCTCACGTGGGACACCATCGCTTCTTGCAATGTTCGCGCTACAGGGTTGATTAACTCCTGCAATGACAAACCGCTTATTATAAGAACCATTACATAACATGGAGCGCAAACAAGACAATGACATATCATACTAGGAATAATACAAGAGAATGAATGAGTGAAAACCACATATACATCTGTACGGCCTCTGAGGCAACCAATTGTGTAGCAAATCCGCCTCCTTATTAATATCCCGAGTGGAAGCTCAATTTAGAAAATCTAGGTCGAGCGGTTCTGCTCAAGACTTTATGGCTGATACAACACCATCCAGATTTATCATCTGCTTAAGATAAATACTTTTGTGGCGTTGAAAACAAGAGGAGAGTAGACAGGCTCTGACAGTTTAGCATATTAATCCCCTATCTGAGCACAGTCCATTTGTTCTGCCCTAATCCTCGCTAAGCTGCACAGAATTGGGGGGAAAGTGCGGATTTCTCATTTATGAATGAGGTCTGGCCACATGCAATCAGCTCTCGTCTGGTACAGTCTAGAGGGTCACATATGAATATGTATAGAATATACTGTATGTACAGTAGATCTCAAGTATTTATGGTGTTGGACTTGAATGGTGTAAAATCAAGTTATGACCCCCATAAGAAAAAAATTAAAGAATTGGTTAATACAGATCCCTTTAAGAAGAACCATCTAAATCAAACTGATAGAAATGTGTTTCAGTAGGAGTAATCACACCTACTGTACAACCCCTTAAACACCCACCTGGGGTCCCATAATTATGGCACCTGGCCGTGACTCCTTTTGAAGGACAATTTCTGTAGCTACAACCACACGATCAGACTGGGAGATGCCATGCAGCCAGATGCTCTTTACAGATTAAAAATCATTAGAGATTATCCTGGAAAATATTATATATATATATATATATATATATATATATATATATATATATATATATATATATATCTCTCTATCTCGATAGGCTGAACGTGTAAAAAAGAAAAAAAGAGAATTAAACCGCCATACCTCAGTGATGTACTGCTTCTGATTTATTTGTCCCTCTCAACACACAGGAAATGACCACAGAACCAATCAATGGCTACAACAGTGACCCAACTTAGTCACTTATAGGCATCATTTCCTCAACACCATTTCGAACCTAATGTAAAAGAAATATTAACAGGACAACCCTTTGGAAGCCAAAGCCATAATTATACTATGGTAGAGAGAGAGAGAGAGAGAGAGAGAGAGAGAGAGAGAGAGAGTTAGAGATAAAGAGAGCGCGTCAGCACCCGGCAAACCCAGGCAAGTGCAGGGGCTCCAACCTCCTGAGGGGGCCCACTGGGCTGCCGGGTGCTGAGAGACACATTCCCTGCTACAGTAGATGTTAGTGGTGGAGCTACACGTGATCGTACAGAACAGTGTAATGTTACACAGGAAGATGAATCTGCTGGGAAGTCTGATGGAAGGTAAGGAGGAGAGAACGTGTGAGGAAGAGGGAATACATGGTGGTGCAGGCTGTTTGTGAGCAAGAGGGGGAAATGGGGGGGGGTCAGGTTCTGGGGGTAGGCATAAAATACTGTGTGAGGGTCACTGGTCAGCACATAATACTGTTTGGGGGCCACTGTGGAGCACATAATACTGTTTAGGGGCCACTATGGAGCATTTAATACTGTGTTGGGTCCACTGTGGAGCACTTAATACTGTCCCAGTATTGTTTACAGGGAAGGCGCTGCTCACTCACCGTATTCTTGATAACTGCAGTTGCAGGTCCTAATGCTTTATCCCTTTCAAATATCGGAGATATCGCTTCAGCGCCCGTAACCACCACTATCAAGTATTCACTCTAGGAAGGGTTTGCACCTGGGCCCACAAGACTTTAGTTATGCCAATGGCGGCTGCCCTGGGCCCACCCCAGCACCGCCATTAATACATCTTACTTTTAACTATAATCGGTGTCTGCAGACACCGATCTAGTTAAAATGCTTCCAGCAACTTGCCAGTCTTGTAAACTGCAAGCCACATGAGGCCTGCGGTTTACAAGACAATGAGAAGGCAAACACACATCTGCTTCTCAGCACAGGCACGCGATGATGCCATAGTATTGCAGTGCCTGTGCTGATACAAAGACGTCCTGCGCTTGGACATAAGGGAGGCGGCGGCTCCATTCATCAGGATCCCAGGTAGGAGAGTAAAACTTAATTTTTTAGTTTTTTTTTAGCTTAGTTGTGGGTATTTTAATGGCATAAGGGGTTGCTTGGAGGGGAAAATTATAACTATAAGAGAGGGGGCATTATGAACATAAGGGGGGTCATTTATATAAGTGTTATTAGGGAGCATTATAAATACAAGGGGGAAGTTATATTAGCAGGCACTTTGAACATAAGAGGCTGGACATTGATATAAAGGGTCATTTGGGGTACAGTATTTTTGTCAGGGGGAATCAGGGGCATACTATGAGGGGGAAATTAATTTAATGAAGGTAGCACTTGGGCATTATAATGACTAAGGTCTCACGTAGCGAGTTGCAACAAAATTGCACTGCAGGAAAAACTGCAGCAGTAACGCATTGTGGTTTTTTTTCTCGCAGCGCTTTTCACTTTATACTTCTATTATACCTAAAATAGCAGCAGTATTTTCGTAGGTATAATTGACATGCTGCGATTTACAAAACCCCAACCTCAACTGCACATATCTTTCCACTTTGCAGGAACTGTCTTCCTGTGGTGTTATCGCCACGTGAGGCCATATCCCCATTTTGCGGTAAAATTAAGTAAATGCTGTAAACACTGATGAGATATAATTGAAGCAGAAAGTACACAGAGGAAAGCTCTCAATTTTCTGTGCAAAGGGCTGCAGGAAGAAACACGATGTGTCACGGCCACGGTTTTCCGCAGCGCTTTTTTGCTGCAGGAAACCACGTGGGGCCTTAGGCTTAAGGAGCTTTCAGCTCATTTTTATTGATGATCTACCCTCAGAATAGGTCATCAATAACAGATAAGTGACCCACTGATCAGCTGTATGAAGGGGCTAGGACGCCTGTTTATTTCACATGTTGTCTATATATAGTGACAGTGTGATGCAATTACAGTTTTGTCACATAGATGTGTACAGGACCAGGCTGTAGTTACATTACATGGGTACTAGGAGATGAATGACACTATGAAAAAGAAAAAAAAAACAAAAAAAAAAAACACCCAATTTGGGTTTTTGTTTTTTTGCTTTTTGGGTTTGTTTTTTTGCTGCAGTGCGCATGGGTTGGTCCAAAAAGGAGCCCACTGAGGCTGTCGCCCCAGGGCCCACACAAACCTGGAACCAGCCCTGTATAGAGAGATAGAGAAGAGAGAGAGGAGAGAAAGAGTCAGAGAGAACTATATATTTTTTTTTAAATTTATTTTATTCCATATACATATATTTCTTTTCATTTATTAATTTTTATTTTTTTTAAAAGGCACTTTGGGCAGGGAGGAGCTCAAAGGAGATTTAGTGATCAATTTGCTAATTTTTTTTGCTACAATTTAGTTCCCAGCTGCTGATCTGTGATCCTGTGGCTATACGAAGATTTGAAGGTTACTATATATCAGTATTTTAGCCCCTGTAAAGGAAACTATGGGGAAGAATTTCTGTGCACCGATCAATGCACTTATAGCAGCCTATTTATGACTGACAAGTAAATGTGCCCCTGTATCTTCTAATAATGCGAACAATAAAAAAATGAAATTAAAAAGCAAGGAAATAAAGTCAACAGTTGCACATATAAAAATAACTAGACAAGGATTTCCTCTACAGTCGGTGCTAGTCAAAAACAAAAGAACACTGGAAATATGGAACAGGGAAAAATCTGCTATATCTATGGATAGCTCAAGATATTCTAATATATCTAATTATAAATAGACAATTTGATGAAATGAAGCAAGAATTACCCGCAGAATCCTAATGAGGCATTGTCTCATCGATAAGACGCCAGCCACCGGGGTGAGGATTAATTATTTGGATAATATCACAAGTAGTCATATAAAGCCACATGCAGAGTAGTAAAATTCCTATCCTTCTGTAAATTAGAGGAAGGTATGGTAAAAATGTCAATGCCATGAAAAATATATATATATATTTTTTTATAGGTGCCAGGTACATCAAATGCTAGGGATGACGTGCAAGGCCTGGAGGAACTCGTTGACTTTGTACCTATCACCGGCAAACAGATACATTCCGACGGATCTTGAGCTCTGACCTCCAGTGGAAATCAGGGCTTTGCTTTGTATCTCGGTCTAATGAAGGCATGGTGACCTAGATTTGCAGACTGGATTCTCTCGCACATAATAACACGAGAGGAGCAGCAGGTTCAATGGATAAAGACAGGGGGAGAAGATTTATAAGGGGGGAAAAAGAAAAATTGTTGCAATTATCACCTACATAGACTGTATATATAATGCAATGGGTGTAGAATATCAGTGACCAAGCCCATAGTGAACAGTGACCATATAAAAAGCGGAATAAAGATTGGAGTCACAGTAAAAAAAATATGTTGTCAATAATTGGCCAAAAAATTGTGTGTAGGTTTGTTAGGTCTTACGAAGTCTTTCTCCATATCTTTACTCATCAAAATGGTCCTTGTGTTTCAGATATATGCGGTACATGTTGCCACATGAGAGACTTAGTAAGGTGGTTGAACCCAACAAATTACTGATCTTTCTGACAGGATATATGAGATTTAGGTCAAGCTGCCAGATCTGCTCTCCTATAGTATCCTCTCCGCAAAACATATATATATCATATGAATGAATGTTTTCGGCATATCACAAATTCAGAAGATAAGATAAGATAATCCTTTAATAGTCCCACAGTGGGGAAATTTCAGTATGTTACAGCAACGCAGCAATACAGGTACAGGATAATACACAGTAATATAATACAGACGTCGACTATGTGAGGGGAATGTGCATACGGTCTAAAGAACATATACATGGACCGTGATAAATTGTGCAGCATGTAAACATAGATATTTAGCCCATCAGTCTTCTTCCTAGTTAAATATAATTTTCATAATTTTTAATAAATTGATAAGAAGCAAGCCATATTTTTTCAATTATGATACAATAATAAAATTCTAGTCAAATGACCTCAATTTTATTTTTTATTTTTATTTTTATTACAATTTCTTAAAAATAATTTGCATATTTTGAATTTTCACCTGCCATATTATAAATGAGATATCAGTATAAATACAGTATATAGGGGTCTATCCAAGAAAAGACATGTGGCATACATTTGGCTTCTCTATATAGCCTTGTAAGTGGGTGTGGAGTTGTCGGCTCCCCCCCAGCCTCCCCCACTCTGAGTGTTGCTACATTTCTTGCTTAATGCATTTGTGAAAGTGCGCTTTCCATTATTTATACGTTTGCAGTGCTTTTATGCCGACATACTTAAATAACTACCAAAAACAATTTTACCTGCTTTAACTGTAAATCTCTTGGCTTTTTCAGTAAAGAGAATCAAAAATAAAAAAATAAAAAAATCAAAATGAATCTTTCGATGATAGACAGAATGTCGCACCTGCATAAGGAGGTGAGAGATGTAACTAACAATGGCCAAATGCAGGCAGAGAGATTATAATCCACCAAACTACAGAGCCTCAAAACTTCAGATTAACAATGTCTTGATTTTAGAGTTGTAAAAGATACTTTGTTGAAGGTCATCATATACTGTAGAATAAAACTTGGTGAAAAACACCATTTTGCAATGTTACACCCCAGACCCATTAAAGGGGCTCTATCAGCAAAATCATGCTGATAGAGCCCCACATATGCGTGAATAGCCTTTAAAAAGGCTATTCAGGCACCGTAAATGTTATATTAAACTACCCCCAGTTTTAAAATAATACTCTAAAAAAGAATCTGATCTACTTATGGATCGTGCACGATGGGCGGGCATTCAGGGTGTGTCTTCATCATCCCCGCCTCTTCTTCCTCCGATGTCCTCCGGTCCCGTCCTCCTCCGGCACTCGCGAGCAGATACGGATATAAAAAAAATGGCCTGGGCGTCTGCGCAGTAGTAGAAGCCGCATGCTACTGCGCATGCGCCCAGGCCATTTTTTTATATCAGTGGCCGCTCGCGAGCGCCGGAGGAGGACGGGACCGGAGGACATCGGAGGAAGAAAAGGCGTGGATGAAGAAGACGGCGCACCCTGAATGCCCGCCCAGCGTGCACGATCCGTAAGTAGATCACATTCTTTTTTTAGAGTATTATTTTAAAAAGGGGGGAGGGGGTAGTTTAATATAACTTTAGCGGTGCCTGAATAGCCTCTTTAAAGGCTATTCACGCATATGTGGGGCTCTATCAGCATGATTTTGCTGATAGAGCCCCTTTAAATGAATGAGAGTGAGCTACAGCATGGCCATGCAACCAGACATCAGGGTGTCGCTTCCTAAGAAGAAAGCAGCCATATTTTCTAACCCTGAATAGCCCCTTTAAGACCCACTGCTTCTAAAGGAACAAAGATGAAAGCTTAAAAATACTTTAGGCTAAAGCCCCACGTTGCAGAAACACAGGGTTTTTTTGTTGCGTTTTTTTTGAGCAAAGCCAAGAATGGCTACAAAAGGAATTGGACGCATGTAGGAAGCTCTTATACTTCTACCCTCAGCACAATCTACTCCTGGCTTTGGCTCAAAAAAAGCAGCAAAATCTGTAACAAAAAAAGCTGGGTTTCTGCAACGTGGGGCTTTAGCCAAAAAGAGTTGTGCTCCCTTCCACCACAGTGGCATAAAATAAAATATACATATTCCCCTTCAGCCCCATATCCAGTGGAGATTGGTTTTGAAGTAAACAAAAAAAAAAAAGCTAAGGCCATAAACAGATACAGTGAACCCTCTCCATAAGACCACCTCCTCACCCAAAGTGCATTATAGTGACGGATTTTCAGATTTTCCATATTAACCATCTCCTTTGAGAACATCACCTTAGAAATGAGCGAACAGTGAAATATTCAATATTCGTTTCGAATAGAGCCTCAATATTTGACTGCTCGATCGAATATCAAATCCCATTATTGTCTATCGAATCCCATTATAGTCTATGTAAAAAATGCTTGCTTCAGGGGAAACCACTATTAGACTAAATGAGAGTCACCAAGTCCACGAGTAGCAGGAGGAGAGTGTTTAGGAGGCACGCTGTGCAGTTAAAGCGCGCACGGACCCCGTTATAGTCTATGGGCTCCGTGCGCTTTAACTGCACAGCGCTTGCAGTTGTGCTGATAAAAAGTCAGTTCCCTTGTAACATCAAGCTGCCAGCTCTCCTGACTAGCAAGGACGAGCGTGCTGCAGAACCAGCTTTGATTTGCCGCAGGCTCGTCCTTGCTAGTCAGGAGAGCTGGCAGCTTGCTGTTACAAGGGAGCTGACTTTTTCTCATAGGAATGCATTGACCAGCGTTGATTGGCCAGTGTATAGCATTCGGCCAATCAACGCTGGTCCTGCCGGAGGCTCGCCTGTGAGGAGGCGGAGTCTAAAATCCGACCACAATGGAGACTTGTGGTTCGACCTTAGACTCCGCCTCTTCACAGACGAGCCTCCAGCAGGACCGGCGTTGATTGGCTGAATGCTGTACACTGGTCAATTCATTCCTATGAGAAAAAGTAAGCTCACTCGTAACAGCAAGCTGCCAGCTCTCCTGACTAGCAAGGACGAGCCTGCTGCAGAACCAGCATTGATTTGCCGAATGCTATACACTGTATAGCATTTGGCCAATCTACGCTGGCTCTGAATCGAATATTTACTGCGAATAGCTAGTAGTATTCGATAGAGTACGAATATTTTGAATACCGTAGTATTCGATTGAATACCTACTCGATTGAATACTACTCGCTCATCTCTACATCACCTCCCTAGAAGACTACTTTTTAATGCAATTATGGAGTGTCTGCCTCAAAGAGGTTTCACTGAATATCTGAAATTTGTCCATGAAATCAGACTATTTTGGTGGCCAGGTCAAAAGGAAAACAGAGTAGAAGCATATGGAGTTTATGGTAAACAGTGGACACCAACAGTGCTTGACAAACCCCATTGTCTATAATAATATCCATCAGGTGTCCGTTCTTTTAAACTGGATCTGCCAGACCAAAAAATTGGATTTGCAGCACTTTTTTTTAATCTGGCAACTTTCAACAGTCACTGTAACGGATTCTACAAATGGAGACTCCAATTCAGATGTGATCCCCAGCCTTAGCTTGGATAAGTGTTCTGTAAAACTTTTTTTTTACTCTGAACCATTTCAATTTCCATTAAATAACAGACTAAATTCATGAACGGCATTTTCAACTACAAAGTCGCCAACTAATATCCTTGGTCCTGAAAATTCTGACCTACAGCAGTCTCTTGGATTTTCCATCTCATCTATCATAGCAGTTTACATTAAGGATTTTTTTTTTTTTTTTTACTATAAAAAAAAAAGTTGCCTGTGAAACTAGTCTCAAACTTGTGAATGGAAATTCTGTTTCACTATTAGAGATGAGCGAATAGTGAAATATCCGATATTCGCTTCAAGCCCCTCAATAGCCCCTCAATATGCGACCAAATATCGAATCCCATTATAGTCTAGGAGGGAAAAACGCTCGCTTCAGGGGAAACCACAATTCAACTAATGAGTCACCAAGTCCACAATGACACCCCAGGAAATAATGCCAACACCTCTGGAATGTAACTGGGACAGCAGGGGAAGCATGCCTGGGGGTATCTAACACACCCAAGTCCCAGAATTACCCCACTATCACAGCCTATCAACTAGACACTCCAAACTCGATATAGAAAGTGGAAAAATACTTGGAAACCTTATTTCCTCGACAATAGTATGGCCAGAAACACAAATTTAAAGCTAAAGAAATGTTACCATGCACCTCTTTAAATCACATTGCCCATGACCACAGATGGCATAGGTAATGGGAAACCCAATAGCCCCCACCCGTAACGGTCATTATTTATGTGTGTGAGATGTGGTGAGACCTCCAAAAATTACTTTTCTGGCCCTTAATGTGAGTCCTTCCAAATTATGTTAGAGTCTCTAGAGCTGAGCTACCAGCAGAGATTGAGGCCCTTGAGGAGACATCAGCCTTTTACCAGCAGAGTTTTAGGCCCTTTAAGTTAGTTCAGCCTTGCACCAGCAGAGTTTTTTGCCCTTTGGGTGAGTTGAGCCTTGCAGCAGCAGAGTGTTAGCCCCTAAAACAATGGTTCCAGAACCATCACTCTGTGTGGGATTGATGCAGTGGATTGGACTGAGGACCTTGACATTGACCTTGATTTTTATTGTGAAATTGATTTTGGCATCAAGTCCTGGGGGTAACTTTTATTTAGAGGACCGCAAAGGTGGAGAATTGGCTGCAACTACTACTACCTGTAATGGTCCTCTAGTATCGGACTCTACATTACCTCTACAGGGTTCTGATCAGATGTTAATAGTCCAAACAACATGCTCCAGTACTTTAGATGTAGATAAGAAACCACTTTCCCTTCCGACACCAGATTTAACCAAGGTTCATCACCATCCTGCTGAGATGGAGCCACTAAAGGAAACCTTGCCTTCCAAGGCAATCTCTGGAGCTGCGACTGAGCCAAACCTAAACACAGAGTCGTTCCGAAGTGTCAAAAGACTTTAGAGACTGTTGAAAGCAACGGATCCAGAATGAGGAGTTCATCACAAGGCTGACAGACCCAACTCCAAATGCTGCAGCACAAGCAACCAGCAGTCAGACTAAGATTGTCTCTTCTTCAAGTAAGACACAAGATTCTTTGGAACCAGAACAGGAAAACCCAGTGATTTCCATTGCAGCAGTGCCTAGGCCATCTTTCAGAGCAGTTCGTTCAGAGATTGAATTGGAGAAAAATAAGAACATTTACTGTGATCGAGTCTTCATGCACATTAGTGGGCATGGACAAACTAACGTAGAAGATCCTCATGCTGAGCTGGCCTCATTACTGAACAAGATCAACCAGGATAATCAGGGCTGGAAACAGCAATCAGATCTTACCAAAAGGAATCACCCTCTGTTTGGAAAGAAGCCACCTAAACGTTGCACCTTTAACCAGCAGAATGTTAGGCCCTTTGGGTGAGTTGAGCCACTAACCAGCATAGTTTTTGGCCCTTTGGGTGGATTGAGCCTCTAACCAGCATAGTTTTTGGCCCTTGGGGTGAGTAGAGCCTTGCATCAGCAGTATTTTACTTTTTGGCCCTTGGTGTGAGTAGTGCCTTGCACCAGCAGTGTTTTAGGCCCTTTGGGTGAGTTGAGCTTTTAACCAGCAGTGTTTTAGTTTTTGGCCCTTGGGGTGAGCCCTAAAACATTATTTTTTTTTTTTTTTAAATCTATTTGTTAACGGTGAAGTTGGTGGTGTTGGAGGAGGAGGACGAACTAGTGTGCTGGTACAGACACTGTCTCATCAGTACTGTTGACGGGACATGCTGGTTGCGGGTCCACAATATCTGCTATCCACCATAGCATAGGTTCCTGGTGCTCATGCCTCGTCAGCACTACACCCTGCACGACATTGTGGCACTGCTGGCTGCCCCTCTCCAGTAGCTAATTGGATCCGCAGTCGAGCTACTGAGGCCTGGATCCCCAGCTGAATTTCTACATCCCCGTGTGCTAATGACGAGGGGCACTGCTGGCTGCTCCTCTCCAGTAGCTGGACTGTGGCCTGGATTCCCAGCTGGATTTCCACGTCTACGTCCCCTTGTGCTAATGACGAAGGGCACTGCTGGCTGACCCTCTCCAGTAGCTGGACTGTGGACTGGATCCCCACGTCCCCGTCCCTTGATGCTACCCTGACGCATCTTTGGCAGGTTGAGTGTATATACACTGTTCCTCCAGTGTAGCTCTGAAAAGAGCTGTTGAATTTGTCCTGCCTAGCAGTGGCTAAATTATCTCACCCTCAGTACAATGTCTCTCTCTATCTCACCAAACCTCATCTGACACGAATATGTCGGACACTATTCTTATAAATCCGAGGTCACCGGATTTAGCCAGCCAATGACTTTTTCCTATTTTTATTTTTTATTCCTACGTTTTCCTGCTTCCTGTTCCACCTTCCCTGCACAGTTATTGGTGCAAAAAAAGCACCAGGTAAGGTGGGAGGGAATTCGAATTTTCACTGCGTTTACCGCATGGTATTTGATTGGTATCTCGAATAGCCTGATATTCGATTGAATACCTACTCGATCAAACGGTATTCGCTCATCTCTAGTCACTATATTTCACTATGAGGAAAATGGTCATTGGCGACAATAAATTTAAAGATTTCAACAATAATGGAAACAAAGCTTCTCATGTCTTATCTACAAATGCGGCATATTACAAGTAATGGCCAAGAAATAAAAAAAAACAATCCCGTTCTTATTCCAACCAATGGAACAAATTTTAGACAAATTTTTCAAACAATTTTATGCCATCATTGTCCTTAGTCAGATCATTAGTAATTGACCCTTTTGGCCAGCAATGTATACATTTCATATGGTAGCCGTATGTACATCCCTCATGTTATCCGTAAGAGGATAGAGAGAGCGCGGCTCTGTAACAAAGCAGAAGCTCTCTGCCTCAGTGCGATGTAATTTTCCCTGACATATTGAGTCTATGCTTTTGCCTCCAGAACTCCACAGCTGTGCCCTCATTTCTTCTTGTGATGGCCTTGATGATCTCACTTCTGTCTTTCCAGCCACAGCTATTTCTGGTCATCCTGGAAGACTTTTTACTGGCCAACTCTAAGCAACTTTCTAAATTATATGGACCACGGAAAATAAGATTCTTCCATTCAAAGGCTACATGTAGGACAAAAGATGAAGAGAAAAAAATTCTGTACAGTCACAGCCGAAAGTTATGAGATGGACACAAATGTTGGTTTTCACAAAATTAGCTACTTCACTGGATTTTTTTTTTTTCTTTGAAGATTTTTGCTTAATTTTGCTACAGAAGACGACTGCTGAATGCAGAGCTTGTTCACGTGTCAGAAAAGTAAATACATGATAAAAGAAAGCTTCTGGTTGTTTTTTTGTTTTTTTTTACACTGGGTGAATAGAGGGGGACACTGGAAGGAGCGGGCTCAATTTCCATCTCTCTCAAGGTCTCGTCCCATCAAAAGGTGAGAACGACAGACTGAGTAATGGTGGTGTTAATTCATTATTCAGATGTTTCTATGGTTACCAAAGTACATTTATATGAATTTTATTAGTTTTTTTTTTCCTTCATTTTTATTTTAACTTTTATTGACATGTTTATAGGAGTGTCCATTTTGCCCGAGCTGCTACTAACAACAACATTTAGAGTTATGCTTCATCCATCAAATCTGCTCCTTCCTCACCACACAAACCACAGAGATGCTAGATTATGCCCTCAATCTCTCGCTTAGATTACTGTAACACCCTGATCCATGCCTTCCCAGCTAATACTCTCGCCCCACTCCAGTCCACCTTAAACTGTGCTGATCACTTAATACACCTCTCCCCCTGTTCTTCATCCGCTACTCCCCTTTGCCAATCCCTTCACTAGTTACCCGTTGCCCAGCGAAAAGAGTTCAAGTCACTAACGCTGACATACAGAGCCATCCACAACTTGTCTCCTCCATATATCTCTGACCTAATCTCCCTCTACCTGCCCACACGTAACCTCCGATCTTCCAAAGACCTCCTACTCTGCTCGGCTCTTATCTGCTCTTCACACAACCATCTCCAAGATTTCTCCTGTGCATCCCCCATAATCTGGAACTCCTTACCAAGACACATAAAACTGACCCCCACAATCACAAGCTTCAAGAAGGCCCTGAAGACTCACCTATTCAGGAAGGCCTACAACCCCCAATAACACCAAGTACAGTGTGAGCTTTATGTGGAGCTCACAATGTACATTAAAAAAACAAAAAAAACAAAACAGATCCCATTAATTTCTATGGGTGCCGGCATACGCGCACTACCCATTGAAATCAATGAGAGGCTTTTTTCCCTATTGCTTTCAATGTGACACGCGCGTATCACATTGAAAGCAATAGGGAAAAAAAAAAGTCTCCCATTGATTTCAATGGTAGCACACATATGCCGGCACCCATAGAAATCAATGGGTTCCTGTTTTTACATGCTCATTCTGAACGAGTTTTACGTTCAGAATGAGCGGAGCGTAACTCTGTGTGCAGAATCCCTTAGATTGGTCAGGCTCACCTGAATGTACTGCCTTTTGCCCCCATGAAAACTCATGCCTGCATTCATTTATGTCACAAAATGCAAATGAGCCATCCAGAACACAGAGGAAGGTTCTAGGACTCCAAACTGTTCTAATACACTGGTTCAAACATAATAACACAGGGCCATATGAAATTTCAGTATAACACCCTGGCCCTGTCACTCAAATATCATACAGGGGAGACCAGACATATTAAAGCGGGTGTGGCAATTTGGAGCAATGGAGCCCCCTCTGATACTCCAGATACTCATTTGCATATTGTGAAAAACCTGAATCTCTGTGCAATTGATGCATAGATTTTCAGGGGGGGGAAAAAAATATTACAGTCAGGATAGTGTGACCTAAGGTATGCTTCACCCAAGTGACAGGCTCTCTTTAAGGGTCCATCAAGCACCAGACCAATTTTACACTGGACACTGTTTTGTGTGGTGGCATATAGTTGGATAACCAATGGTTAGCTTTAAATAGGACATCCTTTCAGTACTTCTGGACCGCCTGTTGACTTTATATATCCACACAGTGTTAAAGAGGTTTTCCGGGCAGTAAATCTTAATTTTTTTTTTTTATAAAAGGTGTGTTAGTGCTAGTGATGAGTTAATAAATACACCCATATACCTTTAGCAGTTATTGCAGTGATTCCTGGGTATCTCTGGTTGCTGCTGCATCCTCTGTGCTTGTTTATATGCTGTAGCTTCCTGCTGTGAAAACTTCCTGTGTAGCATCGGCACTAACTCCCTCCTCTATCACTCCATTACAAAACTCTCCATGTCACTAACCTAACCCCTCCCACCCTCACTGACCAGTGATCCGGTCCATTAGTAACCCCTCCTACTCTCCCTGCCTCTCTTTAGCCTAGTGATCCCACCCATTACTAGCCCCTCCTACTCTCCCCGTCTCCCTGGCTAAGCTACTCCGCCCACTGTGTACCCCAGAAACAGGAAGGCTTGGTAAGTATTGCAGGGGATAGGGGAGGGGGAAGAGTGATGGTGACGTTCCGTTTTGGAAGCGGTGAAATGGAACGTTACCATATTATCAAAAAAGTGTCCCTGAAGAGGTCACATTACTGCTCCAGGGATATGGATAATTATACTTTTTTTTTTAAAACAGAAGTTAGTTGGAGGAAGAGTTTAATTTAGGGGATAATTATCAGTTTATCCTGGACAACCCCTTTAACAAACTGCACTAAATCAGCTGCAGAAGCAGGAGGCTGGCCCCTGCCTTCCTGGTTGCACAGCTATGGGAAGCTCCATGATGCAGCTCCACTTCCAGCCCTGCATTCACATGACTGCCAGGGACCAGGAACTACATTTACTGCTAGGTCCTAGAGAAACCAGTTTAGCTCAGCAGGGGCTTGTGTATCAGTTAAAATTCCTCCCTCCTCCATGCAAAAAAAAGTATATTAAGGGTATATTATGACCTTATAGGAGAGACGTGTAAAAAAAAATTACCATAATGGAGTGAAAGCTAATTTAATTTTATTTATTTTTAGCAGCACATGAAAAGTGTATAAAAAACATGATTCCCCCTACTTTGTTTACATTTTCTTGGACATGAAAATAAAAGAAAAACATGGAATAAAAAAATCTAAAAAATAAATTACAAAAAAAAAAAAGAAAATTTATTTGCATAACCCAAAGTAAATAAAATGTTATAGCCCTTTAAAAAATGTACGGAGAAAAAAAATATATACATATGTGTCTAGTCATGAAATGGTTAATACTGTACTACACTTGTAAAGTAAAACTTGCATTTGTCAACAACTACAAAAATCTATATAATTCAGAACAAAAATTTATTGTTGACAATTGAGTCAAAAAAATTTTTTATGCTAAAACAAACTATTTCTAAAAATATTTCTGGAGCTTCTCAGGACAAAGGATAATTGAAATAATCTTCTGTATATGCAGAAAGCGTTCTGCGTACATCACTAACACACTCCACAAATCTACCGAAAGACATTTTGGGAGACTAAAGTGAGTGCAGATGTCTGCTGATTGCAGTAAGTAAACATATTATGGTGAGGGGAACAGTGCTTAGCTTTGTTGTCCTACAAAATTGGGCCAAGGGTTAATTTCTGACCAAGGCACCATCTGTATGGCGTGCAGGTGTTACACTTGCATTCTCATGGCTTTCCTCCATGTATTCTGAACTTGACCACCAGCCCAAAAACAAGATATCAGGATAATTAACTTCCCATGGAACGCAGTGCAGTCTGTGTAGATGTGTGCACCTAGGGTTCAGGTACAGAAAATGCAAAAACTAATATGGTTCACCCCTTCTTCCAAGTTTCCAAAACTGAAGGCAAGAGAATAGACACAGATACAATAGAAGCAAGGGGTGAAGGATTTGTGAGACTACAAAATATTACATTTTATTCCATAAATACGAATTCAACTTTTTGTGCCCCATGTGTGTATTGCCGTACGCACGGCACTGTAAGCAGAGATCTGATGCTTATCTTTTTATCAGAATTGGTTCACACAGACAAGCTATTAAATCCCAAGGAATAGAAATGACAGTCATCATTCACACAGACAACTGCTGAGACATCTGTCAAGCTGAGATGTAAACAGGTGCTTATTTTCAGGAACACAACCAAATCACAGAGAATCTGTCTCAAAGTAGACTGTCAGCAGACTACGGGAGACCTGTCTGGAGCAGGCCAACGCTGACTAATGTACTGTATGGCTCTTTTTGGTAACAAAGGCAGAATGTATATTACTCAAGGATATTGCTTTGAAAGAAGTCTACGAGCAATTTATCAAGTTTTCAAATTGGTATTTTTTTTTATTTTTTTTTAATACTAATGGAGAATCCAGATTAGAGGGGCCTGTGCAGGGTCTGGTGTGAAACATACATTTATGGTATATCCAAAGGAAGGCTTCATTACACGAGCCAATGACTAAAGCTGTAGATGCTGCATACAGCTTCTGGTGAGCAAATCAGCTGAGCAGTCCGGGTGTCGGACCCCATCAAACACATGACCTAACCACATGAATATATCATCCAAAACACATTTATCAATACTGTCGAACTCTGACCCATCTTAAATCCAGTTCATAGTTTTAGACCTATTTATGAATCTGTTGTACGGACCTTCATAAATATGGAAGGTTTCTTAAAGCCCATCATAGAAAAAGATTAAAAAATTTTAGAGAAGCTCCAAAATTCTGGCTCAGATTCCATCCAACTGAAAGTTTTAAGCTTCCCCATGAGACAAATAGTTGGTGCATGTGAAAAGTGTAGGCAAATTTAGGCGTAAAATATGCATTCGATCTCATTTCAATGGGTCAGTTATATATAGGACAGCTCAATAAGAATTACAATGTAGGTAGGCCTAGCCAACCCAATTTCCTTAGTACTGAGCTGAGTCTTTCCCAAGACTTTCATTGCTGGACTACTTCAGGTGCTTGTACGAGTTCTCCATAGCCGTCACAACGACCTACCTATGGGCAGCTTACATGTTAAGTGCTGAAGAACCAAAAGAAGCCGAACTGACATAGCTGCCATGAATGATGGTTTGGATTTCCACCATTGACTAATTCTATGACCAAAGGCACTGCGAAGGTTTCATATACATATAAGTATTAGGATTATGTGATACATGCAAACCAGTGTCTCCGTGTGAATCGGGGCCTCTGTTGCCAGTACATTGCTGGATTATTCAATATGCAAATGAGTTTTTATAAGCAATGAGGGTTAACTCTCTCATTACTCTAAAGAGCTCTATGGCATATATGCAAAAACGGTGCCATCTTGGCAATGGAAGCCGTTATTCACAAGGAGGAAAACACTGTGATTCAGGTGACCCCAACCAATCTATCTTTGTTGATATGCTGTAGTCTTGGTGGCAAACTCTCCAAGTTCCGGAAAGTTCCGGAAGTAGCAGGATGAGGAGCACAAGGAGGTTTTTGCATTGAATTCAATGGAATTTTCCCGCATGGTATTCGACTGATAAGAGTATTCGATTGAATAGTAGTGTTCGATCGAATACTACTCGCTCATCTGTAGTCCCGGCAAAACTGATTCACTAAGTAATGCTGTATGTAGGGCCTGAGGGGGCAACGCAGCGAGGACACAATCCCTTAGTCACACAAAAACCCTTTCAGAAGTGACAATAGTGTAGTAACTCTTTAAAAGATGTCTGCCCCATAATCTGACTGTAATAGGTCACATATTTCCCATTCAGAGATCATCCCGAATCCCTACATACATAGATATAAATGAAATTAAGCATCTTTTTACTAGCTATACTAGTAGACATGTTCCCTTTTCCCACTTTTACCCTAAAATATTGAGGACGCCCCCTTGTTAAGTGATTTTCTAAGCGGTGGGGTGGCTGTAAATAAATGTCAGAATGCTGTAAGGCGGCCGGCTCGCCTCTGTCTGCCTGTGATGTCACTGTGCAGCTCTGCAGAGCACAACACGATTCAGCTGGCCTGCTTTGTCCTGCTCTGACCTCTTGTAGAGAACGTCTGCATAAAGGAGCAGAGACAAGTGGGACAAGAAAGCCAGCAGGGCAAAGCAGGAGTTTTTGCTTATTTCCTTTGCGGGTGCAGCCAACTTCTCTGAATATACAGGGAAACAAGATGGCAGTGCCAGGTCAAGTGAGGTGCTCTCCACGAGGCTTATTCAGCGACTTCTATTACAGCCCACCCACCTACGTGTTTCACCCCAGTTGCTCCTTTTTGCAGCCTTATCAGACTTGTATTGATTGTTGACAACCAGCCAATTGTGAAAAGTCTGCATGCTATGTTTGCAGAGTAGATTGCTTGGGTGATGTCAGAGATGAACAACCATTAGAGATTTTGTAGTCACCCCCCATGTCATTCAGAAGGGTTACGCCACTGCTCCCCCGGTTGGCAAAAAAAAAATCCCCTGCAGATCATCCTATATGTATTCAGGACTGAAACAGTTAACTAACACCACTATAAATAACAAGCATAGCTCACTACTGTTGTTCCCCATTCTCAGCCATTGAAGAGTAGGAAGCTGACTGTAGAATTTGTACGTGGGATTGCCAACAGTTACAAAAATTGCAGCGCCCACGATGACTACTTGTGTAATTACACGTGAAGCAGTTTCCTGCCTGACATTTGCCTGCACTGAAGTGACTAGAAATCATATGAAAAGAGTGAATGTCCCAGCATATGGATATTACATACTTGTGTGCAAGTGACTCTGATGTGTATTAAATCAAAAGTGTAAAGGCACAGGGCTAAGAGAGTCACACATAGGAACCTGGCACACACCATGAACAAAAAGAGTAGCCGCAAATCAAAGTCTTCAGATACAGGTATGCATGCTTCTTAAACCAGGCTTCTCAACTTTCATAGGCCATAATGGCTGACCTCAGTAATTTTGGCTGCCAATTGAGAATGATAATACAAATGGCTGAAACCATGAATCTTTGGCATCACCGTCTGTTTGCCCCATCAGCTGCCAATTTCTGAAGACTGTGTTCCTTAAACCTAACAGTCCTGGAGCCATATCATTGTGGAAAGTTTTCTAGACATGCTTTGTGCAGGAATGGGAATAGATGAGCTGCAACATCTATTAGTCTATCATGCAATGATGGCTCAGTGGTGTTCTCTATAGAGGTGTTATCTTCTATTGCAATCCTGTTAGTCTTGTCTGTGATACAAATGAGGTGACTGCTTCCATTAAAACCTCTAGAGAACTGGCAACTATCTATTCAATAGGGTTAGTGGCCAATGTGAAATTTGCAGGCTGTAAAACATTTTTAAATACCGGTAGGGACAAGAGAAATGTTTACACCAGGCAAAGATTGGAACCAAATGCTAAGCCAATTACTGGACCATGTAAAGCTCTGCGGCATCAGTGTATAAGGGTTGCCTATTATCCTACTAATATTATAATAATGTTTGTGTGTTGGCATGTTTGTGTGTTTGTTCCTCAATCACGCAAAAAAGGCTCAACAAATTTGAATTAAATTTGGCACATAGTTTGTAACCTCGATTAAAATATAGACTACGGTACTTTAGTTAAATGACATGGCTTCACGACTGTTATGAATTTATGCCGGAGCAGACGGATCATCAACGCCAACAACACGCTCATTATATGGCTTCCAAGCGAGCTGCTGAGATGCTGGAACAATCATGGGCACAGCGTGAGGAACAAGTTCAGCAGCAGGGTAGCTTGACAGCTGTCGAAACACCGGAGCAGGTGGATCATCAACACCAACAACACACTCATTATATGGCGTCCCAGTGAGCTGCTGAGATACTGGAACAACAACAGACACGGTGTGAGGAACAAGTTCAGCAGCAGGACAGTGTGAGAGCTGCCAAAATGGCAGAGAAGGCAAACCATTGATGGCTGCAATCTGCTGAATATAGGCGGATCATCGATGCCAACAACCCGCAGACTAAGTCGTAAGGCTAAGGCTAGTAAGTATATAAGTATTGTGTAATGTGTGCCATTCCTCCATTATTGCTCCAGAAAATGTATTAAAAAACTGACAACTAGGTGTTCCTACTCATCTGATGATAAATTCCCAGCCACTAAAGAGTCTAATCTGTACACAGCAGGGAATTCATAAAGACTGGCATATTGTGTGCTGGCCTCTAGGTCCCCTGAGCCAGCAAAGGATGTGCTTAATTCATGATGGGGCTGCACCTTGTCATGATTTAGATAAAGGGGCATAGTTATAGGTGGTGCAGTGGTATTAGTCTGTACATGGCCCTGGACTTTGAGGTGGTACCCCATGGTCCCTTTTCCACATCAAATACATTACACTATTCTAAAATATCTGACATCATCACAAAAACAGAAGGTGAGATGCCAACTAGTCTAATTTATTCTAATAGATTCTGGTCCTTTAAATACCTATATGGATCTACACTATTGTGTCACTCGGTGTTTTGTTTTTGTGAGTACTAAATTAAATTAGACCAGGTAGGTAGGGGCCTAATTACAAATTTTGCATTGGAGCTCAAGATTAGAGTTACATCTTTGTAGGCCTAGAGAAAAACATATGCCAAGTCCTTGCCGGGGTATATTCTGATGCCATATAAAGCATAAAAGTGGTATAAATGTTGATTAATGTGACGTGGCAACAATTCCTCCACTCACGACTATTTTGGCCAAAAAAAAAAAAAAAAAGACTTCCGTCTATTCTCAATAGCGGTGAAGTGGTAAATGACCCTTGCCTAATACAAACTGTACACACTCTGCATAAGCGGTGCTCTTCTCACTCTTCTGTGATGAAATGGCCACTGGCTATGAAATCGGAGTGTTAAGTCACACAAAGGCTGATACCCAATTATGCCATCTCCCGTCTTCTTCAAATATCCACAGCTATGTAGGAAGCTGCTCACGTTGCTAGCTTAAAAGTAACTCTTATCATTGAAATGTAGACTTGCCCTTCGAAACTTCACGCAACTTAAAATATATCACAAAATTTAAGAAATGTACTTAGTAATTTTTGTTTAAAGTAAGAATGCTCTTACAAATAGAAGGGTTAATAGTCTATTGTTAAATAACAATGAAATGAATGATCAAGAGAAACCCCATCAATATTCAGTGCAAGCCCCCTTGGAGGAGAAGCCCTGGAAGTGATGATACGGCCCCCACAGAGCCCTGATCTCATCATCCACTCTCTATACCAGGGCCCCATATCCATCAGCATGCTATTGATAACACACACTTTGGGGCCCCTCACTCCCCACAACCAGGTTAAAAGGAAGCCTCAGTAACACTTCTGCACTAAACGTCTGCGACAGCGAATGTCTGATACACTGCTGTATACTCCATAATGTCTCATTTATTAAATCATTGTTAATTCACACATACATTTATCACATCTGGAGGCGACAACATGCCAGTGATGTCATTACCTGTGGGTATTCATAGAAAACAGCTGAGTCCTGAAGACTAGCTACGTCAAAATGAAGACATCTAGTCACGTTAGGACCGGCACATGCAAGGTAGGCATACATTGGAAAGATCCAGCCCTGGAATAAGCATGTAACGTGTGCAATATATTTTTGTTCAGAACCATTGAAAATTGTCTTTAGTATTGCAAAATTTGAGAGTCAATGATTTATATTGGACCAGGTAAGATCTACTCAAGTGTATGTGGTTAAGTGGCATCCATCAACAAAGCATCATCAGGAAAACTCATCCACATTGCACAAGTAACATCCCCGCCAATCAGCTGTTTGAATACCACAATATCACAAAGCCCTCCTACCCTTAACGTGGTCAAACAACAGATCAAGGTGGGCCAAACCTGCCAACTTCAGGTTGGACAATTATCTAACTTGTATGGGGTTTTCCAACTCTTGCCCATTGGCAGATATAAGGGGAAAGTATCAGGGTTTCCAAATACCCAATCATCTTCTTTTCAAGACAGATAAGGAGGTGTCAGAAGTGTTTGGCAGTTCCTTAAGGGTTGGTTCACACTAGCGCTTGTATTCAGTCTGGAAGCAGTCCGCATGGATACCCCCGGACGGAATACAATCGCAAAAGCCAGCACATCGCTTGCATTTGCAATTGTATTCCGTCGAGGGGGGTGTCCATGCGGACTCCTTCCAGACGGAATACAAGCACTAGTGTGAACCAACCCTAAGGCCCTTTTACACAGGCCAATAACAAGCACACCCGACTACTGCGCCATGTACAGGGCACGGATCGAGCACATGCTTGTTTGTCAGCTGACACTCTTTTAGGCTGCTGCAGAACTGCCCAATATAAACTCTGTTTTATTGGGCTGCTTGAAGGCTTGAATGATGAGGCCAAGAGGCAATATTTGTGGGCCCGATATCCACCCATGTAAAGCTATTGTTACTACCCCTCACTCTATTGAGGACACATGCACTCTTGATCGAGCCATGAGTGAATGAATGTGTATGAGGGATCATAAGAATTAGCTGTCAACCATGTATATGTTCAGCCAACAGCAATATTAACATGCATGGCTGGCCTTAGATCTTGATGCGAGGGGGATCAGCAAGGCTTCAATTTTTTTCCCAAATAATCTCTTTGCAATTAAATAACTTGACATGATTCTCTGGAGCCTCCATTTTGTAAGGGAAACAAAAAAAAAAAAAAAAAAAAATGAATAAAAAAAAAAAACTTGACACCTTCTTTCTATGCCAGTTCTGTAGGCACCTATCCAGTATGTAGACCTCAAGGAAAATAACCCAGAGACTCCCCCGAGTATCACGAAATGGGGGCTTAATGTCCCTGACTTTCGGCCACTGTAAGACAAAGTAAGCTAAAACAATATGTTGAATAGCTGAAAGCATGCAGTCGGATTTAGAACAGAGAATTTGTAGATTTACAGGTCCCTTCTTCTGGTTAAAAAGCTGAATTAACCCTTCCTGAGTAGAACGGCTAGGGACGGTTGTATGCTCCACTTGTGAATGCCATGTCCAGAGCAAAGGTCATTCCCATATTTCACCAGGCTATATGTTCTCCTCATACGTCAACATCTGTTATTTCGGTCAGTCAACTGGAATATCTGCCGGCCATGGACAGGACAAAATTTTTATTAAAATTAAAAAGCAACGTATTTCTTCATTCACAGGAATGCTCCAAAATATCGGAGCGAGACATACAAAAAAATGCAGCGTCAACATCAACATTAATTGCGTCCCATTAAACATTATAATGAACTCCAATTTCATAAAAAATAAAATTTAAAATATACTCAAAATTTTCTATTCTATTTTTTTCAACTCATAAATGATTTTAAAAAAAAATATTTTTTTCAAATCATGCCAAAATGTTAAAGTATCTAGTTTTGTTTTGTTTTTTAAACATTTTATATTAATCAACCCAACTTATTTTGGCATAGCCATTTACGGCCGTAGCATTTTTTTCTAGAATCCTATCCATGTGCGCACCTTCGCCGTCTCGGACAATGCTATAGATCGTGGTTGTGTTGGCTTATTTGCTGGTATGTGATGTATCTATCTATATATAAAACAATATAAAATTACATAAACCCCTAACAAGACATCTGAAAAATAAATGATGGCGTATATTCAGTGATGACTCTTTTACCCGGCTGCCAAGTAAACGTAATTTCCAGCTCAGATTGTGTTTAATCACGCGTGGCCTAAAAGACAAGTTTAGATTTGACACGACAGCAGATCCGATCGCGCCTTTCACTGAGTGACACCGAGATTATAGCGATTGAATTAGAATAAGAATCGGGTTCTTAGGGTAACGATACGTTGACCCCTTTTAATACTACAACTACCCCCCACTCCTTCATATGCAGGTGTCACGTCTGGCGAGATAAACCTGCGAGAGGAAGTGATACTTTTTAATTAAGGCTGCAACTGGGGGTTGTGCAGACACCCAAACAGCCGGGGCAGTAAACCGCAGTCTCTGAATGGGTCATGTTTCAGTGATGGGAATAAAGGATGAAAGAGGGTGGGAAAAACAAGGTTAAGTGGCCAATAAGAAGAATGCATTAACCCCTCTATGACTACGCCAGCAAATAGCCGGCCTTCCAGTCCTGCACATGACTGCATTTGCTCCTGTCCATCAAATGGGTCATATATAGTTCAAAGCAAGTGCAGGATACAGAGAGAAGATAGTGCAGTTTAGTAGGCATTCCATAAGGCTTGAGTCTTACTGCACCAGCTTGTTCATTCCAGTACAAGGGAAGACGTCTGCAGGCGAGACGACCATGGGAAAGACCTTGTATGACTCCATCTGAGGCTGCCTCTACTTCACATTGGGTGAGTATTTCTCATTCCTGCTGTCTTAACTGTGAGCAACTTGGAATGTGTGCAGAGAGGAACTGTCTGCTGTCTGCACGTGGTCTCTTTGTTCTTCCAAAGCCGGCTAGCCCATTGACTTTACCTTCACACTGCAGGGAAACACTGCTTATAACACTTAGCCTACCCACATTTAAGGTTTTCCTATTTACCAGCGTGGAAAACGCAAAGATGAGGCTGGACTATCTGTCCACAATACAAGTTCTAAACAATTCCTTTAAGGTCGACAAGGGCAGGCGTCCTTGTCCTGAGAAAGATGTAAGCAAATACTCTGCTAGCCGCAGGGCTGCTTCTACTAGACAGGGAGGGACTGAGCCAGACAGGGGGGACAAAGCCACACCAGCTAAACCCAGACAGTTTGTGTCCTGATAGGTCTACACACTGGGGTCAACTGGCTTTTGTGCAGCCAGCAGGAAAAAAAAAAAAGCTATTAATTTAACCCTTCCCCTGCTAGAAATGTCTGGCCTGAATGAAGGGGGCAATAACTATCCAGAACCAGGTGCACAAATAAAAGTACAACTCCCCATTTAAAAAATAAAAAAAGGTTGACAAAGTGTCACCATGACATTTTTTTCTAATAACAGGTGGGTTTGGGTTCCTAGAGGAAATCATAGCTCTGAAAAGTGGCATCTTAACTATCTACATTAATAATTTGTAGAATGTTTCATATCCCTTAGGCCCTACCGGCCCACAGACTTCAGTAACTATTTTCTATATGGGAAACGCGTCGGGTCCTTGAACAATGGGCAAGTTAGCGCCAACACTTAACCACAAATGTATAATTTTGCCTTCTATGGATATGCCTGAATAGGATCCGGGTTTGGCAACCCTTAAGTGAAGTGATGCATCCAGAAAAAAAAAACAAAAAAAAAAAACGTAGCTAGTCATGCCGTTACCATGTAGCGTGCAGCTATTCCACCTGGCAGCAAGAGGGTTAAGTAAGCTCAGCTGCTTGTAAACCCAGGAAATTGAACGTAATCTAACCAGACAAAAGAAAGCAAATCAGCAACCAATGCAAAAACTAAAATCCCCACAATGAGTAAAATAATACAGTGTCTGATGCCCCCTTCCCAAATCCCCCCACCCCAATCCAAGTGAGGAGGAATGTGCTAAGTGACAGGAAATGTTCCCAAACCTGCCCACAGCCCCCCCTGTTCTATCCTCCTCCCCTCCAGTCGCGCCTGCTTTTGTCTACAATGATCCACACACTGCTGCTGGAATATATGTCTCGCTTTAAGACACACACCACAGAGGGCAATGCTGCAGATTCCTGCACTACAATGCTTTGTAACATCTGGCGAGGAATGCCAGGTGTCCTCGGGTTTGCCAGGAGACAGGTAAGAGAGCGGCGAGCAGGATGACCTGCAATAACTGTACCCAAAACTTAATATGCTAATGTGAGGGCTGCTGGGAAGTGGAGTGCACTATCAATGAATTCTCAGGGTTTCTGTAGCCTCAGAAAAATGTCATAAGAATGCGGGGAAGGGATTTCTGTTGTATATCCAGTGGAAATGTGTAACACAAAGCTTGCAATCTAATTTGTGCAGAGATATCAGAATTTTCTCCCTCTACAGGGCTCCTAGAGCGATGCAGTCTAGACATATACATAAATATAATGCAGGGCAGCCACATAAAAGTCTATCCTGCATTTGTAATTTTTTTCCAGGTAAAGCTACGACACGCTGTCTGTTAAATCTATTTATGCTTATCTGCTTGACTCTTGTGCATTAACCAGTGTGGCCTCAAAAGCCTCCTGATCTATGGAGGGGTTAAGCAGCGTGCAGGTTGTGCCAACGAGCAGAGTACAGTCTGGCTGGGCTCTGCAGTTTTTTGGAAGCCTAACGTCCCTCACGTAGCCACTGGAACAGTCTCTTTCATAGATCTGGCTACCTGGATTTGAATAGAAACCAGACAGCAATTCTTCAGACCCCGCCAGCCCTCCATCCTCTGGACAATAGAGATTTGTTAGCACGCAGCCACAATCTATAGGACACAAAGCTTAAAGCACCACAGACATGAGGAGGGGGGAGACTCGACAGGAAATTACAGCTTTTAATGCCCCAATGGCAGGTCTGCTACAGGAGGAAAGACAGCTCTGTCTGTGTAGGACCCCAGAGGTGAGGTAGGGAGAATGAAGCCCAGTCACCTAAGCAGTTGGATCGTAAAAGATCCACTATTATAGCACCATGATATTACCTTCCCTCTAGGAAATCTTTAGCTGTCCAACAATATAAGATTAGGACAATCCTACAATCTACTATGGGACATTCATTGTGAACAAGTGGGCCCACAAACATGGTGGCATCTGCATGGAGACTATTTTTACAGCCTATGTAATTTTGTAAAATTGGCAATTAATTTTGCAAAACTAACCATGTCCCTTTGTTAAAAGGGGTTTTCTACCAAAGACCTTTGGGACAGGAGCATAGAGCGCTCAAGGCCATCTCAAAATTCAGAGTCCATTTGGATATGGTAGAGCCCCACCTGACTGAATGGGAGTCCGACAACCTTTATTCTTCTAAATAAGTGAAGGCCCTGGAGTTGTGGCCCAAATTATTAGACATTTATGGCTTTGGTAATAAATCCCTTTAAGAAAAATTGCAAGTAGATGAATGTATATAAACTCAAGCTCAAAGCTTTGAAGGCCTGAGGTATAACCATGAAGACTAGGATGATATGAGGGCATTCTTTGTACAGGGCTGTGGAATATGCTTGTGCTATGTATACAATGCAGTCTACTCCCGTCACATAAAGCTAGAATATTATTATATTTGGACATAGAAGGATATAGGGAAAAATAATTTGTATATGCTTATGTATGGCCTCTGGTCGGGCAGTGTAACTGAACCCATGTTGACCATGTGCCCCTTCACCTCAGCATAGTTTAGCCGGGAATTGATGGACTCTGAGCTATGTAGACTCCCACACAGATGCAGAACGCATGACATCTGCTAGGATGAGGGATATGCAATACCAAAAACACATTTGCACAACGCATCACATTCTCTACAAATCTTGAAGCAGAAATATGTCACTTATGTAAAGGATGCTGAAGGAAGATCTGAGCAGATGGCTCGATAAGAGATCGTGCTGCACGGTCATACCCGAGACGCAAATATAAGATATAACTATGTTAATGTTAGGTTCTGATATGGGATACAGAAAACTATGGCTGCTCCGATCCCATCCCCTGTGGTGACAGACTAAACTGGTTTAAGTGTCTCTCTTCCACCCTGTTACTGTTGGTCCGGCGCCAATGTACATTGGACATACCCAAATTTGCCCCTGATGTTGAATCTATTCTCCTAAGGTGATTCACAAACTCAGCGAAAAAATGCCCCTTGTGTCTTAATGGTGGGAAGATTAGAAATTCCTTGGTAACCTTAAAACAGGTATTTTTTTCAATTCAGATTTGATACCAAAAAGAGAAAAAAAATAGATAAAATTTACTGAATCTGAACATATTTCCCACATATCCATAAAATGATCATGTTCTAGACATACAACCCTGTTATGTAATTTACCCGTACAAAAAATGAGCGCTGATGTCATCAAGCCATTGAACAATACTGTACCTGTCGCAATGAAGTGCGATTTGTTCCCTCCAATTCTATTATAAAGGAATGTACTCCATAGGCCTGAGGGTAACCTATAAAATATTGAATAGCAGCACATTTTTTGTTCACAGTGACCCCTAATTTATTTTCATAGTCCAACGCGTTTCACAGCACCGTACAGAGATTAATCCGTGTACATCAAAATCTCAGACCCACACAATAGTGTAAAAATCCATTGAAACATGGGGAGAGCATACAAACTACGCAGATATTGCCCTTGGTTGGATTTAGACATGGCTCCCAAGCCCTGAGTGATGACCATTGAGCCAACATGCCCTAGTCCCTTATCTTATTCCAATACAAACCCAGTTCTTGTTGGTATTCCTCATCTTAACAAAAGCTGAAAATTAAATATTTGATAGTCTTTAAAAAAAAAAAAAAAAAACCTGAAACGTGTCTAACAAAATATCACACTATTGAATTACAAATTTCTCTTTTGTCCCAGTAAGACTAGAATTACAAATCTGCTTCCTCGAAAGAATAGCTTTTTATGCAGTTTTCCATTTTCGTGACACAGTATGCATGTCACCTGGGATACAAATTTGCTCTATTGTATGAGAAGGATATTTTATTTGTTGTAATGCAGTGCTTGCATAAGATTTACTAGAATATGAACTAATCTTCTAGCGGTGTCAAAATGACAAACTCAGTATAAAGCAAAGTTAGTGGCGCTTGTAAATTTTCCGACTACCATTCCGCGGTAGGACAGGACGTCTAATTACCCACATAAAATAAACACTCAATGGCTGCAATAGGTAAAAATCTATATAAAGTCCATGACAGGCAGAACTGACTGAGAAAAGGTCCTATACATTCTAAATTTACCATTGATCTTTATGAGAGGGTGCATAATAGCGTGTCACTGGCGGATAACTCTTAAATACCACTGAGTCCAGTCCAATCGCTCATCTGGTAGGCGCCTAGGGGTAAGTGAACTCAGCAGGGTAAACAGAGCAGAAATGTCAGCAAAATGCGTCAGAGCCCAGAAGGACCAAAGGTAACATCTTCTGATGTCTTAAGAATGGTCACTTGAGGACAAATTCTAATTTGTTGTATACCATACACCCTTTAATTCCCTGAGTGCGAGCACAGGACTCCAGGCAAGCCAATTCTAAAAGGGATACTACCCAAGTAATATTTTGTGGTGTCAAAGTATTCCTTGTAGAGTAATTTTAGCTTTTGTGGTGTCATATTCCAAAAAGATCATCAAGAGAATAGTTAAAAAAAAATAAATTAAAATTAAAGCTCCATATTACTAATTCCAAATGTAATTTTGATAGCCAAGTCCACACATAGTAGACTATGGCATCCAATAAAACCATTTCAGTCCTACCTGCCACAAGTGTGGCCACAATTGGACATTTACAAGGTTTTCTACCAATATCACGTAAACCCTACACACAGTTGTACGATCACTGGGGATCCGACCACTGGGACACCAAGTGATCAACAGAATGGAACAGTAATGCGCATGTGTGACCACCACTTCATTCACTTCTATGGAACTTGTCTTATCTTATTTTAATATAAAAGTCAAACCAAGTATAAAAAGTGACCTTGTATGTATGCAAGATACAAGAGTAAGAAGAAAATGAAATTGAATTCCGAAAGATTTTGGTAAAATAAAAAATCCTGAAGCTTGTCAATAAAATAGTACACACTTTTTCCCTCAAGACTAGAATTACATATATACTTCCTTATGCTGTTTTCTATCAGCCCCGCCCCATAAAAGTGAATGTCTGTGGTCACAAATGTACACTACTGCCCAATACAAAAAGGAGACTAGAGACCCCATTGTGTTGATCACTGGAGATTCCAGTGGTCAGGATCCATCCATTTTCCCATCTCCGTCAGTCCCCACAGAAGTGAATGGAGTGGTGGTCACACTTGCGCATTACATTCTGATGATCACTAGGGATCTCAGTAATAAGACCCTCAGTGATGTAAATAGGGGTTCAGTTTTTAGTTAGAAATCCCTTTAAATAAGGGAGTATCTGTTGAAAATAAAGGTTCATCTATCTGCCTGTGGTTATGGTGTTCTGCTAAATCTAAACCTCCATCCCCAAACTGGAAAGTTTATTTAGCCCAATTAGGGCGCCTTTCTACAAGATGCTCTATAAGGCCACCTTACTTCATAAGGTAGCCAACATAGTAACTTAGAACTTTAGAAATCAATGCAAGCGCGGTAGAAGACATTCAATATTGTCACCTATTGAGAACCATAACCAAAGTGCATTGACTTTAGGGGTACCAGAAAAGTTGTGGTTATTTAGGTTCAGGGTCTAAATATTTTGGGCTATACAGCATGCAACAAAAATTCCAGACCAGATACTCACCGGCTAGAACTATCAAAGGCCCATTTACAATGGGAAAATGGAAAGGAAGTCTGCAGATGTTTCTTCACGTTACATTTATAGCGCCGACGATTTGCTTGTCCCTCCTAAATCTTTTATTTAGCAGGTGACTGTCTATGAAAAGACAGAATGTAAACAACCTTCAGATTTCTTTGGTGGCGTCTATGAAGATGCAGTGAATGAGGAGGTACGATTAAAACATCAAAGTGGAGAACGGCAGCCGCCTCCCTGTTCCTAACATATTAATTGTATGGGGATTTCTCCTTGATCACTTCCACATACTGGGAATATCCTGAAAACAAAGGAATCCTTAATCAGAGGCACCAACTAGCAGTGACTCACTTCACTGGGGAGAGCGAGCCTTTGAAGTGTACGAGATAGGAAACGGTGCCAACATCCTGGTGCCCTGCTTATATCTTGCTTAATGGCAAAGAAATTTGTGGTCACAGACATAAAAAAAAAATTAAAAAATTCCCCGTTGCAAAGATCACAAACGATTGTGCTTGTGGGGTTCACTTATTTCCTAGATTTTGGCAATTCTTGTGTTGTAGAGTTAAAAGAATTATTCTCGGGGATAAATAGAATTTATAATGCTTGCTTTGTTTCGCGACTATGGATACAAATCAATGTGACCCGATTTCCACATGATCAGCAACGACCGAATATGTACGGTTGGCAACCATCCCTCAACATCTGCCATAGGGGAAGAGAAGCATCAGGCATTTTGGAATTGATCCCGTGTTCCCCAGGGAGATAAGTCTCTTCCAGAAGCGTCTGCCAGCAGCTTATCCACTTCTCCCCATTGAAATAAACCTGCAAGCTCAGCCAATCTGAGCTTGCAGGTTTATGGAGGAAACTGGGAGGGATGGTGTTGGCTAATAGCCATCTCATGTGCAACATAGGTCGAGAAGTACTATTGTAGCCCATTGCTATGAGGGCATTGCTTTCTGTGAGAGTTTTCTTCTTAAATAGTACTTGGTGTAAAAGGTAAACTACCCATAATGCAAGTCACTCAAGTAAGCTTGTGGATATACTGAGCTAGCAAGTGATACCGGGACTCGAGGATTGTAAAATCGAGGATTGTAAAATGGTGTCCAATCCAATCAAACTAGTGTTCAATGTATTGAAAGGGATCTAAAATTTAACTTTAGCAAAATATAATAAAAAAATTTAATAAAATACAGAAATATAGTTGCTTAGTTTTTTATTATATCGAATTAAAGCTAGAATACTAGATATGGCGGTAGCACACTGGAAAGGTGTCCATATACCATATATGAAGAAGTTATTCTTACCAATCCTCCTCAAGGTACTATTACAGGAATAGATTTTAAGGAGCGCCGTGGCTAGCAAATGTGCTGATTGGTGCTAATTCTGCACCAGGGAGATTATAGAAGCCAATACAGAGTTAAGCAGGGGAAACTATAGTGAAAGCAATCACTTCTCCAGTAGATACTTTACATGTTTCCTGCGACATGGCCATCATTATGTAATGCCTATCAATGATTGTTTTTTCCTACTGAAAGTAACCGATCAAGTGATTAATGAGCAAACACACTTATCGGGTGACTGGCTACACTATTGGGCAGGCGGATTATCAGGAATGGGCACTTGTATGAGTACCTGTTCTCAATAATTCCCTGTAAAATCGCACAGTCTTATAGGGCCTTGCCACTTACAGATTCGCCACTCTATAGAGTGTAGGTATTCTTGACAGAAGGAGGGGATTAAGCCACGGCCAGACATCTTTTGGTGGTCGTTTATCTTCCTAGAGATCAAAGGATCATTTAAAATTTAATGGGGGGAGTTGAGATCCCAACACCCAGATAGTTGGTTGTCCACTCTGAAATTCTCAGGTTCGGTATATGATCATCTACTATTAGATCTTACATCTAGTAGATCAGGGGTAGGGAACGTACGGCTCTCCAGCTGTTGCAAAACTACAACTCCCAGCATGCATACTTGCTCTGCTGTTCTTGGAACTCCCATGGAAGTGAATGGAGAATGACAGGAGTTGTTTCACAGCAGCTGGAGAGCCAAAGGTTCCCTATCCCTGTAGTAGATGATCATATACCGAACCTGAGAATTTCAGAGTGGATGACCAACCATCTGGGTGTTGGGATCTCAACTCCCCCCATTAAATTTTAACATGCCTGATCCTTTGATCTCTAGGAAGATGAACGACCACCAAAAGATGTATAACCAGCTTCAGACGATCAGCAACCCAGGATGAGTGCAAAATAAGTAAAGCTTTGTCCATGACCCCATTCTTCTCCACATTATTCACTTTAGGATCATTTTTGCCATCAGTTGGTCTTTGCCCCGTATTCTGTATGCAGAAAAATAGCGTAAGTGTGACACTAGTGTGAAGCAGTAATGAAAGCGTTTACAGAGTCACACATCTTTTACATAGTGTATATGTAAACTGTACAATGGTGAACCCTTGCTATAAAAGGGCTTAACACTTTCTCCCGTGTCATTCCTTGCGGCCAAAGTAAACAGCCTGGTCCCATCCTACGCAGTTAATCTAAATTTTCACAGAATAATAGTAATATGTGTTATATTCCTCCACAAACGTATGGCTGTACCTGCGCAGGAGATATCTAAAATAGACCAGTTGTTTTTCCTGGCCCCAATGTACGATAGAGCTGAAAGTGTAGATCACCTTTAGATCGCGCTATAGACATTGCATGACTATCCTTTGTTCTGGCCAATTTTGCCAGAATTAGATGACAAGTGTGAAGTCTATAAGTACTGTCCAATAACGGATAACACCACCCCTCGACCATTCTTCCGTGGTGTTATCTGCAGTCTAGACTGGTTAGGATTTCATTGTGTGCCGACATCTCTAGACTGTATGTAAATATATGGATCGGGGCTATCCAACATTTTATAGTCTCAATTATATCATGGCCTCCTGAACATATCCAATTGACATCTAATGTCTGCAGCCTGCCTGTTGGGTTAGTCTGATTTAGAGAATACTTTTTTGTTGAAAAGGTTTCATGAAAGTGAGCTGATCACAGGGCGCCCATGCTGCTGGGATCTCCAGAGATTAGTTGTAATCTATAGGGGATCCGAGTAACAAGTGTTCAGTTTCCTTGTAACTCCGCCACAGGAGAAATGAACCATTACGCAATTCTTTTAGAAATCAATTGGGCTATCTACATGTGTGATGACAGGACATGTCTCTTTGAATAAGGGATCCCCACCCTATTAGATTGCCGAAAAACGTGAAAAGCATGAGTTTCAATGGTATATGTTATTCCAGCCTCATACATTGCTCTTGACACATTGACGTACTTATCTGATCAGAATTTCTTTGATGCTGTAGATTTGCAAAATTATTTTAAAACAAGCTTACGTCTCTACTTGTCATGTCATGCCGAGAGGTCTTACCCCAAGGATTGCACACTGCTTGTTATCAATGCCAATGTTCTGCCCAGTGACAAAATGCCAACGTTAATCAAGCTGAAATGCTGGTAATTACACGTCACAACTCATTAATATTACCTATATCAATCTGAAGGCAAAAAAAAATGTCGCCAACGCAGCCTATATATCAAGTCTTTGTATGGCTTATAGCAAGGAACAGCAAAGACTGCAATTTGAGGTATCAGACCTTTCAAATGTGCCCAATTCTGTAAGATATAAAAAAAAAAGCTTAGAAAGGGGAGTTTATGTGAAAACAATAAAAAGATCTTAAAAAGAAGTAGGAAAATGAATAAGAGACCAAGTACATGCAAGATGCATCAGCCATTCCTTCTAATAAGAGTCATAGACTAGTATAAGTGCCAAGCTTACTCATTGACTATATATTTATTTTATTTATTTTTTAAAGACAAACAAGTCTTCCAGTAGAAAAGTAAGGGGGGCATCTGATCTAGTGGGTTCATATCACGTACCATGTAGTCTAAACATACCATGTCTAATAGGTCAGTACTGATCACTAGAAGGACTGGATCACACGTACAGGTTTCGTGCCAGTTTTTTGTGCATTTTTTTGTACTAAAGCCAAAAGTGGATACAAATGAGCCGAGAATTATCAGATTTTCCTTCTTTTTGGATCCACTCCTGGCTTTGGCACAAAAAGTGCATAAACACTGCCATAAAAGCTGCATGTACAATTCCAGCCTAAGCACTGGAGCAACTGATAATGGTGGCTAAGGACACTAGATAATACCCGGTTGAAAAATCTTAGTCCAAGTCCACGGAAAACATGCATGCTTGGCCCTATTGAACATATTTAGTTCAATAGTGTGTTGAGAATGACCTATTTCCAAGGGCTAGTCTTATACTTGGCAAACTAACTAGTAAGTTTCTACTAGCAAATAGGTGGTGGGTTAGGCTAAGTTCACACAACCATCATTAAAGTCACATTGCTTATCTGTCATAGAATGAGAACAATGGAATCTGACGCCGAATGAGGGGCTTCCATCCGCATCAGTCATTCTATCGATGTCTCATTCACTCTATACAACAAAAATATGACAGAAAGTTTCAATCGTGTTTTTTGTCATTACAGTTAATGCAGGCAGATGGTTCATAAGGGATAACTGGTCTGAAAGTCTGTAAGGCATGTACATGCAAATTTCCAATCTGACTGGTGACAACTAGTGACCATGAACATTTTAAGTACAGTTGATAAAGATGAAGGAACAGGTTTTTAGTTGGCATCCAAATGCCTCTTGTACCTAACTTCTGGAGAGGAGAGGGGGGGACAAAGCAATCCGCCCTGTTTGACCTAAACGTTCTCCAAAAATAGTCTTTGGCTGATGCTCAGCAAAACTTGGGAGACGATACTTGGGAGAATCCTGTCAAAACTAGTGAGGTAATTGCAAATTTGCTGTCTATGGTCAAACGTCATTCTATGGGTGATGAAACTGGACCATGAGAACTATAACAAAAGATCATTCTCAACATCTGGAAATAAACCAGCAATATTCAGGCAAAAGATCTTTTGTTGTTCTAAAAGCTTCTTTGCCTATAACCAATCTTACCGTTAAAGAACATTATCAGAAAGATGGTTCTTATGTCAGTAACCAGGGGTGTAACTTGAAGGGGTGCAGAGGGTGCAGTCGCACAGGGGCCTAGATGTCTTAGGGGGTCCATAAGCACTGACATCAGTATTGAGATTGCAGCTTCCATCTGGCCCATAAGCCAAGGAGACCCACAGATTACCCTAACTGCACTAAGGATGATTAAATTCCTAAATTCGCCATAGGGATGAGGTAGTGGGCCCGGAAAAAAAGATTACACTGGGGCCCACAAGAATTTAGTTACGCCACTGACGGTAAATATAGACTAACGTGTGTATAGCTGTGATTGTTCACCAGATATTAATTTGTTCAACCATTGCTCAGCCATGAACCTAACACTATCTAATATATATGGACACTTAAAAGGGCTTTAGAAAATCAAAATGCACTGCCTGTGTCTTATCCTATGCTTGGTGGTCACACAATTCTCTCTTGTACATAAAGGCTCGCAGAGTAGCCAAATTGGCCACCATTAAAGAAAAACCTCTCATTCTAATAAACTACGCTTTCGGCAACTATACATACCCTTTCGTGAGACAGTCCACCACTACACCCCATATTAAAAATCTACATAGATCTCGACACACGGCCTATATCTGTTCTGTCCATCTGTGCCCATCTGATTTTTTTTCCTCCAGCAAAGATGAATGTGGCTTTAGCATTTTTTTTTTTAAATTCTCTGTTCAATGAATATTGAGGTCAATTAGGAACGCTGTTTGCTTTCCGTACCCTGAGCAGATTAGACAGACGACCCCCCCCCCTCCTCTCCCCATCCCCACAGCACCGCCGATCTCTGTTGCGCTGACCCACATTCCGCTGAAAATCTGCTACTGTGCGCTCCGGCGCTGAACGCTAAAATCCTCTGCGGCCATTTTTTTTTTTCCCTATAGCTTGGCACGGTATCCTACCAAGCGGCAAAGAATGAGTTACCTACTTATGAATGCATAAATGTATGCTTATTAATACTGTCTAAGTGTATTTATTACCCATCATTCACATAGTGCTGTACAAGGAAGCTCTAGGAGAGAGAAAAGCCTCTGAAGGAATCTTATAGCCTCAATAGCTTCTTATACATTACATACTTAATTATATCGGGTTAACACTTTGAAGTCTACCCAATGAGTCTAACACATTTTCAGAAAATTTCATTGTATGTAGAAAGCAAAAGAGAAAAAAAAACAGTGCATGAAAAATTAAAGACACATGAGAATTGCACTTTCCAAGCTGCACTACCAGAAATAACTCAGAGCAAAAGAGATGCCCCAGAGCTTAAATTCCAAAGCTTTCTCAATCCACCCCCTCCCTAAACATTCACCCAGGAGGAAATAAAACTTCCTGCCATCTGCACACATTAACCCGTCTGAAACCGAGGTGGGATAAGACACAGATGGTAACCATGTCATCTTCTGTGACTTGCCCCTTCAGGGTGTTAAGAGTTGGCCTACAGATAGATATAGTGGAGACAACTGGATCGATAGACAAAAAGATCAATCGATACATTGAAATCAAATAATATGTAAATGTATTCATTTTAATTTAAGCGATTTTATTACATTTAACTTAAATTTCATTTATTGTATACAGTTTTGTACTTGTAGAAAAAAAAAAATCAAATAACTTAATTTTTTGCTCACCTCTGCGAATAAACTAATACTAACTGTATTTTGATGCCACCTATGGCAACCTTTATTAGATACACAGTATACAAAAATACAAAATAGGGTGATGATGCCTAGACAGATTGTTCCAAAAGGTGAACTGCAAAGACCAATGACTTATAAAAGGGCCCCTTGGAGTTTCCATTTTTTTTTGACAGCAGGTACAATGATGGACCTTCGCTTACTCTTGCCGTCGAGGGTGACTAATATAGAGAACCCCCAACAGAGACTCCTACAGCATTTGTGAAGTGGGCACAAACATAACCCACGCAGACGTATACAAATTGTTCCCATTCCCTTCAGAACAATGTCTGCTATCCAACAGAAAACATACCATGACTTGACGTGTTAACAGGATGTATTTAGGGGTCTACTGCTACGCAAGATACAATGAGTGTCTGGAGGCATAGGGAAGAAATGTATGACAGTCACAGGACATGTGGAGAATAAAGGATAGGGGGCACAATAAGGCTCCATGCAGCAGCCATGCCCTGATCAGAAGTGACAGCTGGCACTGATCTAGAGCAGCCGGGTGCTCCCTGGAGGGGCACTGAGAGCCCGGTACAGGGAGCAGAGTCTGTCCTCGGAGTGCTGGGGGGGCACAAGCCATACTCTTCCATCCAGAGCAGCTGACAGACAGATCTCATCTGGCTAGAAGGTAGTGCCATCAGGCGGGGTATAAACAAAGGAAACAGAGGAAGGAGGCGGAAAACCGAAAATTAATATTTAATACAGTTGTGAGATGCCAGAGATATGGCAGGATGCAGTATTATAGCAGCAACACATACAAAAGACTGTAAAACTGTGCGGCTTATTACTCTTAAACCTAATTTTCCTCTCTGTATGTAACCAGACGTGGAATTAAAGCTAAACCAAGCGAGAGACGGTGGGTTTGCTCTCCCTGCTCCGCCGCCTGGCTGCATTTGCTCAGCAACCATAAATTGAGGTCAGCGCTTACACATATACGAGGCCTCCCAAACTTGAGCGTTGCCTTAAGAATCCCTCGTCACCTTAAACGACACTGGCCCTGTGCCATCACATACAATCTTTTACGAGTTTTCCGTCTCTATTTTGTTTCCCTCTTGGCTGGGTTTAGAGAGCCGCGCTCATTTACATGAGGGGCAGTCATGTCTAATTAACATGACTTGCCTGTAGGTGGGGCACATCTCTGGACAAACCCCATCCACTGCATTTTCCACTAAGGCACGGCAATTTAAAGCTTTAAAAAAATAAATAAATTACGGAATCCTAAAAGAAAAAAAAAAAAAAGAACACTAAACTTCTTAAACCTAAAAAATGCAATCCTCATGAAATTGACCCCAAAACCAAAAAAAGGCATAAAACTGGCGATTTAAATAGAATGTAAAAGCTAGTAGTGTTGCTATTACTTTTAAAGGGGCAGTAAAGCTAAAGTAAATGGATTCAAAACAAAGTTCCCAACAATCCTGCCTTGTTATGAGAAGGTTTCTGGAGGTTCTCAAAATGTATATAAGGATATAGTATATATAGTGGAAGATAGTATTCAATTCATTAAAATAAATTCTAGACTGAAAAGAAGTAGATTACAGGGCTTTACCGCTGTCGAGATCCCAACCAATCAGATTTCATGGAACTGAGAAGGAATTCTCCTGCAGCGCCACCACAGGGAGAATAAAGCACTGCAATGTGCTCCATGAAATCAAATCGATTCCAATGTAATTCATGGACATGCTGGGTCTTCCAGAGTAAATGACAGTCTGTAAAGAGTATCTTCACTCGAGCCAATTGTTGGAGTCTCAAAAAGAGGGATGACTTCTAATAAAATAGGATTTAGGAAGATGGGGTTTTCTGTAATTTTAAATATTCATTAGAATTAAAAACCTGGAAAAAAAAAACTTTAATCCAATTGAACAAAAATTCACTTGATCTCTTCCCAGACCTTATTGTGCCCTATAAAATGCATCTTTGTTTAGGATATGAAAAAAATAAAATTGCTTAAAGGGGTTATCCAGGATTACGAAACATGGCTGGCTTTCTTATCAGGAAATGACATCACGTCTCTGGATTTCCAATCCTAGATAGCCCAAGGATATCAGGGAGACATGATCAAATATGGACAGCTTTGGATTCTTCACCAAAAACCCTATATGGGCTCCCATAACAACACATACACAAATATACTTCTCTTTGCATACATGAAAACCTTGAATACCGCCACATGCTCATAAGTACCAACCCCGTTGGTTTCAGAGAGTGTTCCTTTGTAAACACTGTCAGGAATGTGCAGATGACAGGAATGATGACTTGTACACAAGCACATGTCCCATTACGTACAGTGAGGAGGGGGATGGAGTGCATATAGCATTTCATTACCAGAGAGAACTACGGTTGTATTGGCAGAGACAGTGCAAAAAGCAAAGAGAGGAGCCACTAGACGAAGTGAGAATTATTGTAAAGTTCAATGCCAACCATAGATGATATAGTAAGTGCTTTGTAATCATGTTTTAAAAAGAGGACCTTTCACCACCTCCACATCCTTTAATAGGATCCTCCCCACAGTTGGAATTATTTCTCTAGCACACATCATTCCCAAGCAATCAGTGCAAGTTTCAGAGCCGCATGTACCAACTAGATGTCAAGTGGGAGGAGTCAGACTGGAGCAGACAACGGGACGTGACCGTTCCAATCAAAGACTAAACATCTAAGACTTCTGAGTCACCACAAGCACGTTGCCTGCTCCTGCCTGATGCCATCCACTTGATGGTGGGGGCTAGAGAAACAATTCCAACTGTGCCTGAATCACTAGAAGGGCAACTATTATATGGTGCAAATAAGTGCAGTTTGTGTAAAGTCTTCTAAGTTTTACAATAAAGAGCAATTTAAAATTACAATAATTAAATACCTCCAAAAGAACGCTGAATATAGAATACCACCTGGGTGGACATGTTACTTGCCATACATTTATTATCTTTGCAAGCATCTTAGTAATTTCAAACCAAGCCCTGACCATGGACTATACTTGGGGCTTCTTAATGCGGTTGGAAGATGTACACTCAGCCTTGTGCCATAATTCTAAGCCAAAAACACCCATTAGAAACATGCTGACAGATGTGGCCATGTTCTTGAGGATAAGGATACCATTCATTGTTTTTGAGGAATGCCAGACAACACTGAATGTCAAAGCATTGGAGGCAAGTATACCAGCCATGTTTATTTTCCATGTCAGACTGAATTACTTGCAGGCCCATCCAATGTAAGACGTGCCAGACATCTACTTAACCCATCATCCAAACTAATTCAAATCTTGGTTAGGTCTAAAATGGAAGCCACATTGGGCACCCAGTGTACCAGAATCACTCCAAGTGTATGGCTGGCTATAGGAGGTCCATACTTGGATTGTAGAACCTTATGGTGCACTTTTGTATCCTTTACAATTATAAAAAGGTAAAGGTGTCCATACTTATTAGTCTTATGTCACCAGACCAATTCTGGCGTTGACCTTCCAGAGAAGTCTGGCAGTGGATTAATATGTTCTCCCTTCATTAAAAACACATGCATGACAGGCCAAACTGACACTAGGTTCGCACTGGCGTTGTCTCTCCGTTGTTCTGATCCATCATAGAGAGGCGGGCCACTAAAATAGCAGAAACACATGGAGTCTGACAGACTCCACTGACTATATTGGGATCCGTCTAGTGCTTACCATTTTAAAACTGAATTCAGCAGAGGGAAGAGTCCTCCATGCAGGAATTTTTCCTCCACTGATTTCCCGGTGAACATTGTGTTGGCGACTCCAGCGCAAATGTGAAGGTAGCCTTAGTGTGCACTTGTACAGTGAACTCAACAAGAGTAGGTGTTGGTGAATAAGCATATGACTAACAGTTATTGTGCATGGACACCTCAAAACTGGTGTCGCTATCGATATTTTCCTTGAAGATCTTGTCAGTGGAGACCTCTTAAGGAGCAGTCATTGACAGCGTTTCTACCATGTGACTGGTCACTTATCAGGGTCAGAGCATGATCTTTGTACAAGGCACATTCTTATTTAAAGGGATCTTCTCGGAATAAAGGAACATGGCAGCTTCCTTCCAAAAGCAGCACTATACCTGCCCATAGCTTTTAGCTGGTACTGCAGCTCAAATCAATTGAAATAAATGGGGCCGAGTTGCATTACAACCTGTGTACATTGTGGCACTGTTTTTGAAAGACAGCAGCTAAGTTGTTTTTTTTTTTTTTTAATTCTTTACTATCCCCTTTTAATATGTATTAAGCGGTAATGAATTATTCTAAATATGGTGACTATATTCACAGTTAGAAATGATGGGAACACCTGCCGGGAGTAGACTGTGCACGTGACGGGGAGCACAGAGACATCTCCCTAGAGTCACATCCTGTAATGTGGAGATCCTTTAACAATGGATGTGATTAGATATCTAAGGCTGAGACTGCATCCCGCTATGCTTTCTAGGTTCTGCTATTTCAGGTCACAAGTACCTGGCGCAGGCTCGCAGTGTGTGCTCTGGCCGTGACCAGACACATATCTGTAACTAAACACTGAGAGGGTTTTGTTTTAGGCAAAGTCAGGTCCCAGACACTTGGCAACCATCCAGTGCACACAGGGGAGGTGTGTCAGACACATTATGGGGGTGGTACTCACTGCCAGGCAGGACAGACCCATTCACACTCGGAGAAGGCATAGGTGCCAATTCAGACTCATTGCAGAGGCGCTGAAGTCACAGTCATTTTTGAGAATCTGCTTCACTGAAAATATCTCGGTGATTCAGAGTATAACTCATTAATGCAATTAGCTAAGGGTGACGGGAAAACATGGGTTAATATTTTATTCAATGCAAAGACAATTATAAAGCATCAATGCAGTTAAAAAAAAATACCAAAAGTTATAAAATAGAAAAATACTCCAGTAGTGCCACTTTTTTTTTTTTTTGTTTACAAGTAGAGATGAGCGAGTAGTATTCGTTCGAATATCAAATCCTATTATAGTCTATGGGAAAAAACGGGAATGTTGTTCCGGTTTCCATGGAAACCAAAGTTCGAAGTTTCGGAAGTAGCAGGACAAGGAGCACGAGGAGGTTTTTGCATTGAATTCAGCTGAATTTTCCCGCGTGGTATTCGACCGATACGAGTATTCGATCGAATAGTAGTATTCGATCGAATACTACTCGCTCATCTCTATTTACAAGTGTCCAGTATGTGCCCGCGAAAGCCAACCCGTGGCCGAAGGGTATCATGGCACCTATTACAGATGATATCTGTAGCATAGAATATAACTGATGAAGTCCCAAAGACTAGGGGGGCTGCCAGAAATTGTGAAATGAACCAGTGGAAGGAGTGGACGGAAGGGGAGTTGTTAATTTTTACTGGTTACTAAACCCCCTTTCATATCTACAAGGCTTGGGCATGGTATGGTTCTGTTTAAACCTTGACATTTTCTTTGATAGTTAACTGTGTAAATATTATCTTATCGCTATTGATTAAGCGCAGTCTATTGTTCCCTGTTATCAGGTCTGTGGAATAAGAGTCGTGGTGTCGGAGTCAGATCCAACACAAAAATGAAAAAAAAAAAAAGGAAAATAGTTACCGGCTTGAATATAAAATGACAATTTTTCGCAGTGGATAATGAATTAGATGCATAGTTTGTGGTATATTTAGAGGAGCTTTACTACTTCTGACTATGGCGGTCACCCATTTATGAAGGAGTTGGAGTTGGGCTTTATGAAAGAATAGAAAAGAGGGAGCAGTGAAAAACAGGTGGGATGAGAATTGGATCAGGGCCAATGATCTACTGACAATCCTCCTCCTCATCCTTCAGGAGAGTGGTAGCCAGAAAGTGGGAAGAGGAGTCAGCAAGGGACCGTTTTGAATATAAATTCCTTCCTTTTGTACATTCCTGAAGGACAGACTTGCACATCCTCAGCTAGCGCCCTCTACTGGTGTGCACACACTGAGGCTCTGTCTTCCTAATTACATCATGGAAGACAGATTTGCATCTTCTTCCCATGATCCCTTGCACAGTGAAGAGCTAATGGCTTAAGACTCCACACACCTACATGGTGGTCTCCCCCTATGGAGTGACAATATCCCCCCCCCCCCCCCCCGACCCTGAGTGTGCTGACTCATTCTATTATAGAGAAACATGGCAGTGAGTCCATACATGGGATCCCAGTTATGGGTTAGATTGGGCCAAATTATCACGTCGTGCACTGAAGTGTCTACAGATCAAAACCCACACATGTGAATATATTACCTAGTAAGCTTTGAAGACTACTGTATAACATACCTGTTTTTGTGCTCTTTATGTCGTTGCAGTATCATCAAGAATTGCCTAGAAACGAAACTTTGGGATAAAAACAACAACAACAACGGAAAGACCAACCTGACCTAACCACAGACCTCAGACCATGTGCCACATTCAGCAATGACATAACATGTTTGTGAATTCTCCAGACATAATGTCCCTGCTGATACCAGATATTCAGCCATTGGTTATTTTACTAGAGGAAAATCTGCCTTTGTGTGACTGAACACTTTCGTACTCATCCAAATATCCCCGTAAAGAAATCTCTGGTGACCTCACTGAGCTGCAGGAATGTGCTGAGCTCGGCAGACTTTCCACTCCTCTAATGGGGTGTGGATCCCGTTTACTTGCACCAGCCCCTGATGGCTTCAGAGAACATTCAACGCTGTCGGTGAGTTTGAGAAAGTGTAAAAATATAAACCATCGGCCGTTGACTGTACCCTGAGGCTCTTCAAACCCCCAAGGAAAAATCAGTAAAAGAACATGACCGTGTTTTACAACTACTAAGAACCTGGCATCAGTTATAAGAGGTGAGTTGTCTAACATTCCTTCACAGTGTGAACATACTAATCCATTAAAATTAGAATTTAAGGTCCTATCAGATCCAAGAATAGAGAGATTGTCGACAATAAACCTGCTGATTGATGCCTGTTTACATCAGCAAGAGGGGTACAAGGGAAATACTACTGTGACCGTGTCACCCCTTCAACTGCAAAGATCATTGTCAGCACATCCCTGTTCACACAGGGTAATCTAGATACTTTTTTTGCATTAAAGATGCAATCAGGCGACGATCTGCAACACACTTAGATGTGGCAATTATCAGTAAGCATCTTAAGGTGCCCTTTAGGCCATTTACAATGTATGTTATCCATATTTCTTAGACTGAACACTGAGCAGGGACCCAGACTTCCAGTATTACAGTGATCTATGATGAGGAGTCCCTGTAACCTTGTAGGACTACTGTCCCAATCACATAATCTTGTACGGGATGACAGATGATCACGATGCTCCAAGTCCACATCCCTACTCAGTGTTCAAGTCGAGAAAAACATTAGTGAACAAAAACATCCATGTGAAGCCAACTTAAGGTTAAAAGACTTTCCTGCAGTTTTTTGAAGCCAAAATCTGGAGTGGATAATAAGAGAGGACAAATCCTATTTGCCCTGTTCCATACCCCGTTTGGCAATTGATACTTCCATAGAAGGCAAAAAATGCAGCATTAGAACACAAATACTTCATATAACTCCATGAGAGTAAAGGAATTACTTTTAAAGAATTTAACACCGAACAATAATTGATGGTCTCAACAGAGACGGCAAGTTACAGAGTACAGTTCCTCAGTTACTGGAGAAATCAGTAGATCGCTCTGTGTCCAGCACCCTACATCCTGGCAAACAGCCAGACTGGCACATGTAGCATTACACAAAGGCCGTTTTTATGAATGACCATTCTTGTAATATAAAGTATAACTTGCACCCGCCAGAATGGGACCCGAGTCCACACAACTCTCCCTTCTGGCTCATGGGGGATAGTAATGAATGGCGACCCTCTGGCTACTCCAGTGCTGATGCTTCATTCTCTCTTTACCTCCTAGGAGTATAAAGTGTCCTCGGTGGTTATGTGCTTTACTTACTGCCATGACTGCAAAAAGGAATCAACAACCTTCCTACTGAATGAGTGATCGTGTCAGACCTTCCTTGATCTTGAGAAACAGCTCAAATATATATTAGCTAAGGCTAATGGAATTGTCCCATCCAGGCTGCCCTTTTCCTTATCAGGGCATAAAAAGTTATAGAAAGAAACAAATGACCTTAAATTTTCTTTTAAAGAACCACGAACACCGCACAGCGAGTGCCAGTACAGCTTTGGGTTGAACAATTGAGAGATATCTAACACATATGGGGAGAACCCAAGACTTTAGGGGGTCTATCGGAGAGGGTTTAAGCTATTCATTTACTGTAACAGAAGCCATCATGAAGGCCACCCAGTTGTTTGTCAATGCTCCTTCCTGGCAGGCGAGCACCATATCATTTTACACAACCACCGGCCACTAAGTTTTTGTTTCTTTCCTAAACAACATCAAATTCAGTATCTGACGTCGGGAGAAGAGCAGTAACAGCCTTCATTAGGTCTCTCGTTAAAAACTTATTTCAAAAACCAACATAATTAGCTAGGGTCCCGGCCAAAATAATTAGGGAAAGTAGGAACAAAGCGCCCTATTCATGCTCTAGCATCCAAGTGTTGGGGGATGAACAGAAGTACCATATCCTGAAAGTGAGCATCTGGTGCTTAACACACATATTTAGGGCCGGAGTCTCAAAAATTGGCCAAAATCATGCGATTTGGTTTCAGAATAGATTACATTGTGTAATCTCATCAAGGTATATTATGCTAAACATGATGCCCCGAAACTTCATATAGAAAAATAATAATAGTAAATTGAAATGTAATAAAGCAAAAATTCTCAAGCTGAAGGTGTAGTCTGAAGACACTTGCAACCCTTCACTGGTTTGGTTTTCAGATCCTCAATTCTGGAAATGTCACCTTAAAAAGAAAGCTAGCACCCATATACCACAAGTTAAAACCAACTACCACCAAAATAACAAGTCATCCTACAAGAGGAATGTAGAAACCCAAAGACTTGGCTATGTGGGTTGTTTAATTTTGTAAAAAATGAATATGGGTTAAAGTTCAAACAAAAAGTTTTACTCTTCAAAAAGCACACATGACCTAGATCCTACTGGTGTTTATGTCATTGCAGCAATGATGTCTTGTGACCTACTGCCATCACATGTCGAGATGACACATCATCTCTGCAGTGGTGTAAGACCAGCGTAGGGCCAGCTAACAAGGGATTTGAAAGTACTGAGCTTTTATTTTTACCCGTACTGTGTGTGGTTGGAAACCTCTCAGACTATGTTCACATCTGAATAGGAGGTTCTGTCAGGAGTACTCGACACAAATTGTCAAAACACAGACTTTTTGGTTGGCAAAATGGCAGGTGCCCAACAAGCACCATTACGGTCAATACGGTCCATGGGATCAATTTGTAGTTGTCCTACGAAAGATCAATCACAGTTGAGAAGTTAGGTTTTATTGTTCGCATATGCGGAAGCAAAATAATAGAAATCCCAACAGAGATGTGAAGTTAGGCATCTAATGAAGGGGTTATCAAAGCCTTCAGATCCGGTAAGGAGGATTGGCCATGATAAATTTCATCACGACCAATCCTTTATTCTAACGAAACATAAGTAGCAACCTGGCTGATCTGTGCAAACTTGGCATTTCTGGAGAAGAAACGTAAATCTAATAATAGTTCCTACAAAGAAGCTCACAGAAGGCCATAGTCCACTGGGCAAGAGCTGCTACGTCATCACAACAGGTTTACAGCAAACAGGGGGACTCTCACTATGATGTCCATGTACCTCAATACTTGGATAAAGGTTATGGTAACGGGACAACTTCTTTAACAGACAAAGAATAGGGATGACACAAAAAGACCACCATGTTAAACTAATCTGACTATTTTTCTAATAATTCTGTTGTACAATTTTGTTTTTTAGTTCTATACTTTGGATTAAAAACACCATAAAAACTCAATCAAGCCATTATAGCCCATTGCTTTTTATGAGAACTGACACATACTGGGCATTAGTATAACCCTTGTTCTCAATAGAGGCCACAATTCACACAATACCAGACATGTAACCCGCAGGTCAGAGTTAGCCAACAACTCCGGGAGCTCACAGAGCAAATGGAACCAATTAAAGGCCAGGCGGGCGAACTCGTCAGACAATTTGTTTACTTATGCCCTGGTTCTTAGACTCTGGTCTGTCAATAGCTCTCAAGGTCTGGGATGAGAGTAGTCATTGTATTCTACTACCATTAGATAGTAAGCAGATGTGAACCATTAGCAAACAGGTAAGTCACAATGAGAACCAATGAATACACAGACAAACAACATCCTATTTCGTATACTATGAAAACATACACCAAGGCTGAAGTCCCCCAGGTCTGTATTTGGACAGATTTTAGGGAAGCATTACTTAAAGAGGACCTTTCACAACCGCCCTCAATTCCTTATATAACAGGTACCGTTCTACCAATTCCAATGCAGTTGGAAATTTTTCTCCAGCCTTGACAATCCTAAGCAATAATTTCTGTTCAGGTCGGCAAAAAGATGCCGTCTACTGTCAGGTGGGTGGTTCTATGCTGAAGCAGAAAGACCACCAAACCAACAGAAAGCAGAATTGTATTGACTCGATCAGCAATGCTTGCTCAGGAATGGTGGGGGCTAGAGAAAAACATTTCAACTGTCAGATTAAGTGGAAGCACCTATCAAAGGATGCAACGTTGGAGATTATGAAGGTCGCGAGAGGCCCCTTTTAAAAAAAATGCCATCAACTTCAAAGTCCTGAAAACACTTTTAAGGCTCCAGGTCTGTAATGGGGCTCCTCATATATCACATGCCGTTTATACTACCCATGTCTTCTTAAGTGGAAGACTGATCTTTGGGCTACCCCCCTGAGGATTCCCATAAACAATATCCAGCTGACATTATATATAGAAAATTGGGTTGCCCAACCCTCAGCTGTCTAAAACGTCCAACGACTGCACAAATTTGTTGCTAAAACTTTTGTTTCAATGGCGGCATAGACTTCTACTTTTCAGTGACTAGCAAGATTAGGAATAATGATGAGGAATGACTTCATACACTGGACTCTAGGACTTCCCGCTTAACTTACCAGGTCACAAATGTACTTCTAAGCAATGGAGAAGGCTCTGGCAGGTTATATACACCAGGATCACGTCCCATGTACTGGCTGCATTCAACATTCATTGCTGTCGGTGGGTTGTAGTTTAGAATAGCTCATTGATCAATGAATGCAAACTGCAGACCACTCATCGAGTCGACTAGCTCACCACCAGTCCTTCTGCTTGCATATTACGAGTTTTAATGTTTTTATGGATCAGGTTTTGTTTTGCTCAATTTGGGTACATTTTAGTTTCTTTTCTTGAGGTCACAGTGTTGTGAATTATACTACTGGCTTGGAAAATAAATAGAGAACCTTAAATTCTTATTACTTTTCTTCTTCCGCAATACCAATTACAATGAAGACTAAAGAATTTACAGGTAAGTGAAATAACATGAAAAACACAGGGGAAGTTTAAACTGTCCACTTAAAGGGGTTGTCAGACTTCATAAAAATGTATCTATAGACTGTAAATAGTCTAAATTAAAAAAAAAACAAAAAACACAGCCTCGTCCTTACAAGTCCTTGATTCCTGGATAGATTTTGTGTGTGTTAAAGTCACGGTTACAGCCAGTCACGGGCCTCAATGGTGGCCGGCAATAGGCTGAAGTGGTGGCCTGAACACAACGGGAATGTTCCAGTGACAGTGGAGGGGGATCGGCCGCTGCCATTCCAATGGCACTTGTAAAGTTCTTATTTTCTATTTTAAACAGATTATTTCCAGCCTATAGGGAAATAGGTTTTGGAGTTGTACAACCATTTAATGACGATCCGCCACCACTTCTGATATGTGCAGCGCTCTCTATTCATTTGTACATGACTTCTGATAATAAGACAAGACTGCCTGCTCAACTATTTTCGACACTTTCAGAAAACTAAATGAAGAGGCACATGCGTTTCTCCCTCTCCACTCAGTAAGGCCCACAAGTCTGGGGTCATTGGAACAAACTTCTCGGAATAAATGCAGATCACAAAAGGTGCAACCTGCATCTAACAGGTATATCCGGCATCTGAGATGGGAATACCCCTTTGCGTTTTTACTAGTGTTGAGCAAGTAGTATTCGATCAAATACCTCGCCAGCATAGGAATGCGTGTCATCGGCCGAACATCAAAGGGTTAAACGCTTTGAATATTCGATGCATTTAACCCCTTGGTGTTCAGCCGATTACACGCATTCCTATGCCGGCGAGGTATTCGATCAAATACTAATCGCTCAACACTAGTTTTTACTACATACTGGGGCAGATTCGTTATGAATCAAAACCACCTTTTTGGCATAAAGAAAATTGCAAACTGGAGATTTGTGACTAACATCCCTTGTAACTAGTGCAATTTTTGCAATGCACGTGTCATTTTTCGCAAACCTGCACCAGATTCACCATCACTCTCTTTAATGGCGTAAATGACAGCAGAAATCTACACTAGGAAGGAGCCAGAACAGATTTGAGCTGAGGCTCTTGGCTCCAGGACAGTTCAACTTATACACAACAAGACAAACAGCATCTTCGGCAGCTACAGAGATCATCAAGACTGGCATACACAACCCCAGTCTTACCAAATACATCACTACCGTCACCCCAAACTGTTTTATTATACAAGGGAATACACTACAATAGCAACTTATTACCTACCCTCAGGATAGGTGATAACCGCCGCGTCACTGTGCACCAGTCAATGTAGTTGTAGTGCACGTTTCACCATCATTCCACCCACACAGGGGGTACGGTTATGACTGGCAGCGTTTCCCTCAATGATCAGACAATTAGTACTTCTGATGTGTTATAAATGTGGAACAGAAAATATGTTTAATATTTCAGTCTATGTGCACAGATATTTCTAGTGATCAATCACTGGAGAATAAAATTCAGAAAAAAACATATTCCCTACAGCACCTCATCAAACTATAGGGGGCAGAAGACCTAGGCTGTCTGCTATATGTATTGACTCAGCTAATGACATTATGCTGGAAAACTGAACATGAGACAATTTTATTACCTTACCTTAGGCCATGTATAATAAAACCATATGTATAAAGATAAGAAGAGTAGGGCGCTGTTCTCACTGTGATTCCATATTGTCCCATGAATATTAGTTTCTCTGTAATTTACAGTATCACTTACTATACGTGTCACAGAAGGATGTGAATATCAGTGCTTAGATCTATTCAGGTTCATACGAGGCAAAAAGACACATCAAATAAACACAAATCAAAGTCCCCCCACAGGAATACGGATTCTCTTAGGCTAGGGTTTACATGACTGCATTTGTAGCTGATTTCGAGGTAGCAGACCGCCTCAGATACTCTCACCGGATTCTGTCGTGTGAACCTAGCCTTAGGGAAAAGCCAGCAGGAGAGGAAGAACATTTCATGCATTAAAGGGGATGACTGGGACTTTAATATTACTACATCCTCAGTATCAGATTGGTGGGGAGCGTCAGACACCAGGGACCCCCAATGATCATATAATTGAAAGGGAAATGGGCGAGTGCTGCAGTCTCTGCATTCTACATCAGGCACAGTGACTGTGCGGCTATGGCAGATCATGGGATTCAGGAGCAGAAGGACCCCATGATTGATGGATCTCATATCAGTCAGTACAGAATCCATGGTGCTTTCAAACTGATCTGTAGGGGGGTCCCAGGAGACCGTTCCCCCCACCCCACCCACCACCACCGAAGGGCTGGTTATGAAGTCATGGCTAAAATAAGCCTGTCCACAAATTGGTGTCCCTGTTAAAAATCCACATGGTATTGAATATGGTTATAGACTATTTGTGAAAGGAACGTTTGGAGCAAAACTGACCCAATGCATGAAGCCTAATACAGGTACCGATGGAGGAGCGCACTTTTTTTTGGTGTTGTGAATCATGCATCGCTCTCTAGTAATAGACAAAGTTTAGTTGCCCAGAGTTTCCCTGTAAATAGATTAAAAAAAAATGCAAATCTATTCTCCAGGATGTAATTAGGAGAACAGCGCCTCTGTATGCCGCCCTCTAGGGACAGCCCCCTTATCATGCATGACTCAGTTAAAAAGCCTACTGACATGATGCAGAGTTTATTGCCAAATTAGTATTTCTATTCCAAGAGGAGCAGAAATACTAATTTGGCAATAAACTCCACATTATGTCAGTAGGCTTTTTAACTGAGTCATGCATGATAAGGGGGCTGTCCCTAGAGGGCAGCGTACAGAGGCGCTGTTCTCCTAATTACATCCTGGAGAATAGATTTGCATATTTTTTTACCCAGAATCCTTAGCGGAGCAGGAATGACTTGTAAGTCTCCGTACGCCTATGTAGGCACACACTCTCCCTAATGTGTATGATTATCCCTTATAAATAGACTCTATCCAGGACCTAGTATAACAACAAAGTCTCTCAGACAGGTTAGGGTCACCTGAATTGAAAAGTGAATTGCTGCCTGCATTGCTAAGACATCAATGTTTTTATCAATATGTAAATGAGCTCTTTGGAGCAATGCAACACCCTCATTTCTCCAAAGAACTCATTTCCATCATGACTAAAACAGTGATCTGAGAGTCAGGTGTCCCTAAACTATATCTGTGGAGCTGGATTCTGCTGCAGATTTGTTTAGGATATGTAGTCATATAATCATAGTCAGTGGCCCTGCTGAAGGGGAAAGAATATAAGAAATGCGCTATGCCATGGTTTAGTTAAAATTTTTGTTTATAAATATATATATATATATATATATATATATATATATATATATATATATATATATATATATATATATCTCAATACGTGCTAAATTAATAACTGTTCGGCTCTCCAGCGTTTAGAGAGAGACAGAGAGCCCATCCACTAAAAATAGCGGTTACACGTGGACCCCATAGACTACAGACTTTTCTCTCAGCCGGTTTCAGTATACAACCAGCAGAGAGAAGCCCACCATGCAGCAGTTTTTTCTCCACCAGTTTTAGATGGAATCTGCAGCACAGACTCTAATGCAGATGTGACCGAGCCTGGGACATTGATGTACCCAGTGTTTGCCAGCTAAGAACCTGAATGTGGTTAGGGGTTCTGTAGCATAATGGACACAAAGAAACAACAGTATAAACTAGGATATAAAGAACAATTCGGGCTCGGTTCACATCTGCGCCAGGTCTCTGTAGGGGGATTCCCTTCCCATCTCCGCATTTTTCGCCCTTTTCGGGTGGAGACCGAACAGAAACCACACAGACCCCTTCATAGACTATGGCGTCCGCGGGTTTCCTAAGGTCTCCAAGCGGACTCCGAGTGCAGATATGGACCTAGCCTAAGTCACAAAGTACTTTCTGGGTTTAAGTTTCTGTAATAGCATGATAGGCTATACACAAAATGCAGAATGTGATGATGCCCCCTGGTGACCAGCTGTCTATATTACCGTCAAAACACTCTAAAGGTTCACATCTATTTTACCATATAGCACTAAACTGCATAGAACAAAAAAAAAAAAATCATATTTCTACAAAATTTGCCTCCTTTTGGGCCTAATGCAGTTTGACGAAAGCTCTGCCATACAGGTACATGAAATGGAGTTGTGGACTGGAAAATAACTAGTAGAGCACAGATAAGTAAATATACATATGATGAACTATGTAGTGTACAGATCTCAATGACCGAGATGTCTGTTCATGAATGTCCTCCTTTGTATAGATATGAGGCATCTAGTCTTTGAATACCATTGAGTGTTTTTGGACTTTTCTGCCCACCAGACGTATAATAATCTTATTTACCCCGCTATACCAGCCAAGCAGTTATCTTTCTAGACATCATATTACATAATGGTTTTGCTGATAAGTTTCCCCATCACGACTCGATCCTCCTAAAGCGTATCCTGCTCTCCTCTGATATACTTGTCTGGATGATCTCCTGAAGGGGACATCTCCCATTTCCCGTCAGTGAATAAATCACGGTATTAAAGCTTCAAAGGGAATTCTACATTTTCAATTTCTTCTCCTTATTAATCTGTCACTCACGCTGGGATTTGTACTCAATTTTGTAGCTGGGTGCGACTAGTGTCTGTGTCATACTCCTTGCTTGCTCTGTAGGCCTCAATTACTCGAACAAAGGATTCATGTCATCATAAATATTCACATATGGGAGGTTTTCTACATATACATAAACTGGGTTTCTCTACTAAAGATACCAGAAAACAATTCAGACATGACTAATATAAGCCAGGACTTAATGCTGAGAATTGCACAATAGGTCTGGAAAGTTGTGCCTCTAGCGCCACCCACTGGAAGGCATCAATACTATGAGCCAATGTCCCTTTAAAAATTTTCCAGACGCCTGGCTTTTCAGTGTGGCTTTTACTCACTGATTAGACCCAAATGAATAAGACCCTTGAGTCTCTTTTGCCCCCCTGAAGTGGCACAATGTACTCTGAATGCAACCGGAAACCAGCATGCTGTATCGGAGCACCTGAACATTAGTCTGAACATGCACCTAGTAATTTATTTAACCAATTAACACATGACCACATTTGACGATCTATGGCAGCAAAACAATAAAAATCCACTCAAATCGACAAAAAAAAATAATAGCAAATAGCAAGAATAACCTCACCCCACCATATGAACAAATATGTATCATGGTGCACAGATATATGCAGATGTGCAACACCCAGATACTGGATTATGGATCATATTTTGTACTGATATGTATGTAAATGTATTTGCTTAAGTCCCAGGGAGGTATTCTGTACGTACTGGACATATTCCATATAGATGCACATGAGGGTAGAACAATTTACACAACGCTGCTCTTCTGCACCAGATGTGTGATGGTGTATCGCTCCTGTCGCACTGCATTGCACTGTATCAATGTACATTATAAATAAAGTCCCAGCCATAGAGAATTGACTATACGCAATTCTCTGCTTCCTTAGCTGAACGCACAGGTGAGAATTCTAGAAAATAGCAAATTATTTGCTTCAGTTTATGTTTCCCGTTATGAAACCCACATCAAGAAGTGCCACATCCAAGGGTATTATTTTTTTTTCTGCACATTTTTGGTTTGGACTCATTGCCAAAAACATCAATGAGAATTTGCACGATGAAAAAAAAAAAAAAAAAAGGCTAAAATTAAAAAAAACATTAAAAATATTAAGTTAAAATCAAAACATCAAGATTTTTTATTTTTAGGTTTTTTTTAAACAATGATTACACACTTTTGTTGTTGCCATCCAAAAATCCTGTGTAAACATACCCTCGGTTTTCTTACTCTTCTACTCCTTAGAGAACATACTCTTAAAGGGATTTTCCAGGCGTTACCTGTCCTTAGGCTAGGTCACCAATGTCTAATCGATGGGGCTTAACAGTGATATGTTGCAAGACGCCGCTGGGCCACTAAGTACAAACTTCCACTTCACAAGCCACTGAGGTTACATAGCATGGTTACAGCTCTGTCGTATTCTAGTGCATGGGGATGGATTGCAATACTAGGTACAACCTTAAAGGGGTTGTCCCATCACAAGGATCCTATCTATACTGCTGGTTAATGTGGATGTAAGACTTTTCCTAAATACATTGCTTCAGCAAAACTGCTTTGTTTGTCCACTATCTCACTTTATTCAATTCTTTGTGGCCACAGCCCTGACCTAGCTGCTCCTGAGTCAAATGATGTATCTGCTGCTCTCAGGGGGGAGGGAGGAGGGACTAAGTGCAGGGAGCGAGCCTGTGTATCTAGCTAATCCTGTGTCTACACCATGTGACCTAGGTCCTGCACTCAGATAGGGGAGAGGAGCTGCTTTCATTTCTTCTGTTCTCCCAATTATCAGGCTAGCTAATTCAATTGTGTTCATTATGGCAGAGACAGGCAGTCTCTGTATGTAACACAGAATGGAGTTGCTGCTGCCTGGACTTCATAGTCCAATGTGGGTGGGCGGAGCTACATGTGAATTTGGGGGGCGGAGCTAAACGGCAGGTTGCCTGTGAAACCCCGCCCACCAAATGATGCAAGAAACCAGGAAGAAAGAAGATTTTACAAGAGTGAAGACTGCTGAGTATGTGAGGTGGGAATACCCCTTTAAGCAATATATGGCGTTGAACTTGCTATTAAAGAGGTCAAGGTGTGTTCACCAGCGAATCCCATCCACACACTGCAGAAAAACAAGCACAGCGGACTCGCTAGGATTTCCAAAACCGTTTCAGTTTTGGAAATTGCATCATGTCAATTGTACCTACGGAAATGTCGGCAGTTTTCCTATAGATAAAAGGGAAACAAGAGGAAACCTCAGCGAACTTTCTGTAAAATGCATTGTGGGAAAAACCACCATCGCTGCTGCTGCGGAACACTACGTGGGGCCTTAGCCTAAATGACAGATTCCCCAACCAGGGCACTGCAGTCTGGATCTAAATGTTGTTTTGCTCCCTCCTGATCTGCTTTGAGCTGGCGTAATAGCGCGACGTGATACACCATACATAAGCAGCCAGGGAAACAATGAGCGCAGATATTATTCATATTTTATTTAGACATTTTTATATATATTGCCCATACCACAAGGGATCGCTCTCTCTCTATCACACCAGGCACATTTATATTTTATTTAGACACATTTAAATTTTTTATTGATAACTAGATACACGTCATACAATGTTATTTCTACATGAAAGACAGACACCGGGTATATTAAGGATTAACTGATTTGTGATAACCTCAGAGTGGTTTATGACTGAAATACAGATGAGCCGTAAAAAAACAAACAAACAAAAAAATCCAGATCCATAAGTGGCCAATGACCTTTTATGCAAGACTAGTCATGAAATGTATTATCTATTATTTATAAGTTCCCAGACCATGCTATTTATACAGCTCTGGAGCTCCCACTAGTGGCCATAGCGAGAAACAACCACCAAAAAATATGTATTTGTTTAGTATATTTGTTTATATTAAGTATATGTCTGTGTATGTGATCTTGCAGATGGCAACATTGAAACAACATAAGGCAAAAACATAAGTAGACAAAAGAGAGGGGGAAACAAATGATCAATGAACTCTGCCCACACAGTCCCATCCAGCACCTGTCAGCCTCATGTTCCTGTAGATCACTACTTACCAACCAACGAGGTCATTGTAAGCCTGTCCGCTGTAACATCCGAAGGATTTCCTACAAGAGAGACAAAAATAGCATTTTATTAGAAAAGGCATCTATAAAAGATGGATATAACTGTGGGATATAAGAAATGTAGATACAACATATGCTCCTCTTCACTATTATATTGTTTAGATTCAGCTTAAAGGGGCTCCATCACTGGGAAAAGTCATTTTTAGCTAATCACATCCTTGCATAGCCATTAGAAATGCTATTCCACACCTAGCTTTAGTATGTATGAATGTATTCATATGCTAATGAGCTTCCAGCCAGCACAGGAAGTTCCCTGCAGCACTCGTCCTACTCGTCCTTGCTATTATCTCCTATGGGTGTGAGGCAAACCGGAAGCTGAGTCATCAGCAGCAGCAGCAGCCTGTGCATAGGAAACAATAGCAAAGGGGTTGCATGATGCATTGTGCACCAGTCTAATTAGCATATAATTAAAAACAGATTTATTCAGAAACCACTGAGGCAATTTACATACTAAAGGTAGGTGTGGAATAGCCTAAGGGCTATGCAAGGATGTGATTAGTTAAAAATGACTTTTCCCAATGATAGAGCCCCTTTGATAAGTGGAAATCCCAAAATTGTAGCCAAATGCTGCTGTAACAAACAACCATGAAAACAGGGAATTAGGGAGGTCGAGGAGATCGCTGGAAATTCAGCATTTTTTTTTTTTGCAATAAGGATTTCTTATAACCCAAAGACTTACTTAGCTTGAGCAGAACATTTCAGATTTTTACGGCGTTCCTCACTAGGCCTCACAGGCCACTATACCTCTCTGCTGTGCAAGCTCAAGATCCTGTAATGAGAGGTCACCTACTATCAAGGTGTTCAGGAGTCACTGGCAGGATATGGCCCAATGGCTAAATGCTACCCATCTCTAAAAGGTACAGTTTAGAAAACATCCTATTAGGGTATTCAGAGACAACAGAAGGGGGTCCAATATTCAGGATGCTTTTCTCTTGGCCAGAGTGGATTGCAAATGCAAAGAGTTTCCCTCTTCCTGGAGGACCAGTCCTGTATTACACACACGAGCTATTGATCGAAATGTACATTGTTAAGGACAATCGAATATGACCAAAATGGGACATTTTGCCTTGATTACCATAAATGGTAATTAGTTAAGTCACATCCCTTTTAAAGTAGGAGTATGCGTTGGGCAAACCTTACGAAATTAATTTCATAAGGTTTACCTGGTGGTTTAATTCAGACCAAACACATCGAAAACGAAACTGTTCAAATACTCTATTCAGACCCCTGAGTATAATAAGTGGAGGTAGTAAAACATAGAAAGCATTGTTAGGGCTCATTCACACTACGTAAATGCCAGCTTATTCTGAATGTAAAACACGTTCAGAATCGACAGCGTATAAAGCAGTTCCATTAATTTCTATGGGAGCCGGCATACGAGCGCTCCCCATGGAAATGAATGGGCTGCTTTTTTCACTACGAGCGCTCCCATTGAAGTGAATGGGAAGTGCCGGCGTATACGGCTAGCTCTGCTCATGCCGAGCCGTACATGCGGGCACTTCCCATTCACTTCAATGGGAGTGCTCTTAGTGAAAAAAGCAGCCCATGCATTTCTATGGGGAGCGCTCATATGCCGGCTCCCATAGAAAGCAATGGAAACTGCTTTATACGCCGCTGATTCTGAACGTGTTTTACGTTCAGAATAAGCTGGCGTTTACGTAGTGTGAATTCACCCTTACCTCTCCAGGGCTCTGGCACGGCTCCCTGTCCTCTTAGGGCTTTCTCCCTGATGACTAGCACTGCTGAGGCCTGTTATTGGGCCTCAGTGGAATTGTGTCGCATAGACACAAGTGTCACAACACCACAAGACCTGATGTCCGTCAGAAGACCAGAAAAGACGAGGAAGTCATGCTGGAGCACAGGAGAGGCGAGTAACACTAATTTATGTTTGATCACATTCCCTATTATAGTATAATACTATATATTATTACATATTATACTCTGACCCTAAGCAGTTTGTTATTTTTCAAATAATTACTCAGCCCAACATTGCGTGATATTTAATATCCCCTGGGTCTTGTTACAGGGAAACTGAACTCTACATGCCTATGGATGAGGTAAAAAAAATTTACGAAGAAAATTGGCGAAGAACTTCTATATAAAACTGAAGACAGCTTTCTAGCGTAAGCTATAGTAGGTTTGTCAGGTTGAGGCTTCACCCAACATCTGCCCGACTTTGTCTCTGTCACACTGACTTTCATAAAAAAAACCCAAAAAACAGCAAGTGGGCAAAGAGGCGCAAAAGTGGGCAGTGCACCAAAGACGGGCCACAGCTATTCCAGTCTGCATCGGTTTTTTGGTGAAATACAGTAAATTCCCGCCAATGTCCTAAAAATGGCTGCGTTATAGAAATGCTATAAGATAGCCTAAAGCAAAAAGTTACATTTCAGAGATGTCCACCAAGGATAGAGGGTAAAAGTGCACCAAACACCGCTATTGCCGGGACACTAAAAAATTAAGGCTGTTCGAATTCAATGCAAGTGATACGAGTTTCCAAGGAGATAAGATCTTGTAGAAGAGTTGGCCTGCCTTCAGGCACAAAACATTGTGACTATTGTTCTCTATTATCAGCCATTCAGGCAGAAAAATGCTTGGCTGTTATGTTGCATTATAGAATCTGCCCATCTATATATGGCGCTCGTGTATAATTCACTACCTTATGTCCCATCATCACAGCAAAACGTCCTCTTGTTCTTCATTGGCCCGCCTAGTAAGGGTTAAAATTGGACTTGTGACAATGGTCAATGCAGATCTTGCAGCATACAGTAAGGGCTGAAAGCACACAGAAGAATGGCTTTCTAATGTTTAACCTGGCACGGGTCAACTCCTCCTGCCCTGCAGGAGGTTCGGGCAGAGGTCAGCAGATGGCCAACTTGTAGCATACCTGCTAACACATACTGTCCACCAAAACGCCTTAGCTGCCAGATGGCAGGGCCTCGACTACAACTTCCACAGTCACTGATCACAAGACATGACTTCCTTATAGGAGAAACTTACACCTGCCCACATCTGGGAACATTCATAGGAAGACATATTACACCTACGTGAACCTAAGAAGCAGGAGTCGTCTTCAGTCGCTACTTAGAACAACAAACCAAACCTAAAAGGTACACGGGTGACATGGAAAGAAAATAATGGTAAAACTTAACGCCTCATGCGTCATTTACCTTCAGCCTCTAGTGGAAATGCAGATGTCCCCAAATATATTAAAGGTAGGCTGGGCCAAAGTCAAAGGAATCTAAGTGTCAGCAAGTCACATATAGACTTTAAGGGGGTTACTGTGGCAATGAGATTAATGAATGATCCTTAGGATTCACCATCAATATGAGATCAGAAAAAAAATAAAATAATGGAGGACACCCCACACTTCTGCTCTTTGAAGAGCTTGCAGTTCTTTGTTGGGATCCACTTCTCAGAACAGTGACATCTGTTACATAGGTCACATGGCCATGTAGCAGCAAATGAAAATTGCAATACCGAGCACAGCCACTACACAATGTACAGCACTGTGCGTGAATATGGTCCTGAAAACCCCCACAAATTAATTAATATTTTATTTTAACCCCTATATGACTATGAACCAAAGAGGTTTTCCTGAGCATAATAAGACCTTTTATTTCATTGCTGCATATGTGTATAAAAAAAGGTATATAACACAACTGTGGATAGCAATAGGGCTGGACAGACCAAGACTGGAGGCAAGGAAGTTGTTAGCCGGTGATCCCCATGCCAAAAATATAAATTTTAGGTGACCTCTTACACATATTATCCAAAAAATATGCTCCATACATTGGCTAGATCCTGGTCTGAGGAAAGGAGGCCCATACTGCAAGCATAGTAGTGATCCAAGAGTCCTTGCCTCCCTATTGCTGCGTATTATAGCATTATAGAAGGCTATGATGCTTGTAGTCAACATTTCCAGACAGGGTTCAGGACTGCATGGAAATTTGGCCAATCTACAGACCAGTTTTCGGCCTGTAATCCTCTATGTGCAGAAGGCCTTAAAGGGGTATTCCCATCTCAAGGATCCCATCTATACTGGTAACTTATATAAATTTAAGACTTTTCCTAAATATATTGCTTTAGAAATGCTGCTTTGTTTGCCTGCTGTGTGAACTTATTCCTCCCATTGTTTACACAGTGTTTCCATAGTGCTGAATCTGTTTGAAGGACAATCAGTTCAGTTACTTGCAGTTTGCTGATAAAGCCTGGTCTGTTATCTCTCCACGTAAACACACAGATAACTCTGAGTCTGTTCTCTAGAAGCATGTGTATATTAGAAGAGACAGCAGGCAAACTGCTGAACCAGGGAGATTGGACCCTTAGGAATCAAAGACATATATAACCGGAAGTATGCCTTCATATGTAGGTGAATATACCAATTTTTACAAAGACCATTGGCAAAAAGTTGCACTGGCGAAACACTACAGCAGTCAAGCAGATAAGTACATAAACCGCTGCCATAGGAGCAGCTAACATTTTTTCTACATGAGTCAGACGATTCACAAACATGAAGGCTCTTTGTGACAGACCATATCCTATAAAACTATGAGAAAGAAATGTAAAAATATTCTCATATCTTCTTAAGATTCCCAAGCAAAGCAGCTGTTTCCCTGAAAATGAAAAGTACTCCTCCCACTGACCCCTTTCTACAAGCGATATGTGAATGGCTCCCAATTGTTTGCAGTATCACATAGTGTTTACGCTGAATGAATAGGATTAATAATTCAGCCCTTATAAGACGATGACCTTTATTAGGGTACCAAGCCTTTGCGGTCCAGATATCAAGGGTAAGGCGCTGCTGTGAAACTCCGTTATGTGGAATTCATTTTATAGCTTAATTACACTTGCAGACATAAATCAATTATTTCTCCTGTTTTATGCAACAATGCAGCTCATTCTTATGTGGTGGGTTTCAGGCTTGGAGGTACCAAGAAGCCTTGTTCTTCAGAGTTTTATGACTGTGCAGTAAACACCACTGCTTACAGAAGCTGCCTAAGCATTTGGAGAGGAGGTTATGCTTTCTTGAACTTCTACCGACCTCTGACCGCCCTTGTCCCTCCTCACTGGGTGTTGCGGAGAGGGCAACACCTTCTGATAGAAATGAACTTCGCCTGAACCTGCGACATAGCATTGGACTCTTGAAGACACCGACCGGAGGAGAAGGTCTTCAACTTTCCCATGTCGTGTTGGGTTATCGCTGGGGTTCAGCATGTGGTTTGACCACGAGGCCTTACACAAGAAGAAAGGAAAGTTCATACCAAGTCTATAGTATTAGGGAAGTGTTTCCCAACCCTTCCAGACTCCGGGCGCCTCTGAAAAAATAAAAATAAAATCCTTGTGGCATCCCTACCAAATTTTTACAAAAAGAGTGAAAAAACAAACACACAACTCCCCCCCCCCCCCCAACATCTTAAGGATGCAGATAATGTTGCAAGAAGAAAGGCGGTCATCTTCCCAACCAGAGTGCTGTAGGCCCATAGTGGGTTTACAAGGGATCTGTTGAGAATCCCTGTATTAATATCAAAGTCTCCAATTAACAATAGGAAACAGAATAAATGGAAACATTCCTTCAGAAAGAGAACTCTACTTTTCAACCCACAAAACATTATATGGTATACAAACGGGATATGTATCTGTAACTGAGCTCTTTGGAGCAATGAGGGTGTAGCCATTGCTCCAATAGGTAACGTTAGTCAACGTCCCGACTGCTCCAAAGAGCTCATTTGTTGACTGACAAAAGCAGTGATATGGTGGCTACAGAGGCAACAATTCACAAGGGGAAACACTATTGGATTCAGGTGCCCCTATCCATTACCATATTGCCTATCACACTTGTACATGGCAAAAGTGACATTTTAACCTTCAGTACAATGATAGTACCCGCAAATATGGCTCATCATAGAAAACCAATGTAAAACCTAAAGCTAGTAATACATATACAATTAGATTAATGCTAATTTTGCTTAGACTGCCTAACAGTATCATTTGTAAGGGAGGCAGTTCAATAGTTCATCAACAACTACAGCAAAGATGGTTGAAATTACTTCTCCCCCATCCTTGCTGAACCTGGCTGCTGAGTAAAGAAGTCCTGATGCTTGACAGAGGCAGCGCTGTTAGGGGTTGGCAGAGCATGATAAAAAAACAAAACAAAAAAAACTCATGTACCTACTCACCTTCACTAATACCCAGCCTACTTGTCCTGGCACTACCCAATCAAAGTTTCCTGTGCGCCATTCTGATACACAGGAAATGCACTTTCTAATTCGGGCGCCAATAAACGCATTTACCGTGTATCCATATAGTACTCAGAAAACACAGAGCAGCAGGGACTGAACATTGTCAGGACGGGTTAGAGCGAGATAAGGGGAGTTTAGTAGCCTTGTGAATTATTTTATCATACTCCGTAAAACCGCTGCCTTAATATTCACCTTACAACGGCCACCACCCTCAAGAATCTGGACTTCTTTAATCAGGATAGCGGTTGGCCAGGTGGCTGGCGGCTTTACTTTTTGCTAAGGGGTAAGGGTGGGTATCAACACAACCATCCGGTAAATCCAGGGTACACACCCAAAACCCAACAAGTCTTTGCCACATAGTCGCAGCTTATACCTCTCTATATATTGAATTAAACACGCATGATTTACTGATGCAATAGTGTATCTTTATAGTGGCACCAGAAGGGAAAGACTGGTTGACTGCTATCTTGTGGCATAGGCTTTGCTCACGCCTGCACTGGAGCCTCTAAGATTTTACGCTCTTATTTCTGGTAAAATGATGTTGTGGCAGCCATCTGACATATCTAGGTTCCTAGGACATAACAGATGTCCTGTCACCTTTACAGCAATAATAAAAAGTTCTTGCAAAAATCTGGATTGCTTTGTTCAGTAAAATCCAGTAAAATATTTCCTTGGTCTCACATCTCTGGCATGCCCCAGTCACACCATGTAGATGGTCAGGGCAGTTGTCATGGTCTACAAAAATTTTGTAAACATATGCATAACGGATGGCAATTTTCACGCAATGAACAGTACAAGTAAGCCTGAAGTGCAGGGACATATGTTGGGTGTCCCATGCACCCAAGCAACTCCATTAATTATAGAAGCGGAGGCAGAGGAGGCGAGCCCTGGAGCCAAAACACTTAGCAATTAGGGAACGCTTTATGTCCATTCAACAGTATCTTATAGAGAAGAAGGGACACAATCATACCTTAAATGAAGGTGAAAAGATAGCCCAGGCCCTGCCCGAGGACAAGGCACAATGAAGAAAAACAGGCGACACCCGAAAACTGGCCTCGGCTAATTACAGTATAACAATAAAGGAATGCAAGACTCAAAACAGAACCAAACGTTCCTATACACGACCAATCCAAACTGTATAGAAGGAAAAATGTAGATCTATCTACAAATATATATGTATATATATATATATATATACACACACACGATTGTCTGAAATCTGATCATGCTGAATTACAGTAATTCTGAGACTCAGTAGTATATTAGAATATTCATGTCCTTACATGTGTAAATTGCTATTCTAGGACACTTATTAAATGATAATTGAGAATATTTGGTCATTTGGAGTATTGGAACATTCATTTAACCATATACCATACATATAATATGGAAATTTATAATATTGAAAATCAAGATTTATTTTGTCATGTATTTGATACTGAGGACCCCACAAAATATTGCATAATTTTCATGAACATTTGATATAATGTAGAGAGAACAAGAAATAAAATTAGTGTGAGGAAAGAAAGAAAGAAAGAAAGAAAGAAAAGAAAGAAAAGAAAGAAAAGAAAGAAAAGAAAGAAAAGAAAGAAAAGAAAGAAAAGAAAGAAAAGAAAGAAAAGAAAGAAAAGAAAGAAAAAGAATGAGTGGATAGACATAGAGGGTATAAAAAGAGGAGAAAATGGGACAGAAAGAAAGAGAAGAAAGATAAAAAACAAAGGGGGGAGAGAGAGAGAGGGAGAGAGAGAGAGTGAGTGACGGGAATGGAAGGAAAGACAAAGAAAAGCTAAAATAAAGAGAAAGCTAGAAGAAAGAAAAGAAAGAAAAAAGGAAAAGGATAAAAGAAAGGAAAAGAAGAAAATCCAAAATCAGTTAAAGAAAATGTTTAAAAACTACTTTTAAAAAATGATCCAGTAATAAATTAATGGTGAAGGTTCATTTTTGTTTGCTTTTTGGAAGAAATACAATTTTGGTTAAAACATCATGTCAATATAATTTTTTTGTATTGAAAAAATTCTAAAAAAAAATATTATAAATTCAATTCATATTAACTTTACTGTAATCCCAAATATATGGAAACAAGTAGACCTTCTCCTGTGACTGGTTCGCCACATGGAGGTTCTCCTGGCAGTTCACAAAGACGATGCTTTTAATGCATTGTTGCACTTAATTTATCCACCAACACAGCCACAAGGGTCACTAGTTCAGCCTTTCATCGGATTATACATTGATGCCTGCAATCTATTCAGTTTAAGGAAACTTCCAATTTTACTGGACGTCTTTGTCATCTATAATTTATTGGGGGCTTCTAGCATTTTACAGCATTTTAATACCGCAGAAGATCTATTCAAATGAAGGCACTTTGTAAAAGGTGAATTAAAATCTCTGTCTGGTGACATGGACTAAGAGGAAATGAGACAGAAGGCAGAAGTGTAGCTTACCAGAACCTGATGATGGATATACACTGTCAATATCCCAACCAGTCATCTATCAAGAGCTGTAGGGCAAGTACATCAGCCATTATCTCCATGAAGAACTTCAAAGATACAGTTCAAAGCAAAGATATATCTTTAAAGGAAAAACTGGTAGTCACCCGGCTATTCTACACAGACAAAAGTTAAAAAAAAAAAAAAAAAAAAAAAAATTAAAAAGAAAAAAAAAAAAAGGAAAAAAAGGTCGCTACTATTTTCATTCATAAAAGTAGAGTTAAAGGGGTTGTCCAGGAGAGTCACTTAGAATAATAAAATAAAATAACCATAAATTGTGTTTATTTTAGACTCAATGGTTTTATTTCCGTGGATCTCCACCATTCCTTTTCTGATGCTACCTGGGTTACCCGATATACTCCACTTCCCGATACAGGAAATGACAGATCAGCCAATCACTGGCAGCAACGGTGACTTATCACAACCGGGATTGGCTGAATGGTATTTCCTGCATATCGTTGAGAGCAAAGCAGCGCTATAGTGGCAGGGACCTTAAAGTACTGCTCTTTATTATATGTTTATACTTCTTGGAAAACCAAATTTAGCCATAAAGATAAATTATAAATTTCCAGACCTGCATATCATATCAGCTTGTCATATCTCTACAGCTTATAACTAGTAACACAATGATACACAATCTCTGGGGTAGTAAAAACTGGAAGGTGGGGGACACAGGAAGCTTCAGAAAGGAAAGAGGGGGATCAATAAGGTTATTTTATACAAGGTCAACCCCTTTAAATTAAGAAGCATTTGCTTCATTGGAAGTTAAAAATTAATATAAAGAAAAAAAAGTTGTCTACAGATGCCTAATATAATCCTACAATCATTTATAAATACTATACAAATCAGGGTTGTGGCGTCGGAGAATAAATTGCCTCCAAAATTAAATTATAATATTAATCTACATGTATAGTTTGTTACATATCTACTTTCAAAGAAATTCAATACCCAGTTTCTAGGACCTTTACTGCTTCTGTCTGACCATAAGCTATTTATGACCGAGTGGAAGTTGGGCTGTAGAGAAATAGAAGCGTCGGAGCGATGGTCTACCAACTCATCAACTCATTTTGTCATGTATTTGATTCTGAGAACCCCACAAAATTTAGCAAAATTTTCATGACCATTTGATACAATGTAGAGAGAACAAGATACAAATAATTTATATTTATTTATAAACAGAAAAATTTTAAAAAGTTTTTTTAAAAAAATGGCATTTAGATCAAGGACAAAAGGTTTGTAATCACAACCGTCCTCATGTGAAAGCATAGAAGAGGTGCGGGCCAGCCGTGCTACTAGTTACAGTAAGAGCAGCTGAAAAGCTCTTTACATTGAGGATTATGGCTGATTGATAAATCTGTCTGCACACAATGGACAACTGGGCAGGTGGCTCAAAACAAGGGATAAAAAGGAAACGCTCCCGTGGTCAGGGTGGGCCAGATGTGACTGATCACCACTGTCTTCTTAAGCCTGTCATTACTGGCAATGACTAACTACTAGTTACTTATACATTCCCATTCACAATGTCCGTCAGCCAGATCTGGTGAATAATCCTAACCTGAGGAGTTCATGATCATTACATTATTACCCAAATTAGTTCTATGGTTTATGTAAAGATGGAAGAAATAAAGGAACATGAGCGCTTCTCCCAAAGATAGCAAATCTAGGAGGGCTACGTAGGTATAAATGGTGTGATACATACAAAGACCTACAAGGTAGGCACGCTAACCAGAGTATATAATATTACATTAATTACAATACAAAGCAAAAAAAAAAAAAAAATCACAATACTTAATGGCAGATTTGACTCGTTTTGACCCTGAACAAAAAGTGTCAACATGAGAAGGGCCTAAAGTTAATACTAATACTTTCTTTACCTTTCTTCTTTACACCAGATGTCAAACACAGAGCGCTTCGGAATAAGCAGAAATGTACACAGATCAATAGGGGGCCATTTTCACCTCTTTCCAAAATGACCAGTCAAACTAAATTAGATTGGGAGATCACTTGGGTGCAAAGCGGACCTCTCCAATTAGGTTTTCCTCCAACATCTGCTGTCAGGTCAGGGGTATGGATCCAAATACCTTGGCCCCTGCCCCCGGCGTACCAATTTCTACTTGATATTATAGTTTTAAGTATCACTACACCCTTTTCTCCACAGCCCTATCCATTTACTGTAGTGGGAGACTATGATATATAGGGAAACTGCAGCAGTAAATTGTACACATAGATGGTATATTATTACTGTATATTTATATAGCAGCATTAATTCCATGGTGCTTTACATTTCAGGGTTTATATATGGTACATAAGATATACAGACCAATATATTACTAAGGGGGCGTTCACACTACAGTCTGTGTCCGACAGCTAGTGTCCGCTGCTAATGTCCGTGCAAAATCTTGTGCAGACATTAGCAGCGGACACTAGCTGTGTCCGTGACATTTTGCATTGATTTAAATGGACATCGGGTGCGTTCTTTTACACTCCGTGCCTGTCCTTAACTGTCTGTTCCCAAAGATGTCCGACTTTTCAAGCGGACAGCTAAACCCGACATGTAGGTTTTTGCTGTCTGCTTGAAAAGTCGGACATCTTTAGGAACGGACAGTTAAGGACACCCATGGACAGTAAAAGAACGTACCGATGTGCATTTAAATCAATGCAAAATGTCACGGACACAGCTAGTGTCCAATGCTAATGTCCGCACAAGATTTTGCACAGACATTAGCAGCGGACACAGACAGTAGTGTGAACGCTCCCTAACAATGACAGACTGGCACAGTGAGAGAGAGCCCTGATCGCAAGGGCTTATCATCTATGACGCAAGAGGGATAGAGACAGAAGGTGAGGGGGAAGACTGTACAGATGGTGATGTGTTGACAGTAGTGTTATTGGAGGTTGTAGGCCTTCCTGAATAAGTGAGTCTTCAGGGCCTTCTTGAAGCTTATGATAGTATGGGTCAGTCTTATGAATCTTAGTAAGGTGTTCCAGAGTATGGGGGATGCACAGGAGAAATCTTGGAGACGGTTATGTGAACAGCGAAGTAGGAGGTCTTTGGAGGATTGCAGGTTGCGTGTGCGCAGGTAGAGGGAGATTAGGTCGTAGATATATGGAGGGGACAGGTTGTGCATGGCTTTGCGATATTAATTTGAACTCTATTCGCTGGTCAACAGGTAGCCAGTGAAGGGATTGACAAAGGGTGGACTAGGAGGGGGCGAGAGTATTCGCTGAGAGGCCATGGAGAATGGTGTTACAGTAATCTAAGTGGGAGACTATGAGGGCATGGACTAGTGTCTTTTTGGTTTAAGGGGTGAGGAAGGAATGGATTCGATGGATGTTCTTGAGTTGGATGCGGCAGGAGGTGTTGAGTGTTTGGATGGGCGACTTGAAGGATAGGTCAGATTCCAATGTTATCAGAAACGGACCCATGGGACAAAGGTTCCATTAGCTTTAATAGATGGGTCAGGTAGAGCGGCCGTACGAGGTGGTATATAATAAACACTACAAGCACAGTACCTGCACAATAACAAGCTAAAATGAAAAATATTAGCCACCTCTTCTGAACAAGCTCTTTCTAGAGAAGGATTACAATGGATGACTTTGATAAAGTACAATGCCTTTTGCGTTCTGTGTATTATACCATCTTGATAGTGAACTCTACAGACTGTTTTTATATAATGTCCTGGTGGCATTGGAGGATTTTCTACACTACAGATAAATAGTTCACCCAAGAAAGAATCTGCAAAATGTCAGAGTGCCTGCAACCTAGGACAAAGTCTTCAGATTCCTTGTCTGCAGGAGCAATGTAACACAGGGATGCAAGTCTACCTTTGACCTGGGTTTTTTTTAATGTCGTTTCACCTCTGTAGGCAGACATGTTATAAAGAATAGTTTCTGACGTTACTGGCTGTGTCCTGTACAGATGGGGGCAGATGTCCAAAAATGGTAGAATACTGAAAGGCAAAGTGTAATTAAACTTACAACAACGTGTTTGTCAATCATTTTTTTTTTTTGGATCCTTTGTGTTAAATCCTGCACTGAAATCTACTTTCTGTTCCCTTTATATTCTTTCTCCTGTCCACAGTCAGGATTGGAGCAGCTTCATATAAATGAGTCAATCTCGACAGTGAGGATAACTGTACAAATAATAAAAGGTAGTAATGCGACCTGTGTCTCGCACGAAAGGCAAAAATTTCTTTCATATGACACCAGAAACATGGTTCTAGGTTTTATAATGCCTGAGATATGAGTATTTGATGTGACCAGTTTCTCCATATTACACCCAGTCTTCACAGTCCAGTTCTGAATACATAGGGGACAGAAAGTGGACTTCAGAGCAGGATTTTACAGAAAAGAAATCAAAAAAGTATATTAAAAAATTATTATTGACAGAAATGCAGCCTTAAAGTTTATGTACACTAAGTTATAGAGGTAATACACTTTTCCCTGAGCAGTTTGTAGAACGGCAATAAGAAATGTCAATGAATAGCTTTAATTGGTTATCCGCTTTCTATTATTGGTTGCTTTATTCAATATATCAATATTAGATGCTCAGGGGGCCAACACCCAAACAAATCAGCTGTACCGAGACAGCGTGGCTCCCAGTATTGCGAGAAAAACATGCTCACGTGCTGTAGAAACTGTATTGGTAGGTGTAGGTACTGCAGTGCTGTCCAATAGACTTCAATAGAGAAACCCAAATATCCGCTGCTACAGTTTGTATGGTGAATGAGCAGAATGTAAACAATGCTGGGAGCTGCGCTGTCTCGGTATTGATGTCGGACCCCCAGAGATCTAATATTGATGGCCTATCCCAAGGATAACCCCTTTAAAAGAGGTCTCCCTGTAAACATAGACGTATTTAAATTTGTAGACATTAAAAGTTAAGACATTTTTGCAAATAGAATTAAAATTTTACAGTTTTTCTCAAACCAGTGGTGATTGATCAGTTCCCAGTAGATAGAACCATGAAGGCAAGAACTTTATATGGTTTGGGACTTGTCAGAAACCCAGCCAAGATTTTATTGTTGGTTCCAGGTTATCTTCTCATGAATATAGCGCCCCCATCTGATCACCTAGTTTAACATTATGTTGCCTTCACTGGCTTCCCTTGTCCCCTGGTCAGCTAATGTGCAGTTAAAATAAATGGGACTGGCTGCAATGCTCTGCATGGCTGGATGACTGAGTGTATCATGTGAAAGTATACACTGACATCTACAACTGTTATACTTTGTACTGATCTATGCAGTAGAGCACCAGGGTTAAAACAGAAAAAAAAAAATGTGTGACATCGCCAAGTTTTCAAGTCATTAAAGCTACCGCGCCATGATGGAATTTGTAAGCTATATTTTGGTATTGCAGTGGGACGTGACCATCTTTGTAGACTTCGGTTGTATTATACACCACCATGATTGTCAAACAAAGAACACAGAGAAACCACGATCTATAATATTACTTATTTTACTCAGCTGAAGAAATTCCACTTGACACCAAGATGAATCAACAACTTACCCGCCTGTTCATTCTCCTGAGGAACGTCCTTGTAAAATCCTAGAAAGTATATGGAGAGCTGCTTTAGTGACAAGACAGCATAAAGCAGGGGAAATAAATATACAGTAAGTCTCGTATTTACACTGACAATCCATGGCAGACTGACAGAGAATTTCTCTGAGTGACATTTAAAAAAAACCTGTATGTCACATAACATCTAAAAATATAACATAAAACACCACTCGCATATCCCCGGTCTCTCACTTCACTCCACTCCACCAGCTGGGGTCACCTGACACATGAAAATAGAGAAGTTGGGAGTCGGTGCCTAGTGACTCCATGGGCCTGCTTACATCAACAATAAAGACAGATGAGGATATGTTCAATAGACTTGTCTGGAACCACTGGAAACACACAAGTCAGAGTGGTGTTGACACAGAAACTGTTACGTATCCCCCATCTTAAGCGCCTTAAATTCCACGGTCATTGTGGAGGACGTGTGTGGTTGGCCATACTGCTGACAGTCATAGTCAGTCAGAAGCTGTAAAGTTCCTCTAAGGCTGCCTTCACACGGAGTAACGGCGGGCTCAATTTGAGCTTCTTGTTACAGGCATAGAACTCCGAGGGTCGCGTTAACGTTGCAATCACGCGGCTTTTTTTTACTATGAGCGTATACGCAGCGGTTTTGTTTTCTGCTCGAACTAAGACCCAACGGACGGCATCTTCTCTAGGTGGCACTACAGTGGCAGATTTCTGTCTCCTGGTGTCAGCACTTTTGAGAAGACGTATGCCATACTTCCTAATACTAGACTGAAGATCTAAAGACACAGTATCCCCAGTGTTACCTCTTAATACTCAGCCTGAAGAGCTGAACACAAGTCTATTTTTCATTTTACTGGTTTTGCATTGGGGGAAAAACATGAAAGTTAAAGAAACCATAAACAAGTCATAAAAGTCTATGGCTTCTACAGCTTTTCACATGACATAGAAATAATTGTATATGGCGGCTGCCATTAAGATCAGAGACAAATGTATCATGTTTTATGGTGAAATACTACATTTGTGGTTCTGGTCATTCTCACGCTCTAAACCGCGTAGACCATCATAAATGTTCACTAGTCACACATGTAAAATCACAAAGGTCACTGTGTGAACCCTTTATATGTAAAGATAATACAACTGTGAAAACGTATCAAGCATAAAAATATAACATGGCACTGAATATTTACAGCCTGGATTCGCACTGAAACCCAAGCAGTAATGTCTAACATCAAACTAGCTAATAAAAGAACACAAAGTCTATGGGATATGGGAAAGTCTTCTCTCCTATATACTTTATAGTCATAGAAAAAAGATTTTTCAAACAATAGACTACAATGATACAACTCTGATTGTGAAGTCTGGACCTCTATGTATGGACATTTGTCACAGTAGAATCCACCCGAGGAGCAACATAAAGTTCCCGGGACCCAACGCACTTAACTGCAGTCCACTGAATCGCAGGAAGGACAAGATAGGTGGTGGATGCTGCAGGGAAGGCCTGGTTTGCCTTCATTTTGTCTGATCTCAGACAACCCCTTAAATATTTCCACTTGGCCCGAGAAAAAATGGCCCCTAAGTAGTCAGACACCTCAAAGGTCTATCATCTCCAGTAATGCAGGTGAAAAACTGGGAAATACCTGGCCAAATTATTGTTTTCACAAACAGAAGCCAGAAGTAACCCAAGAGCTCACACAGATATCTGTCTCCTTATAAAAGGGAATATCCATTTTGAACAACCTTTGGTTAGGATGGGCACGCAATGCTAGCCTAAGCACAGGGTTACTGACCATTAGGAACCTCCAGTGGCCATCTGTTACATAATACCTGTCCCCACATCTCTGCAGATAATCAAAAGGAATGACCATATTTTGATCTTACCCACAGAGGATGGGGGATAACATTTTGAAAGGAGAGTCTGACCACTAGGACTCCCCACAATCATGAGACCAGACCATGATCTCCACCCATATGGAGTGGCAGTCAAAGCAAATGTACTGCTCCTCCATTACTATTCTTAGGCTGAGTTCAGACGTGGTTTTTTGGTCCGGAATCTGAGGCAGAGGCACTTCGCATCGGATTAGGCCCAAATATATGGGTCTAGTCGGGAGTGTCTTCAGGCGGATGTCGCAAGGCAAAATGGGGTCACTTCTTTGGGGAATCCACTTTTCTGGTACCTTTACAGGCTCTATAAACATGACATGGCGTCCATATACCAAACATCTGAATCTGTACTCCAAAAGCCGCATAGCGCTCCTTCCCTTCTGCACCCTGCTGTGTGTCCAAACTGCAGTTTATGCCACATGTCTGACTTTGGTGTAGCCGGGATAACGTACGTAATATCATATGTGGGTGTAAACTGATATTAGGGCACATGCATGACACTGGTGTACCCAGGATAACGGACGTAATGTTATATGTGGGTATAACAGGGCACACAGAAGGGAAGAAAGGTTATTTGTTTTTTGGCACACAGACGGTTTGGTTTTCGGATGCCATGACACTTTTGCAGAGCTGAAACGCCAGTTAAGTGGAATCCCCTGATATGTGACCTTATTTTGGTAACTACACCCCTGAAGGATTTATCCAGGGGTACAGAGAGCATTTTTAACCCCCGAGTGTTGCTATAACTTATCCATAAATTAATATGAAGGTGATTGTGAAAGGTGAAAATTATAATTTTTCCAGGAATACGTAATATGTTGTGCCCGCCTTGTACGAGATGAACGCTCTAAAAGCTGTTGTGCCCGGGATACCCGCTTAACAGTTTTTGGAGTATGTAATCTCTGCTGGGCGCAACATATTGGGCACAAATGGCAAATCTCTGGAAAAATTTCATTTTTAACTTCTCATTATCAGCTACGCATTCATTTCTGAAAACTAAATAAATGCAACACTCAAGGGTTAAAAATGCTCGCTACCCCATCAATAGCGCTCCTTCCCTTCTGTGCCCGGCTGTTCCCAAACAGCCATTTCTAGCCACATATGGCATTAAGTCCGTTATCCGGGGTACACCAGTGTCATACATGTGGGCATACACTGCCATTTAGATACACAGTAGGGCACAGATGCGAAGGAGCGATATTTGCTTTTGGAATGAAGATTTACATTGTTGGTGTTTGGACACCATGTCACATTTGCAGAGACCCTAGAGTTGCCCTTACAAAATGGGGTTACTTCTTGGGGAATTCCAGTTTACTGTCAACTCCAGGGCTCTACAAAAATATCATGGCGCCCAGAGGGTCCCTCTAAATCTGTACCCCAAAAGCTAAAAAGCACAGTGCTCCTTCCCTTCTGAGCCCTGCTGTGTGCCCAAGCAGCAGTTTACACCCACATATATAATTTTTTGCCCCTCGGGATGGCCCCTTAATAGTTTTAGGAGAGCAGGACTCTGACAACACAAAGTGGGTGCAACATATTGGGCACTGACATAGCATATTTCTTTAAAAATTTAAATTTTCATTTTGTACATTAATTTTTGGGAAGCATTTTTAGGCTCAAAATAATAATACACCTTAATACATTCTTTGATGGGTGTAGTTTTTAAAATGGGGTCACCTTTGAGGGGTTTCCATTGTATTGATACTTTAGGGGCTCAGCAAATGCACATGGCACCAGAAAACTATTCCAGCAATATCTGCCCTCCAAAACCCAAATAGCGCTCTTTCCATTCTGAGCCCCACTATGTCCCCATACAGCAGATTATGGCCACATATGGGGTATTGCCGTGTTCAGGAGAAATTGTGTAACAAACCCTTTGTGAAAATGAAAAATTTGGGGCTAAAGGGACATTTTAGTAATTTTTAACCTACACATCCCAAGGTTAGTAAAATCTGCGAAACGGCTATAGGGTCAAAATACTCAATATACCCCTCAATGAATACCTTAAGGGGTCTAGTTTATAAAATGGGGTCATTTATGGGGGTTTTCAATTGTTTTGGTAACTCAAATCTTGTTTGAATGTGCAATAAGCCTAAAATATCTGCAAGGAAAATTTGTGTCTGCTCCCATCTTTTTGGGCCCTACAGTGCGTCCGTACATAGGATTAAGGCCACAAAGTGTACATTTTTGAACACAGGAGAAATGGGATCATCTATTTTGGGGTGTTTTTCTTCATTTTCATGCCTTGTGTGCAAAAAAATGTTGTTTGACACAAATTCTTTTAAAACCTATGAGGTCAAAATACTCACTATACCCCTCAATGAATACCTCAAGGGGTCTAGTTTATAAAATGGTGTCATTTATGGGGGTTTCAATTGCTTTGGTAACTCAAATCTTGTTCAAATGTGCAATGGGCCTAAAATATCTGCAAGCAAAATTTGTGTTTTGAAATCCATTTGGCCCTCCCTACCTCTTGGGCCCTAAAGTTTGTGTGTACATAGGACTAAGGCCACAAAGTGTACATTTTTTAACCCTGGAGAAGTGGGGTGATATATTTTGGGGTGTGTTCCATTTTTTTTATGTGTTTTGTGCAAAAAAAAAAAACTGGCTTTAAAATGACACGTATTTGAAGAAAATGAAAATGTAATTTTTTTCACCATTTGTAATAATTCTTGCAAAACAATATTTGTTTGATCAAAATGCTCACTATACCCCTCAAAGAATACCTGAAGGGATCTAGTTTTACAAATTGGATCATTTAATGGAAGGTTCTATCATTATGCCACCTGTTCCTGTCTGCAACTATAGTTTGGTACAAGAAAAAAAAAAAATCACATACTGAAAATTTCCAAAATTTGCTGATAAACTTGTACATTGTCTAAGTTACTCAAATATGCTAAAATTATTTCAAATATGCTTGAAACACAAAAGAACATTCAGAAATATATAACTACTAACTTTTTTGCCCTGTATTATCGCAGCTGAAAACAGAAAACATTGAAAAATTTTCAAAATTTTCAAAATTTCCGAGTTTTTAAATAAATTTTACCTTCTCAGTAAAGTACAACATGTCACTCAAAAAAAAAACTATCAGAATTGCTTGAATACGCTATACTGTTACAGAATTATTCACTGATAAAGTCACACAGGGCAAATTTCCAAAATGTGGCTTGGTCATTAAGGTCCAAAACAGGCTGGTCACTAAGGGGTTAAAGAAAGCATGGCTTTCTAATCCTGGAGAAATTCTTTAATATTTTTTTATACATCAGTTTAACAAATGCAAAAGGAATCAAATGGATCCATTTACACAGACATCTATGTATCAAAAAAACAAAACAAAAAACGGATCCTTTTTTTTTCTTTTTTTTTTTCTTTTGAAGGATACAAAAACATGATCTGAATAGAGTCTAACTATGTTTAGAAGAAAGTTATGAAACCAAGTCAACCTCATATTTATTCTTCGAGGTAGGTAGATATAGATAGATAGATAGATAGATAGATAGATAGATAGATAGATAGATAGATAGATCTATCTATCTATTCTCCCCCCACCAGCAATTCAACCATCTGCCAATGCAGGCTTCACCACATAAAAGGGTCTCTTGCCTGTACAAATGCGCTTCTGCCTTCTAAACAACCATTTTTTAAAAGTGTCCCTTTTCCTAAACTGATGCCCCAAGCTTCAGCATTTTGTGCCCCTTGAGGGAAAAGAGAGTAATAACTCATCCATAGTCAATCAATACATTGCTATTGATTAAGTTAATATCTTGAAGGAAGGGGTCAGGCAAGTGAAAAAAGGCCCCTCTGATTTAGGGAAGAATACCATTTAAGAAGGGTTAGTCAAAAAGCAAACAACCTTCTAAAAACAAGCTCATAGTTGACTCAAGGGTTAATACCAGGGTAGAGGTCATGACTGTAATAAAGACAACATACAACTGTATATTTAAAGACTTTGCTCAAGGATATTATTGCTCCCTGTATTGAGGGTGCTATAGCCGAAACATAGGCGCAGTCAGCACTGGGGATGTCAGAGCGGATTAATTTATAGGCTGATACGTGTAGGCGGCAGCGGTCAACCCTGCACAGTCACATATGTAAGGCCAATCCTTAGGAGAAGCCATATATGGAAAATAATAAAATAAAATAATGGAAAACCCCTTTAAGAGCAGCTCAATCGAGGTATTTAGGTACATTTAATGTGCCAAGGGAATCTTTACAACCACCACCAATTGTAAAACAAAGGCCTAAGATGAGGAGATTAGAACTGTTACCACCAACAGATTTGGAATGAATTGTGAAGGTAACACAGATAACCATAAAAAGTTAGCGGCCAGAGTCAAACTAATCTCCTTGTTGGAAAACTAATCTCTCTATTGAAAAAGTATCCAGGAGCACCCCACACCCGCAGCCGGCCACTGTCTTGCAAACCATTCACTTTTTGACTATTGTTAAAAATAAAATCCGCCCATTGGCTGCTGACTCTTGCACAAAGAGAATTAGGTGCTTTGCTAAGACGCCTGGAAAGTGGAGAGCGCATCAAGGAAATCTTATTCTATTCTTAATCGACCTCCTACAGCTAAAACGTGCCGTGCGTTAGCAAACAGTACGGTCTCTGCTTACGAGAAAATGTCTCTCTGCTGTATAGCGGCATTATGCAAACATCTGGCACGAGCGAGGCCGCAGCGTCTATACATTCATGGAGTGATCTAGAGAAACTTTAGCAAGACACCCACACAAAGTCAATCCTGGGCCAATATTTGATGATATTTTAGGTTAAAAAGAGTAGAGATTATAAAACAAAAAAAAAAAGTGATTGAAAAGTTCAACAAAAGCTCTGGCATGGAGACATTTCCTAAATATTACAGTACTGCATGAATAGCAATTCCCCAACTAAGCAATTCTCAGCAATGCTCCAGGATGGTCGGTTCAAAAAATGCTACTTTCTGGAACATGGGGTTTTAGGCTTTCTTTGGTTTTTTGAACCAAAGTCAGAATTGGATTGAGCAGGAAGAAGTATGAATACTTGCTATATATTTCCCATTCCTTTTGCAGCCATTCCTGGTTTTGGCTTAAAAAAAAAAAAAAAAAAAAAAAATTATATATATATATATATATATATATATATATATATATATATATATATATATATATATATATATACACCGCAAAATCTGCAAAAAAAGAAAAAAAAAAACAACATCCTGGGTTTCTCCAACATGAGACCTCAGCCCTCGTTCACATCAGTGTTTGGATTCTACCTGGGGACCCCACTCCCCCCGAATGGAATACCAAACAAGTGCTGGTGCAGTAAAAGCACACGGATCCCATAGACTATAATGGGGTCCATGTGCTTTTACAGCACTTGCAATTGCGTTTGTATTCCAATCGGGGGAAGTCTGCGGATTCTCCCCGGACGGAATACAAAAGCAAATGTGAACAAGGGGTAAGTCTAAAGGGGTTGTACTTTGAAATAAAAGGAAATTTGTCAGCTCTAATTGGAACACTAAAACACCCATCGATCGCAAATAGGTCTATAACATTGTTTATAGGAAATTGAGTTGGAATATGCTCCGAAATACACCTCCCATTGATTTCATTGAGAGTTAGTAGCAGATTTCAGCTACAGAAACAAAAACAAACAAAAAAAAAAACAAAGCACCAGACATGACCTTCTGCCTTGAAAAATACATTGCAATCAATGTGAGGTGGAAAAACGCAACATGATAATTTTAGGCTGAGGCCCAACATTACAGAAATGCAGCTTTTATGGTGCCAAAGACAAGAATGGCTACAAAAGGAATGGGAAATCTATAGGAAGTTCTGATACTTCTTCCTTCTGCTCAATCTATTCCTGGCTTTGGCTCAAAAGACACAACGAAAAAAGCCGCCTTTCCGCAATGTGGGGCCTTAGCTTTACGCAAACTCTTCAATAACCACATCAGAAACTGCTAGCAGTATTTTAAGGCCAGTTTTCAGGTTCACACAGTGCTTGGAGTAAGTCAAAAATCACAAAAAAATACATTGAATAAAAAGGATGTGGAAAAAAAAGTTTCCTAGCTCATGAAGCAAATTTAGAGCCTGCAAAAATCTCCATGTGAACATACCCTAATACTTCTAGAGAGCAGTCTGATGAGTATTAAACTCATATCTGGTCCTGCACATGCGCATTGAAGCTGAGGTATACTACTTGAGCTTTAGATGATAACTACATTAGGCACCAGCAATGGAGCGAGGATCAAGTATTATTTGCAGGCACAGACAGTGTTAGGATAAAGCTATTTGGGATACTAACCCAACAGGACCTGTGGGTGATTTAGGACCCAAATAGACCTGGCAGGTTCTCTTTTAAACTTATGCCTTATCTGCACAATTGTGAGAACAGAGGTCATCCCACTGGAATTGAGGGACATTGGTGTGTGTGCTACTACTCCATAGGGACATTCAATTGGAGCCCTATTTTTGAACGATTGCTGGGACCCCCAGTGATACTTATCCACTACCAAGAGGATAGGGGAGAGGTTTCATTCATTCTTCAACTATTTAATAGAGTTCATTGAGGTTTATAGTATTTTTGACAACATGAATAGTATGTAGAACTTTTTTGCCATCGAAAGCACCCAATGGAATCCATTAAAGTGGATTGAATCAAAAATGAATCCAGTATGTCTGCCATAAGGCAAAGGATGTGGATTTGATAAGGAACTAAACATGATCACTCCAACCAACCTCGATAATAATGATGTCATGGAAAGGAAATTTAACTATTGCACAAAAATTTCCAATATGGCTGACTTTCTTATAGATGATGCCAGTGTGCTTATATAACTGACCCAAAGAACATTCACTAGTGGGAATTTATTTAGTCCCATCTGGTATCTTAATTCAGATACACTCCCATGTGCCAGAACTGAAATCTATGCCATTCAGGAGCGGACAGATTCCAGATAGAATTTATACCAGCTTTCTGGCATGAGTTCTAGAAACGGTAGATTCACACTAGTGTTGGGGTTTCCGTCTTCCCCCCCATAGACTATAAAGGGGTCTGCCGGGTTTCCACCGAAAACTAAGCGGAATCTGGGATGGAGAGGTTTGAACACTGGTATGAACCTAGAGTAAATTTGTTGAGCAAGTATCATGCAGAAGGAACAATGCGGTGCATCTTGGGCATAAGAAGAGGTACGGCTCTAAAGATACACCACCTTTTACACCCAACTACCCCAGAAAACTGGGTTGGTAAATTCCCCCCATTACAGCTGAAACCACCACACATTTTATGAATATGTTCAGTGCATAGACCTGTGAAGCTCAAAGGCGCCTGATGGAGATGAACATAGGATCCCTTAGGCTTCCGTAAGGGTGGCAAATGCCATTCTCCATGTTTTCTTATCCTTATATTGGACCCACCATACAATAGCATATGACAGAGGATTGTACACAATGTGAAATGCTCTCCATGTGGCAGACATACAGCTGTCACACCACAGCCCACAGGATTACTGCTCCTTCTTCATTGCATGTACGCATGAGTTAAAATACACATCAAGAATATCCTAAGCATATCTGAAGTAGAAATTGCCGCGATTTTGCAATTTCTAATGCCATGGATCCTCAAACTACTTGGCCCCTGCACAAGCTCGCAGCCACCCACCACAGATTCAATTCTGTTTACGTACAGAAACGACATAAAAAAAGTGACAAACTCTGCATATTACCATATTTCCAATTAATTGGATCAAAGACCTATTCAAAACAGATCTCATATCAGAGAATTAACAAAAATCACAAGTGTCAAAAGCAAATTCTAGATGTGGTATCTCCAAAATAATGGAGAAGAAAAAAGGTCACTATAAGACACTACAATGCTGACCATGTAAGAACCTCCTGACAGTGCCAGATCTTTTAGCCTTGAGAAAGCTCAATGGAGGACATTTTTAGTAGACTTCTATCATTTCTCGGTTGTAGATCTATAAAGAAAACATACAACCAGCCCTCGAAGGTCACAAGTCCTTGATCTGTTCACCTGCTTTGCCTTGAAAATCGCCTTGTACAATCTCTGAACTGAGCCAAGCACTTCTCCAAAGAGACACACAAAGTATTGCCATAAGACAGGGCTACAAAAAAAAGCAAACAGAGGAGACCATGTCTTATAAACCCTTCTGTATTATCACCACGGGCGCAGTAGGAATATAGGTCGGGTATATTACATTTACGCCAATTGGACCAGCCACACCACGCAAGACAAAGTAAGAGCATCCTCGCATTGAACCTGCACCCCTCTCTGTAGCTCACTTTTTGTTCTTTTTGGGTCACAGATAATTAGATTTAGTCTTTAACAGGAAATATAAAGATAAAGTCACCTCACCGATCATCATCTTGGCAGCTCCGTGGGTGTCATCATTGTGCTATCCTCAGCAGCGCAGTTCTGAAATCCCATTCAAACAATATCAATGTGCATTGTGAGTTTAGCCTGCCGTCCGGGCACGCTTCCAGCTCCACCCACACATCTGTAGCACTCCTGACCCTGACACACGCCAGTCTGCTAATACCCCCCTCCAGTCAAAGGGAACAAATGCTAATTACAAAAGGGAGTTGGGAGGAGCACCTGTCCCTCCACGCTACTTCAGATGTTATACAATGTGCATACAGGGATAAGACCCTGCCAATACCACGCCATACCTGGTCACAAAAGCGTATTTCTATGGATAAATCATAATGCTAATAAGAGTCGACAGATATTGAGGTCATAAATCATAGGTGACGGGTTACTAACTTCTGAATTTCTGACCTTTTGCAACCCTACATTGATTTATATAGAGTGCTAGTCTATAACTGTACTAATACACTGCCAGTAGAATAGTCCTACAATGGGGCGCTCTGTAAAACCAAGAAATTAGTATCAAACTGGTCCAGAAACCATTGATCACAGATAGAGATGGAAGACCCTTGTGAGATTTGCTTCGTGAATATTCAAGAGGTTCATCCACTTGTTCGGACTAAACCAGAAGTGCTATTATACTCTGAGGTCTCTTCAAACCCCAGAGATGGTCCTGAAAATTACAAACATTAATATTTTCCTTCCATCACCTCTCCTGGGTGATGTCACAGACCCTTGGAAATTGCCAAGGTCAGTGATTGGGTCTTGGCAGTCACATGGGGTGTGCCGTCACTGCTTTATTATAAATGTCATGACTGTGTAACCCACACGACTGCTGAAGCCCAATTACAGGCCTCAGTAGTCCTCTGAGGCCTGTGACATCAGCAAGAAGGTTGATAGAACTCAGGAGGACCATGAGGAAGCCCGGCCCAGAGGAGGGAAGGTGTTTTAGTGTCTATTATGTTTCCGCAGACCCACTGGGACTCCACTTATTATATAATTATACTATTAGATTTTTTTGGGTGGCAAACCATGGAAAGTTACTAACAAACCCAATTCATTAAAAACCAACTTGTACATCTCTAATCACAGAAATTTTTTTTACATATATACACACAAATATATATATATATATATATATATATATATATATATACAGAGGTCATATTTTTGGAGTTGTGTCCTGAATGAGTCAACTGGCTTTTGATTTCTGAACCAAAAGAAATATAACAAACCAAGCATGGCCACGCTAATTAGGCATATGAGACCTTGTGGATTTAACAGTCAGTTACCTTGTCTTACGCCGTAGGATTAGATACGCGCGTCTACACACAGTTCCACACGCCGTAGGATTAGATGCGCGCCTCTTCACACAATACCACACAGGAGAGGATAAGATACATGCCTCTGCACATAGTACCACAAGCCAGAGGATTAGATATGTGCGTCTGCACACAGTACCACACGCCAGAGGATTAGATACGCGCGTCTACACACAATACCACACAGGGGAGGACACGCGTGTCTGCACACAGTACCACACGACCGAGGGTTAGATATGCGCGTCTGCACACAGTTACACACGCTGAAGGATTAGATACGTGTGTCTGGGCACTCACCATTAGAAGAATATGATAAAAATTCCAATCTTTATTTAAAAAACCCATGTTAAAATATATATGGGAGGAGGTACACCTGAGTAGGAATTTTGAAATAAAGATTGGAATTTCTATCATATTCTTCTAATGGTGAGTGCCCAGTTTTCTCTATTTTTGGATTGCATATGGACTTTTCTGCCTACTGTGAATTTTATGAAGTTTACCCCTTACCCTCTATAGAACAGACTGCATGCACTAAGTAGTGCCACCTTACTCTTCATATTGATAATTAAAGGAATACATCGGGCAGACTGTTACACTGAGTCATGAACAATACAGGTCCTGAAGGGGCGGCGCTTGCCAAAGGCAGTCACTCTATGGTGTACTCTGCATACTTGAGTCTTGTCCTCTCTCCTCAGTCATAAAGTATATAGGTTTTTTCCTGGAGTGTTCCTTTAAAGAAGATCTTTCAACACCCCCCACCACCACCACCATCACTCTGCACAGGGCCGGCGTCAGCGCACGGCATAGTCGGGCAAGTGCCGGGGCCCACAGAGCATCTGGGGGGCCCCCGGCACTTGCCCGCCCCAGCACTTGCCTGTCCCGATTTCAGCACATCGGCGTCCGACGGATGCCGATGTGCTGAATACATAGACGATTAAAGCAGGAACTGTGAGCGCAGCTCCTGCTTTAAAGTCGCGGCCCGGCTTGCGTGTGTAGGCGCGATGACGTCATCACATCACGCTTACACACGCACGCCGGGCCGCGGCTTTAAAGCAGGAGCTGCGCTCACAGTTCCTGCTTTAATCGCTATGTGACTGGAGTGAGAGAGCGGAGAGAGGAGCGTCGGGGGAACGATGGAAGGGGAGTGTGAGTGTGTTTGTTTTGTATTATGTTAAAGTGGAACATAATGAAGGGGGCCCATGAAACTGGAGGGCAAATGAAGGGGAGGGAACGGCATGACACTGGGGAAGATGAAGGGGGTGGGGAGAGAACGGCATGAAACTGGGGACAGAGAAGGAGGGGGCCCAATGAAACTGGGGGGCAAATGAAGGTCGAGGGGGGAATGGCATGACACTGGGGCAGATGGGGGGGTGGAACAGCATGACACTGGGGCAGAGACGGGGGACATGAAACTGTGGGCAGATGAAGGGGGAGAATGTGATGAAACTGGGGACAGAGGTGGAGGGGGGGACATGAAACTATATATGAGAGATGGAGGGGGGCATATCATTTACGGGTGACTGTAGGAGGATTATACTCTGTGGGAGCACATGATAAATGAATGAGTGGGTGGATCCAAATTTGCCGCTGCGCGCAGAGCGCGCCGCACATTTTTCCCCTCTTTCTATTCTTTAAAAGTTGGGAGGTATGACGTTGGTGACGTCACTTGCTTCATCTGTAACGCACAGTGTCTCGACTCCCCTGCCTCCTTTACAAGGGGGCCCACTGAGGCTCTGTCGCCCAAGGGCCCATAAAAACCTGGAGCCGGCCCTGACTCTGCATCCTTCATTAGGAATTGGAAGTTGGAATTAATTTCTTTAGCCTCGCCTATTCCTGAGCAATGTGTGCTGTTAATTTTGGTATATAATATGCTAATTAGGCTCTGTACTTTCAAGTGGGTGGTGTCAGACAGGAGCAGACAAGGGGGTGTGATTCTAAACTCTGTGACAGTGACAGAGAGATAAGAATCATAACCCATGTCCTTTCTGGACCACCAAGATCTCCCCACAGTAGAGATTATAATGTCAGGTGGAGCAGCAACTATTAAAAGATGCAAAGAAAAAGGAGGTTGTGAAAAGACTCAAAGTGGAGAGCAACTTCTGATTCTTTTTTGGGGGGGGGGGGATTCTGGATAACTGCAGATCATTTCCCATTGAGAGGGTGACCGAAGTAGAGACCAGAAGGAAAACTATAAACAGGAAGATCAGTGAAGCAAATACAATTTATTTCTTCTGAAGAATACCGAGTATTTCATAAATGTTTTATCTCAGCCAGATATAGCCTTTAAGACTAGCATTTCAGTGTTTGACAAAGACCTAATGAGAGGAATGTCATGATGCAGAGATCCAGGAAATTTGGATTCAAGGCAACAGAAAGAAAAAATGTAATAATAAAACCGCCCACCCACTATATCACTACTACTCTATTACAAGCAGCACGACAATTACTGTAAGCCAGAGTCTATACAACATGCTACATAGTTCTTGAGTACCAACATACATCACCGTGCCTTTGGTTCTTGTTCACAGATGGCCAAGGATATGCATGATGAGTGCAGGCACACTTATAAGATACTTGAGACACTTTACCCTACTGACTAAACAGATTCATTTGGGACTAAATCAAATGGAACAAAAGAAACAGTACGAGCCACCCATGTAGGAATTCCGACCTGTGGATACTCCGCAAAAGGATATTAATGACCGACCACCATCTGTAAAGTCATGTAACATATTGCTCCAGGCGGGCTCCACTATACATATAATAAAAGCCTTAGGTCTCTGAAATACTATAAACGAAACTTGAAATATTCACGCAACCCGATATTTATTGTGATTCAGAGGGTAAATTTTTTTTTTTCCTACAAGCTCCAGGTATAATTTTCTAAGGAGTTGACCTAAGAAGGATCCTTTTAAAGCATATAAATGTCATGGGTGACCAATTCCTGCATTACTACATTGGAATGACTAAACACATGTAATAAATTTTCTCACCAGACACGGTAATAATAGTGGAGCACAGGGATTTTGGAAATTCTGCACTAGCTTTTTTTTTTTTTTTTTTTTTTTTAAATAAAGTTTAATTCAATTATAAGGCTACATTTAAAAAAGCAAAAAATCGAAATAGAACATTGAACAAATTCTCAATTTTTTTTCTATCAGGCCCGTTATTACGGAATGCGATCATCCTTAGGATGTTTCTATTCATAAAACATCTGCCCCTTCCCAGGTCCTCGGCCGTACCTTATAACTGGCACTACGATTCAATGATTCTTAAAGTGTCTTATGTGTGGGCTGGAAGTCAGTCTCTATTCATTCCAGAACCAGAGTTTTATAGGAATAAAGAAACTGCCTTATAGTGCACACATACAATAAGATGCTGTACAAATCAGAAGGCTGGTCACATGGTACAGCAGAGGACCACAAGGGAGCAGATAACTTATGATTAAAGGTATCAGTAACATGACTAGTATCCTCTTCCTTACTATTGGGCCTGAAAATAAATGTCTTTCTAAGAATTCATTAAAATGTGTTTCATAGCAAAATTTTTGGCTAAAAACTGGCCCTATAAAGCCCACAGCAGAAAGCTCAGAGGGTTTTTGGAGAGCATTTTGAAGTGGAAGACCACACCTTAAAATCCTCTCCAAATTTGTGTCTATACCCCTACTAATATCCGTTTTGTGTTAGCTTTCGAGAGAAGAGCACACTTGGCCTTTACTTTTAGTCAATTTCATGGAAATAGTTACGCCAACAGAATACCGTCCACTGAATAAATCTTCCTCCATATACCATCTTATCCATAATGTGTTATATTAGTAACTAGTAGAATACCCGCGGCTTCGCTCGGGGAAAACATGTTAAATTGTTGGTTATGCTAAAGTAACATTTTCAGTATCACACTGAAATTGACATTTTGAGAGCTACAGTAAATCTTAATTTTTTTTTATTATTTTGGCATTTTACTAATTTGTCGTAACATTGATGTGAACAATTTTTTTTTTCCCATTTCAACATTTTTAATGATTTTACATATTCAATACATATTATGTAGTATAAAGTATTACAACTATTTTTAGAACAATTTTTTTTTATCAAAAATTAAAATTTATGCACCTTACACAAACATATAAAATGTTTACACCAGGGGTGTAACTACTGGGGTAGCAGCGGTAGCGGCTGCCGCAGGGCCCAGGACATTAGGCTACAGCCGCTACTGCTGCGTTTTTTTGTTTTTAATAGGCCGTTACTGGCTGGAGTTACTCCAGGTGGTAACAGGCCCTACTTACTTACCAATCCTGGCAGCAGATTTACACCCAGTTAACAACATAGTGCAGCCCTTCCTCCCTCCCTCCGGTGTAATTTATAAGTAGTTCATTAACAAAAGAGTAAAATTGGTTTCCAGTTACACAACTATCTATTGTAGGGCTTCAGTGATGAAAGCTCCCTGTATAGTAAGCAATAATGACAATCTTACTATCAGGCAGTTTTCGCCTGGCCAATATTGCTGCTCAGTAAGGCTGCTTGCAAACTACTGTAACACGACAGTCTCCGGATCGTGGATTCTACATCTCCATAGACTTCTATGGAGCCTGCAAAATTCACAGATTTATGCACAAAGAAGTCTATGGAACCAGCAAATCCATGGCCGGAAGCCTGTGAAAAATACCATAGTGTGCATGCAGCCACTAAAGATACCAGACATGTTTTGTCAGTGCATGCATGTGTGTACATGTGTGTGTGATCCATGTTTATGTATGCGTTTGTGCTTGCATGCGTGTATGGTCCGTGTATATGTATGTGTGCGCATGGTCCGTGTATATGTATGTGTGCGCGTGATCCATGTGTATGTATGCGTGTGCATGCACGTGTGTATGGTCCGTGTATATATGCGTGTGTTGTCCGTGTATATGTGTGCGCGCACGTGTGTGTGTGTGTGTGTGTGTGTATATATTCATTCAGGTGCACGAATCTGCCCTCCGGGTCGGGCAATAGAATAGTATTCACAAGAGAAAAAGAGATCCAGCACCAAAATTTGTTTTTGTTGAATTTAAAACATGTATTTTAATTATTAATTTCTAAAAAACATTGCGTTAACACCAAAGTGCTTAGAGAATATATAAAAAATAAATTGTATAATTCATACCAGTCCACGAAGACAAAAAATCAGACAAGACCTACATCAAACATGGCTGCCGCTGACGCGTTTCGAGGTAGTGTTACCTCTTAGTCATAGCGATAGCAAACTGAACATAAACCCCCATTATATACCTAAAACAGTCTGAGCATAATTAAACGAAAATATGCAACACATGAAACCACAATTAGACATTGAATACAAAAAACTTTAACATAAATGTGAACACTGGACTGAAATGAGCATAACTAAATCCGATCATATAAATAAACTATATACATAAGAGATTCATGAATAGCGAAGTTAGCATGTATTGTAAAGAATATTAGCAAAGGCTTACCGTAGCGAAAGGGAGTTATCATCACATAATGGGCAGCCCCCGTGAACAGGAAAACTTCAAGGTAAGTGTATCAAAAAATCCCATGGAGTTATGTCCCCGTTCACATGTCAAAGAATTCCAATCTAAGGAACACATATAGCCGCACTATGTGGATGAAAGCTGCGGATGAAAGCAGCCCCCGTGAACAGGAAAACTTCAAGGTAAGTGTATCAAAAAAATCCCATAGAGTTATGTCCCCGTTCACATGTCAAAGAATTCCAATCTAAGGAACACATATAGCCGCACCATGCGGATGGAAGCTGCAACCCGGAAATGGAGATTCAGTAGCAGAGACCCGATCACGTGATGGAAAACACTAGTTTACAATGCGTTGCCAGAACCACGGATACAATAGGTAAGTGTGCGATATGTTACATAATATCAATTGCTGTACTATGCAATATTATCTTTGTCAAAAGACATAATGGCTGTTATATAAATAAGATGAAACTATTTAAAGGTTATAAAAACCATGTATCCCCAATGCGAATAAGGGGACAATGAACCTTGGTCTAACCCTATGGACTGGAGATGTCACCCAAGAGGATAACTGGAGCTGATATATGAAAAAACACAATGTTGAAAAATATGTGTACCATAAATGTAAACGAGCAATCTAATAAAAATATATAAGATCGGTCTTAAAATTAAGGCCATCCGGATAACGAGTAATCAGCTCGAATATCCAGAATGCCTCACGTTTTCATAGTTTTCTGCTCCAGTCACCTCCCCTGACTGGCCTGTCCACTTTCTCTATGGCAAAAAATTGAAAAGAAACTATACTGCCACCATGTACCTGGACAAAATGTCATGTTTGATGTAGGTCTTGTCTGATGTTTTTTTGTCTTCGTGGACTGGTATGAATTATACAATTTATTTTTTATATATTCTCTAAGCACTTTGGTGTTAACGCAATGTTTTTTAGAAATTAATAATTAAAATACATGTTTTAAATTCAACAAAAACAAATTTTGGTGCTGGATCTCTTTTTCTCTTGTGAATACAGTTCCCATATAATGAATGAGTATTCTGATGGATTACATGTACATTATTATCCACATACTCAAATCAATGGTCTCTTAGCTATCCTGAAGAGGAAGAGACATGCAGATATGACACAGACCTTAGAGGGTTAATTACATTTTCAAGGCACAGGAGAGGTCTGGGGCTCCCCAAGGGGCAGTTTAATCCATAGCCTTCCAGGGACTGAAGGAGAACGTTTTAATGATTATTCCGCAGTCATTTTTATTGATTATTGCTAAAAGCAAAATCAGAAAACAGAAACCTGCTGGGCTGGCCGCTTCTTCCTCCCACAATATACTCCGCCAATAAATTGTATGAGACTATAAGTTGCATCTTGGATATAGACAAGAAAAACTGTGAAAAAAATTTCATATTAATTAAAAGGTCGTCTATCACCTCCCAAAACATATTATGCTGCGAAGCCCATTACACTGACACACAATGTACTTCTGCTGCAACTTTGAAGCAATAAGTAAATGAGGCATTCGGTGCACTAGGGCTGGGCCTTCAGCACTTGTAGGACTCAGGTAAGCAATGAGAAGTTCACCAGACCTCAGCAGAAAGCCCAAAAGTGATGGGGTAGGCATAAATTTATAAAAATAAAAAAAAAACTTTTTTTCTCTAAAAATATGAATGCTATGGACAGCGTCATTGGCAAGCATATAACCTTCAGAGATATTGCGGGCAGATCTACTATTGTGAGATGTTATCTCTACACACATATATGCTATAGGCATCACTCATATAACCTATCTATGGGATAGGCGGACAACACAATGTTCTTATCAAGTATCTAAAGAGAAAGCCAACAATACAATACAAGGCATACAAGGATGGGCTGGGAATGAATTATCAGGAGGCCTTCACATGAGGATTAACAGAACTAGATTAGTTTTTATGAGGCTTTGCTTGTAATAGTTTTATCTAAAAACACTTGACATCTGAGTCAATGTGACCTGCAGAGAATACTCATTGGCTGATATGACAAAATACACAGCAGGTCCAATGATTGTGAGAACACAGCGGTGGCTTTGCGTACACTCATTGTACTAAATGGTACTGAACATACGTGAAGGACGTCAGTGGCCCTCAAAGTGATAGCTAAGAGCCTACATGGCCAAATGTTCTACCCATTAATAAGCACCGGCTGACAAGATAACATGGTAATCAGATGTCACGGACTGCGGTTTGCAAGTGGAAAAAGTTAACATAAAGATGAATGAGCTTCAATAAAGTTTGCAATTGTTAGCAGCACATCTCCTGTTCACGAGGGAGTTTGCACTGCCAACCAGATAACACTTCTATGCCAACAAATAAGGGTTTGCCTGGGTGAGTGGGGTCATGTTCACATGATGGGGGACAAGCGTTTCTAAATAAGGTTCATTTGCCCAATCATTGTCCCATGTAAAAAGGATTTTTATCCTCATATCCTATAGTCAAGCCAAATTTAGGCATACACTTGAGATAGCAACCAATTGAACGTTCTGCATCTCTCCCGGTCATCAGTGATGGCGACTAATCTCCGAGGAAGAGGATTTGCCAAATATCTAATGTGTACAATAGCTCCCCGGCTCTCACCGAAAGGCAAGGACATGGGGTTGTTGGGAGGCCGTCATACATATTACATGGTTGGCCAAAGCCAACAAACAGCAACGCGGGTCAACATTTATTCAATATGCATGGCCTTCAAAAGTTGCCTATTGTATCTGACCAATCATTGCTGCTAGTGTCTACTCAAGACTAGGACCACCCACCTGACAATAGAGAGCCAAATTAGCAGAAACTAACACCAACTGCTAGGTAATGATGAGGGTTAGATAGATGAGGGATAGAGAAAACATTTCCAAGTGTGCTGAAATCAGTGGAAAGATACCTATTAAATAATGATAAGGGGTGGAGGGGGTGAAAGGTCCTCTATAATACTGGGAAGTGTTACCTCAATGTGAAAAATACTAAATAAGTCAATCCTTGGCAAACCAACTTTGTCGAGTCAAGAAGCAAATATTCCGCAGCAGTAAAGCTCTCCACAACCTTAATCCATCCTTTATGACTTCACTGACATCTTAGAGCACTTGCTACCTTTGCGAAATCACGCGCATGTGCCATAATGGTTATATTCCCACGCATGCACAATAAATCAGGGTGTTCTTGTGCTCATATTAGCTGTGCATGCGTAAGAGACCAGGAGACATCCACAGTGTGAAGCCATGACAAGAACTTGTTTACTGCGCTTGCACCTGAGTATAGGCATATGCCATATAGGACAAATCACATCAGCTTGGGCAGAACCTACAAGTTCTACGCCATATCCGATGTCACCTACAATAAACACATAGAATCCAACAAAAATACCTTTCCTTACCATACACAGCCTTAACCAGTATCATTTATTATACCTCTTTGATAAAAATGGGGCACGCACCCCTTGTTCTCATGACATTATACCATCAATTTTTAGATTTTGGGGCCTTTATAAACATGTGAGTTTGGAGTATTGGAATTTAGATTTGTTATCTTTTTGTTAATTTATATTAATGGCAGTTTCCATCTCCATAAATTTCTATTATTTTGTCCTCTTCTACATATTGACGTTCCGAAACACCACTTATTGTTGCTGACATCCATTTGCACATTAAAATATTCTGTGGCGCACAAATGAGAGTTTGAAGATACTGGTGAGATAATACTAACCACTACAATGACGTTCTTCTATAAGCCGCTACAACAGTGTACCCTTTGACCCTCTCTTCGGTAACTTTTTGAAAAAAAGATACTTACAGTTTACTGGGAACTACATATATAGCACTGAGATAGAAGAGGATATAGGAGCTTTTATCTTTATACGCGGTAAGCATTGTCTAAATCCCAGCACCCTGTGCGTATCCTTCACCTGCATTCTGCACAAAACCCTTTGTCCACCTACTACTATTGTATGCCAACAGAGGATGGAAATGGGTTTTTAATAATTCGGCCGACAAGTGTTTTTGACTTTTAATAAGCCACAGCTTGTTGCATGAAGTGCTCAGACTGCAGCTTTATAGGCTTTGAGTGGACCTTGACTCTCGTAGTCTTATGTGCATTCGGACCTTGAATGGCAACAATGCAAACGTCTCACTCAAACTTTTGCGAAAGAAAAATGTAATTAATTTCTGTTTTAAATATGGCTGCATCTACTGAGCGAAACAATGAAACGAACCCTCAGCGTGTAGGATATGTGAAGCATTTCACTCCACAATTTTGTAGTGCCACTGCAAGATCATATACACAGTCCAGTCACATTAATGTGCCGCCATCTGGGTGCACTCATCATCGTGGAAGGTACGATGGATCAACACATATATGCCTCTATCCTTGCGGACCATGTAATAAGGCCACAACATAAAAATAGAAAGTATGGAGGTAAAGTCTAGTCCTATAGATATTTATGGCTACTGTCTCATGGCATGGTTCTCCATCATGTCTCAACCCTAGCCCAGAAATACATCACTGACATCACCTGTACATAGAGTACAGTGCAAAAGTTTTAAGCAGGTGCAAAAATGCTGCAAAGTAAGAATCTCCCAGAAATAGAAGTGTTAAAGCATAACTAAACTTTGACAACTTTTGATTTCTGGCAGTATGAGTGTCATTAATACAATTTGTTAATAATAACGTATTTTATACAATTTGGCTCCTTTCTGTGAAATCCAGCATATTTCACCTTTTTCCTTGTTCTGCCTCTCACTGAATGTTACTGTGTGCTGGAGTACAGGGTTGTGTAATATGCGGAGAAAATGAGGGTGGGGGAGGGTCACGTGAAACAGGTACCTATATCTCAGACATTGTAAAACACACAAACTTGCTTTTTGTGTCATATGAAAGAGGAGATTCTCTTCTCTCATGTGACACTAGGGTTGCAGTGCCATTTAAAATTATTTACAGAGATATCACTGGTTGAAACAGTTTTGGGATTGGAATTTTTATATCATGTATAATATAAATATCCTAATTCCGACAGTTTTCAACCAGTGATATCTCTGGAAACAATGTGTTTGGTGAAACACAAAAGAAGAGAATCTCCTCAGTCATATAACACAAAAAACAAGTTTGGATGTTTTAGAACGTCCGAGACAAAGTTTGAAGCGACTCACACTACCCTTATTTTCTCTACTACACAGCCCGTACTCCATACACAGTAACATTCAGTGAGAGGCAGGAACAGCTCTCAATACAGAAACAAGAAAAAAAAAAGTGAAAAAAATGTCGGATGTTAGAGAACAAAGACAACAAATACTGCCAAAAATAAAAATTTGTCCACTTTAATTACACTTTGTTGCAACTTAATTGTTTCGTTTTGGCAACTAATAAGATTAAGTGAATAAAGAAATCCAAATCCCATCGATATTTGGTGTGACCTTTGCCTTTTTGAAGCAAGAGTCTCCCCCCAAAACTGATGCCAACTCTGACTCCATGATCGCTGCAGGTCCAGTTTCAGAAGCTCTGACTCTGTAGCGGCCACTGCAGGGGTGATGCTGTATTACCGTATATATGCTATTCAGATAGAAAGATTTCCATGTACACAGACAAACCAGATTATGCCTATCAGATAGGCAAATAGGAAAATTTGCTGCAGCTCATAAATGAGGCCCATATGCCTGAGAGGTAATGCATAAGGATTGCTGCAATGTGCAACTTATGTGCAAAAGGTTTTCTTAGAGGTTGCTCTTAGTGAGTGAAGAAGGGAAGGCAGACAAATGTTCCTGTTTCCATTAACAGACCACGGTCGCTGTAAGTGTCATGAAAGTGCCAGGTCAGCTCTTTATCAATAGCTTAAAACATTCAATTCAGTCAGACCACCACAAAAATGTGACGTTAGCATGAAAATAAGCCATTGTAACGTGCCCTGTGTGAATGGCGGATGATACTCAGCACTAAGTGACGGATTAGTTTCCTACTGTCAGAAAAATGATTGATGGCTACCAGGGAATGGAGACCCCGCTGAGTGATTTTTGCATGTCACTTAAGAGCCACAGCCATCAGCCTTCTCTACTCTTTCCATTATTTCATTAACACCTTGACCCAGAATGTAAAGTCACACAACTGTACAGAGATAACAAATGGCTGTGATGAGAGAGTCAATAACAGATTATTGCTGGACTAGCGAGCACTGGGTGCTACACAAATCCACTAAATTCTACAAACTACATATTATACGAGCTGTCCAGAGTCTGCAGAAATATTGGCACTGTGCACGCTTTGCATTTACAGTCTTGAAACAGTTAGGACTCATGCACAACTGTGGATAAAAGTACAGACCCATACATTTCAATGGGCCCAGACAGACAGCTGTAGTTTTTGTAACTGTGTGCCTGGCCCGAATTGAAGACCTGCACAATATGGAGCAGAAACTATACCAATCCATTCATTGTGGCTCTGTCAATTCATTTGAATGCATGGGTGGGTGAAAACCATAGGTGACACAAGTATACCAATCTGCGTGTCATCTGTGCAGCTTTCAGTGACCTGCACACTGAACACGTCATGTGCCTGAGGTCTCAAGTTTAGATCAGCAAAAAGTTGAGTTTTTACCAGATATTTTTCTTCATTGTTTTTCACTTTTTTTAATGGCCCCTAAACTGTGCCATCAGTACACCCAATGCACGAAAAAAGTGGGAAGTCCAACTACAAAAAAAAAAAAAAAAAAAAGTGCTAAAATGCGTCTACTACGATAACATCTCAAAAGAGAATGGGCTCCCATCACTCCCAAGACTATTGGACCAAAAGGTACCAAGTAGCCAATAGTTACAGATATTAATACAGTAAAGCCTGGTTCACATCTGCGTATGGTATCCGTTCAAGGAGTCTGCTCGGAGACCCCCGAACAGAATATCAAACACATTAATAAGCAGTGCGCTTATGAAAGCACACGGACCCCATAAATTATAATGGGGTCCGTGTGTTTTCCACGCAGTGTCCGCACGGAACATGCGGAGAGAAAAGTACATAAAGAACTACTTTCCTCTTCACATGACTCATGCAGACAGCACGTGGAAAACACACAGACCCCATTATAGTCTATGGGGTCCGTGTGCTGTCATTGCTCACCACTTGTCCATGCGTTCTGTATTCCGTTTGGGTGGTCCCTACACACACTCCCCGAACGGAATACCGAACGCAGATGTGAACCAGGCCTAAAATAAAGTGGCAAGTGTGTGATAACCGACAGTCCAGGACACCTTAAGAGTATTATTTACTATGAGTTTTTTGCAGGTTGAAAAAAAAAAAATCTATTTCAGGAATTAGGAAACAGTTGTTGACTTTTTTTTATAAGATTCTTTTTTATTGCTTTTTTGTGACTGTTTTTGATACTTTTTTTTTTTTTTTTGCTCCAGCACCCTATATAGATCTGAAAACTTCCCTTTAAAAAATGCTCACAGTTTTTGAAGTGGTTTTTGCAAAAATCACATCAAGAAACTGCGTAGTGTTTTTTCCGCCTCCCATTGATTTCAATGGGTTTTTCAAAGTGGAATCCACCTGAAGATAGGTCATGTCCCTAGATCAGCTAGAGGGGAAAAAAAAAACAACAAAAAACAAACAAACAACTTCAACTGACTCCCATTGAAATTAATGCCTGCAAAAAGTTCCATGTGAGCAGAACTTTAGGTGGTCAATATGGTTGGGGGAAGTCAGCAAGATAAAAAAATAGAAGGTAGGAAACAAAACAAAAAAAAACAAAAACAAGAGAATCAGAAAGCCAGAATGGAAACAATAAAAAAAAAAAGAAAAGAAAACAAACAGGAGAGCATATGAGAGAAATGGGATGACAAGCAGGCATGAAAGTGAGAAGAAAAACAAAACCAAAGTGCAATAGAAGGAAAATGAACAAGTGAGGGAACAGGAAAAATTTACTGTAATGTCTCCAAAATGATTTAACCCCTTAAGGACCAGGCCATTTTTTGGTTTCGCATTTTCGTTTTTCCCTCCTCACATTTCAAGAGCCATAACTTTTTCATTTTTCAGTTCACAGAGTCACATGATACCTTATTGTTTGCGGGACAAATTGTACTTTGTAATGGCACCATCAATATGCTGTGCAATGTACTGGGAAGCTGGAAAAAAATTCAGAATGAGGCGCAATTGGAGAAAAAATGCATTTGCGCCATTTTCTTATGGGTTTAATTTTTACAGCATTCACTGTTTGGTACAAATGACATGTTACCTGTGTTCTACGTGTCAGTACAAACGCGGTGATACCAAATTTATATAGTATTTGAAATTTTTTGATACTTTTAAAAAAATGATAAACTTTGCAAAATAGAAAAAAAAATTTGTGTCATCATGTTCTAACACCTGTAACTTTTTCATATTTCCATGTATGGAGCTGGTTGTGGTGTCTTTTTATGCGGGACAAGATGACGTTTCTATTGATACCATTTGGGGAAAGATCCGATGGTTTGATCACTTTTTATTCAATTTTTTATAGGAGGCAAAGTGTTGAAAAAAACGCTTTTTGGCTGTTTTTATTTTTTTTGCCGCTACGCCGTTCGCAGTACGGGATAAATGTTTTAATATTCTAATAGTTCAGGCATTTTGGAGCGCAGGGATACCTAATATGTTTATGTTTAATGTTCTTTAATTACTTTTATAGCTGATCTAGGGAAAGGGGGGTGATTTGAACTTTTATATTTTTTTTATTTTTTTAATACTTTTAAAAACTTTTTTTTTTCTTCTGTTACATTTATGATCAGACCCCTTAGGTACCTTGAAACCTAGGGAGTCTGATCGCTCATACTATTCACTGCAATACTACAGTATTGCAGTGAATAGGAAAATCGCAGCACTTCTATTAGACGATGCCTCTGGCATCGTCTAATAGATCTCATGCAGAGACAAGCCTGGAAGCCTTCAATAGGCTTCCGGCTGTCATAGCAACCGATCACCGCCCTCTTGTGACGTTCAGGAGGGCGGCGATCGGCGAAACATGGCGGCGCCCATGCCGCCGGCGCCGTTTACACACTGCGGTCACGTTTGACCGCAGTGTGTAAAGGGTTAACAGCAGCAATCGGCTCGGGCACCGACCGCTGCTGTTAGTGGCAGGTCCTGGTTGTATTATACAGCCGGCATCTGCCGTGTATGGAGCGAGCTCAGCGTGTGAGCTCGCTCCATACATCCCCATGCGACCCATGACGTACAGTTACGTCAAGGGTCGCTAAGGGGTTAAAATTGTAGAAGCCACCAAAAAATCAGCAGAGAGAACAGTCCTGCACAGAAGACTTTTCTCTCCACCGGTTTCAAACCTAAAACCATGTGTAACGGAAACCCGGTGGACCCCATTAATTATTTCTCCATTAATGGGGTCCACCGTTGTCCGTGTGTAACCGCTAAAACAGCAGTCCGTCTATCCATCATTCGGGTCTGCTAGAGAGATCGATGCAGATGTGAACCTTGCCTAAAGCCGGGGCCAAACGTTGTATAAACGTTGCAGAAAAAAAAACTGCATTTTGCAGTCACAGCAATGCATATCCCACCCTCACTTTATGTAAAAATCTGCGCTGTGGACACGCAGCGACATCCAAAACCATTGTGGAAATCGCAGCATGACAATTATACCTACAATGGGAAGAAGCGTGACGCGTCGCCGCTGCATTTTTTTTTTTTTGCTGCAGGATGCCACGTGGGGCCTTAGCCGAAGGGTGAATTCAAAAGGGTGGGTTTATTGCAGAAATTCACATGAACACGGCTAGAATTCTAAATATTATCAGGTAAACCTTAGAAAATATGCGTTGGAGTTTTAAGTGAGCTTGTATCCTAACACCAGGCATTAAATTGAACCCACCGCTACAAAAATGCTGTGTAATCTGCAGGCGGCATGTTATAGAGCAGGAGGAGCTGAGCAGATTGATATAAAGGTTTATGGGACAAGATTCAATATAACTAGTCATTGATCCATTGAAATCTCTGCTCCACGTTGCGATGTCCAGGAGGCGGTCCTAGTGATTGACCGCCTCCCCTCTATGACTGTGCAAACAGAGATAGCTGTCAATCACTGATAGCTCCGCCTCCTCGGTATAGAAAGGAGCAGATTTTAATGCATAAATGACAAGTTACACTGAATCTCCTAACACAAAAACTATATATCAATCTGCTCAGCACCGCCTGCTCTATACCAGGCTAGACTGCATTTTCTTTGCTGTCAGGTATCCTTTAAGGAATTCAGTACACTCATGGAGTAAGATACAAGATATTGTGTAAGTGTATTGTGTTAAATATATAAATAAAATATAAAATGAAAAGTGCAATTCTGCCAGTATTCATGTATAGAGAGATTAAAAAAACTAAAGAAATTGTGATCTGCTTTGCAACACTGCAATGGAAGAACAATGGATCAGAAAACAAACTGTAACTAAGCAACAAGTAAAAAGACAAACAAATAAAAATAAAAACATAAAATCAATCACCAAATCAAAAGACAAACAGCAGGTTGGAGACAAAGCAACAAATGATGCACTAAAGTCAAGGACAGGAGAAATCTTACACTCTGTACATGTCTAAAGCTTAGCAAGGAGGTGAGAGAGAAATCTAACTCAATACTGCCATCTGTGGACCGTGCGTGGAGAACCAGCCTAAGGTGGTGGAAAGAAAATATTCTATCTGTAGTGGAAGTGAACATTTAGAACAGGGGCAGCAACCATTGGCACTCCAGCTGCTGTGAAACTACAAATCCTGCTGGGAGTTGTAGTGTTTACAACAGCTGGAGTGCCGAAGGATTGCCTACCCTTGATTTAGAAGATCAACTTACAAGGATATCTTCCACAATACAAGGTTATGGCCAACCAAGACAACAGGATATTATTCTTCTCGATCGCCAAACCTAAGAACTACTAGAGACTGGCACTTGAGCAAAAAATATCTTTAATAAGTGAATATTTCTCTACAGACCTGATTTTTTTTATATTGTTATAGTTCTGGATCTGTTGCCCAAGGAAAACTTTAGTAGATAACATCTATGTTCTTCTGGGTCTCAGAAGTTCTAGCTACCATTTCTGAATCTAGCCATGGTCAGGAAAACAAAGCCTAGTTTTTACATTAAACAGATTTTTGACTATGTTGTTTTTAATTTACTTATTTAATATCTACCGTATGTATTTTTGAAGAAAATCCTAAAAATCTCGTGCCGACTTTTGCCACTAATCCTAAAACGTTCTGTGCCTTCCTCTCTCCTGTAGGCAAACCATGGGCCACAGACACAATGGTCTGGAGGAGACCCTATTCATTTGTATGAGAAAGTTTTCTGAGCATGCTCAGTGACCTGGGCAGAGGTCATTATGTATAGCGAGAAATAAACTGTAAAATCCTCCTTTGTGACTGGTTGATTCTTTGTCTTATCCTCATATGCATCATCAAGATAGCGGTGATCATGAATGTGCTGTAAGTGAAGTGACTGCTGCAAAGAAACTTTCTAAAGAAAACAGGAAATCTCAGCATATGGCCTAGTGGACAGTGTTGGAACTGCAGGAGTTTTAGTTTTGTTTTTTGTTTTTTTGTATAGATAACATGGAAATATTTTATAAACCTGACCAAAAATACTTTAAAATGATGTTCAACACAAAAATTTTTTTTTTTATAAAAATCATTTTCAGGAGACACATTGCCTTTAAGAACTTAGTGCACTATGTAGAACTAACCAGTTCTTAAAGGAGGACAAGAGACAGTGATACCTGCTGTGCCCATACAATTAAGGTAAAATTGGCTTAATGGTGTTATCTGGTGAATAAATATGCTCTAGCATTATATTCAGTTCAGTAGATGGCTGCACCCACATGCACTGCTTTGGTCTTCTCTACTGACGCACCAACTCTTGATCACATGACCAACTTCGCTCTAATGCTCCAGCTTTTCTTTGGAGTAAAGCAGAATCAGGAGATACAAAGTCAGTGCTTTTATGCTGTGAGATGCTACGTGGTGTCTTATGTTAAAAGGGGCTTTACATGTTAACGGTAATCATCATTCGATTTGGGGGGAGGGGGGGGTCTTACACCCAGACTCCTAGACAATAAGCTGTATGAAGAAACCGCACTGTTCAGTACATTGTATGACCGCTGTACTTGATATTCAACCACATTCACTTCCAACAGCTAAACTGAGAAGGTCCTGGGTTTCAGACCCCCACTGATCCTAAGTATAGGTCATCAATTAAAGAGGTTTTCCTACCAAAGCAAGAAGTATAGGAGATAATTTGCAGATCAGTGGGGGTCCGACCACTCAAGACCCCAGTAATCATGAGAATGGAGAATTTTCCTCCCTATTCTGAAAGGAATGATGGTTGAGCACTGCTAGAGATAGCTGAGTGCTGCACTTTGGCACTCCCATTGAAATGAATAGAGCAAAGTACTCGCTGCCCAACCACCGCTCCACTGAAAATAAGTGACAAAAATGGGGATCATCTTAGTGGTTGGACCTGCACTGATCAGCAAGGGATCCGCTGTCCTATGTATACAGAATAGCTTGATTTCGTTGAAAAACCCTTTTAAGTCTTAGAAAACCCTTTTAGGCTGGAGCCAAATTTACAGATTGCAGGAAAATATCTGCAGCGGACACGCTGAGATTTCCAAAATGGTTCCGGAAATTTCAGTATGTTAATTATACCCACAGAAACGTCGGAGGATTCCCTATGGGTATAATTGAAGCAGAAAGTCCACAGAGGAAACCGCTGAGGACTTTCTGTGAAAAGTGTTGCAGAAAAACCACGATGCATTGCTGCTACGGTTTTTCCCACAGCACTTTTTTGTTGCGATCCGCTGCCTTGGGTCTTAGCCTTAAATGGCATCTCATGCTCTGGTGAATTTGAACTTCTTCAAAGGTGACTTCCATGAAAAGAAGAGAGGTTGTCCTCATAAAATCATTGTAACTAATCCCCCAAAATATGTAGTGTGATCCCACAGACTATGGTTAACCAGCATTTGAAACATGTACAAAATGAAAACATTTTGCCTTTGTACATGCCAACAGAAGGACTTTTATATTCAGGTATTCTTGAGGTATACATGATGTGTGTATGCCATACATATACACAACTAGCATCTTCCCGCGACTTCGTCTGCGGGTTGGTGTTGGCGCTGAGCCTCTTTTATGTTCTTATGTCAGTGTCTGAGCAGCTTCTGTGTTGGAAACGGCTGAACGGATGTTGCAGAAATTTGCCACAGTTCGATCAGCCTGCTCCCGCGTCTCGGCTCTGCTACATCGCTGCATATGCGTAGGATACCCAGCTGTATGTACATGTTTGCATATGGAGAACCTACAGAGGTGTGCTACAGTGCCACGTAAGCTCTGCTACATTGGACAATTGTGATTACAGGGGTTTGGTTATGTGACTGTCTGAGCAGCTTCTGTGTTACAAAGGGCTGAATGGATGTTGCTGAAATGTGCCAAAGTTCTCCCCCCTCCCTCATCAGAGGCAGAACACCACATTCCCTGTAGTAGTCACTGAAGCTCTACACCCGATATACTCCTCTTGCCCACACACAGCCTGCATGTTCTGTAGTCTCCTGACCTTCTATGAGACTCCATTTTCTTCAGCTTTCATACTGTCCAGCTCCATCCTATATAGCTCCGCCCACAAAATAGCATGTAGCTCTGCCCACTTCCTAGCATGATCCTATCTGAGAATGGCTCAAGGACCTGTGATGACATCATCACAGGTCCTTTAGTGTTGTGCGAACCTAAATTCCTTCACTGCAGTCGTGTAATGACGTCATTTACCGGGATAAAAAGTAGCCTGTATTTTAATCAGGGTTTCTATCTATGTATGTGGCAAATTTCATGCAAATCCGTTCAGCCATTTTTGCGTGATTGAGGAACAAACATCCAAACTCACAAACTTTCACATTTATATTATTATTATTATTAATAGGATAGACATAGCAAACGCACCAGTTGTGAACGGTATGGATGCCAGAGACTCGTTCACCGTGTGTGTGTGTATATGAATGAATGAATGAATGAATCTGATCATGCCAAATCTATTCCCTCGGGTGAGATGTTACTACTAAAGGCGTTTGGTATTGAAGACATTTACACACTTGGCCAAACCAAGTATAGGGCAGTTGGGAAGATATATGGGCACCTTGAGGTTCAAGAGGCCATGAGCCTTACTAGCAGGGTTTCCATTAAGGTACCAAGTGTTTACTGCTTAAAAGAGCCTTTAATGGAAAACCATAAATTAATACATTATATATATATATATATATATATATATATATATATACACACACCCAGACAGTGAGGCAAATGTGAGATTGGAAAAAAAAAAATGTTAAAAATTGAATCATTTTAACTGAGGAAGCGCTATGTAGCGATCACCTGCAGGGACAACCCGCTGACATTGCCACTTCAATACTGAAGGTCCCTGCAGGCAACTGTTGTTCTAAGAGGAAAGACAACAGATCTCTCTTTTGCCACAGTGTCCTGGGGGGAAACAGCAGGTCCAAGCCCCCTGATAAGGTGATTATTTCATTAAGCCTTTAGAAGTGGGAGATGGTCCTGCTTATCACGCTCCATTAGCATAATGAACCAAACGGGGAGAAGAACAGCTGCTTTCTGAGATGTGACTACAGCAAGAATGGCTCTGGCGTGGAGAATACAGTACAGTATTGTGAATAGGATTGTACAAACCACCACTTACATTCTGCAAAAAAAAAATCTGCAGATTTCAGGGAAATCAAGATTTGTTAGGAATTTTCCTTTTTGCAGTGTGTGGCCAAATCCATGGTTAGAGGCATCAGTGATTTTGTTAGAGGCTTTCTAGTGGAGAGAATTTATCAAGCTCAACAGAAGACTGGCATCAAAGTCCCGATACAAAGTTTTTGCTACTTTCTGTATTTTTATTCTGCTCACTACAAGATGTCGGCTCCATCCTATCTGTCAAGCTTAGCTTCACCAGATTTATCAAATACACATTCTTCAAAAACTTGCAAAAATTGTCGCAATCTTGCTCCAGTTAAGAGATGGTGTAAAAAGTGTATTAACGTCTCAAGGTGACTTTAGACGGCTTTGAATAAATTTCCCCCAATGTCTAAATTTGGAGCATCCCTATGAGTTTTCTGTTGTAGAAAGAGATATTGTGGCACAAGGCCTTGCGATAAATGTGCACCATAATGACCAATCTGCACCTCTCTACTTTGTGTGAACGCGGGCAGAGAGGGAGCGAGTATCAGGGCGCTTCAGTCTGGCATATTTATAAGAACTCATCCCAGATTTCTGGCATCGGTTATATCAGAAATCTCCATTCAAGTTTCATTAAATCTGCCCAGTGTGTGACTCTTGATAAATTTGGTGCATATTACAGCAAAGCAGACTTCGAAAATTACCCTCATGACAAATCTCTCCAGTGATGGAAATATTGGCTGACCTCCAAAGAGAAAAATGGCATAACCACCAGGGCAATGGAATTGGTAGGCTTCACAGACGCCTGCTCCGACACACACAGAAAAACTCCTCTAATTCATGAATTCAGACAGTAATTCCTGTGAAAGTAAATGTGTAACAAACTATACATCTAATTCATTAGACAATAGCAAGAATTGGATCATGGAATTAAAATTTTGTCATTTTATTTTGAAGCAGGAGTTACGCTCAGTTCACACTAGCGGGGACCCAAAAGACAAAAAACCCGTCTGCATAAAAAGCGATTACCAAGCGGAATCCCGCGGACCCCATAGTCTATAATGGGGTCCGCCAGGTTTCCACCGATCTTATACTGCAGGACTTCTCTCTCTCTCTGCTGGTTTTAAGCAGATTTGGTAGCACTAGTGTGAATCCAGACTTAGCAAAGACTTTTTCTGACTCCAACTTCACCAAAACCTAGCCCCAGTGATAACTCCATATTAACAGTATGACTTCATGGTCAAAGTTTTTCTGAAGACATGCCAGAGACGGAAAAATATTACTGATCATAGCATTTTATAATGTGACTAGAGCTTTATCAAGACCCCACTCTCTAGACAGTATTTGGTGACAGAATACTGGCTTACTTTACTTAGTAAATTTCTCCAGGGTGTCTGGTTATTGCATCCGTACAGGTCTGGTTCCAGGAATGAACAAGTCACTGGGGTCAATACACAAGATTCTGAGATCTCAAGGATTACATTTGACTTTGTTTAGGTCATGATAGATAAGAAAACATGCCCATAAGTATGTAACACTTGCTCCTGAACTACTTCATATACAGAAGTAGTATATAATTATAATTCATGAGACCGGAGGATGGAACCAGGCTGGTACTCCTAGGTACTACAACTAAAAACCCTTGGGGAAAGTGATAAAATAAGCTCCTTGGACAACCCCTTTAAAAGGTTATTCCTATCTCATAATGTAGGCATCACTTGATGACTGGTGGAGGTAGTGTCTTAAATTTCAAGCTCAGTGGAAGTCTCTAAGCTGGGTCTCACAATTATAAAGTAATCCCATAATTTACTGTTGGGGAAAAAAAACAAAAAAAAACTTTTTTCTCCACTAAGGCTAGGTTCATATCTGCAGAGGAGTCTTCATAGTAGACCCCACTGCAGATTCAGTCTAAAATCACCGGAGAGAAGAGGACTTCTCTCTCTACTGGTTTAAGCATAAAACTATGAAGTCTGCAGGTGTCTACCTTTTTTTTTTTTTAGCAGACTTTCCGTCACGTGAAACTGGACGGCAGAGTGTGGAACGCTAGCGTGAACCGAGCATAGCTTAAAAGCTGTTCTGTTACCACCATCATGTAACATCTGATTGAGGAAGTTCAACCACTTGGACCTAATGAACATCAGAGCGAGGAGATGGTCTCTGCGCTGGGCTAGGCTGCATCCTTAACATTCACACAAGGCCGTTTCTTAAAGCGTATTGATTACAATGGGGCTATTTAGGTTTTATTTTTGGTAGTTCATTTTGACAGGTCATCCAAAAGTAAAATGTGCCCTATTTTTGTTAGTTTTCACAAATCCATCAATAGACTCTCGGAAAGTCTGAGGGTATGTTTACATATAGGAATTCGTGGCAAATTCAGCCCCTGATACTGTGGCAAAAAAAAAAAAAAAAAGTCATCATCCATGCACCATTTTGCCAGGAGATCCGCAAATGATTTAGCAGTTTAGGACTCACTCTCGAGTTAGGCAAAGCCACAAAGGAATGCCAATGCAGGGACATTAAGAGGTCAAAAGTAAAATGTTTAATTATTAATTATATTCTACAATTATTAATAGATGTATAGTTTGTTCCATATTTACTTCCATAGGAAGTCACTAGTTTTAGTGAAGTAGAGGATCTTTACTGCCCGACCATGGCTGTCAACCATTTATGAAGAAGTCGGAGTTGGATTCGGGCTGTGGAAAAATAAAGGAGTCAGAGTTGGAAGCTTGGCTTGGAGACACCTTTTCCCCCTCTTATCCTTTGGATAGGGGATAAGTGTTGTTTTTGAAAAACCTATTACACAGATCAAAATTTTTAAAATTGTTTTACATATTAAATAAAATAAGTACTAATACCAATTTAAATTTTACATAAAATACTACCTACAGATTCATCTACATTCATCTATTAACACTACACTTAGAAATATTATTGTATCATGTATAATGTGTATGCTGTATATCCACAGGATTGATATCTGGCTACAATAAATGTTAACAGCCAATATATCCAAGAGAGCAAAATAAAATAAAATTAGTAATAAATCCTATATATATATATATATATATATATATATATATATATATATATATATATATATATATGTGTGTCCTTCATGTACTCCATGGCTGGTGACTGGTAAGTGTCAGATCGGGGTAACTCAGTCCCATTCTATCGCTTTAGTTAATTGCTCCAGAATCTCGCCCAAGTTCAAAAGTTCACCTTTTACGACACCCACAAAGCTTTGCACACATTACCAATAAAAACATCTCCTTTACAAACAACCAGGCGAAAGTATCTCAAATGAACAAGAAAAAAAAAAAAAAATCAGAATAGGATATCCCCTGTGACAGAGTCCAGCAGGGCAGAACTGATGCAACTTTAAGGTTAGCAGAGGCAGTGACCTCATTATAAAGGGGACAGTCCTTTAATACATACACTGCTTCCTGTGTAATGCCAGGAATAAATGAATCACATCCCCGTCATCCCATTTATATATAATCCGCACTAGGATCAAACTTAACTCAGCTTCTGGGAATGTTACTACTACACGGGACAACCGCACAGGGCATGGGAACAAAAACTATCACAACCCTACATTAAATACTACAAAAAAAAATATTATTAATGTCAAATATAATGCAAAATAAAATGATATAAAATTACTATGTAAAACTATTATATAATACAGAAAAATATGCAGATTAAAATATTTATATAAAATTGTATCACATCTTATACAGGACAGGTTGAACTTGACTGTGCATAGAAATAGAATACATACAATTATTCAATAAATACATGACTAAATGAAAAAATATTAAATGAATAAAATTTGACACAAGAGTGACTGTATAAAAAAAAGTATCCATTTTAGCAATATTTATCATAATATAATTAAGTTAATACCTAGCATAAATTATTAAACTTTCCAGCTGAATATAAACTTTATGTAATCCCTACTATTTTATGTCACCCCTACTAAAATAACTGCAACTATAATTACAGGAAAATTGTCTGAAAAATACCTAATTTTTTTCATTTTATTTCCACACCTTGGTCAAATGCTAAATATTTTTACATTCTATACTAACCTATAAAGAACTAAAACATGTGAAAATAAGAAAAAAATTTCAAATTTTATTATTTACAACATTGCAAAATAGAGTTTTTGGTACACCAAAACACATCAGATTGTTTAAGTATATATCATACACATATCACACTCATATTGTCCATTGTCATCTAGACAGGGAGCAGTAAATTCACTATGGTCATAAATCAAATGAACTGGACTAAACTATAAAACAAAAAAAAAACAAAAAAAAAAAAACATTAAATTAGGTCAAAATTAAACATGAAATTGTATTTAACTATCTTTGGCTTAGAATCCCCCTCTCTGATGAGAAATACTTCATCCAGTACTTTCCCTTTTAATATTTGGTAAACGTTCTAAACTCCTGCACAAGGACCCATAATAATAATAATAAATTTTATTTATATACCGCCAACATATTCCGCAGCGCTGTACAATTTGTAGGGTTCATATTCCAGTTAAACAATAATAACACAAATTGGCAGGTTTTTCCCCTATAAAATAAGGTAATATACATATAGACTTTTTAGTGCACGTTCAGGGTAACTTTAATGAAATAGTAACTAGTAATGGGTAGAAATAACAAAGAGAGATAACAATCCACCAACATTTTATGAACAATTCCTCTAAGAATGTAAATACTGTCTTCCTAAAAGCCAATATTAAATTTTTCGAGGCAACGAAATATCCCCAAACAAGGAGGTACAATATATGACAAACAGGTCCAGACTATTATAACCTACTCCATGAAGCAAGTACATAGAAGAACCTGGAATCCTTAACATAATAAAGAAACCCTTACTGATGGTTCTAATGCATTTTCTTGCTTAAAAAGGGGCGTGTTCAGACTACTTGTCTACATTTAAAGGGATACACATACAATTGGTCACCTAGATTTCCAGAGTTGCCCCATATATTAAGGTCTGTAAGTGTGGGGTAAAGTTATAAGGAAAGTAACATTTTTAACCGTTTGTATGCTCTTATTGCCACCGATATGACTTTTGTGGGCACATCCGTACTCCACAAAGAAAGAAAGAAATATAGGGCATACAATAACATATTTAATAAAATAAATAAATATTTAGTTTATTAGTTGTGATATAGCTTAAACAAATACTAATGTAAAAAAAAGAAAGAAAAAACTGTCTAAATATTTCTAAAAACAAAATAAAAAAAGCTGAATTTACCAAATAATTTTGCCTGGTTGCACCAAGTGCAGGCAGTGCCCTCTCAGTGTCACCTTACATACAATTGTCATGTTCCCTCACACCCTTACCTCTGCCCAGCCTCCCATTCAGCATCCTCCCCACACTCTACCTTCCCAAAATACTAGCATGCCTTCTGCTGCCCCCCTTGTTCCTCTTACCCAGGGCAGGCGGGAGCCCGGCTCCACTATTGTCCGAATCCATGTCCCGCGGTGTGGAGGGTCCCGGAGAACCGCTCTCAGCAGCAGCCGCTCAGCTGCTCCATCCTCTGGGTGCAGCCAGGCATCACTGGCACATGGGGGCGTGACTGGGAGGGTGACGTCACTACGTCTCACGTGAGGCGCGCTAAGCCTCTCGGGAAAAGTAGTTTTGCTTGCTGTTCGGTTTTGACGGAGCAATAGTAGTCATAGAACTTAGAGGGATAATACAGTATAATGGAAGGCATAGTAATACAGGAAAGGAACCATAAACCAATAGGGAACGCTACATAAATCTAACTAAAAGGGACACTATTACAGAACTATTAGACTGTGGCTACATGTGAAGTGAATGGTGTCACACTGAGCCCAAGGGGATGCGAGACTGCGACTTTCAGTCAGAAAAAGATAGAACAGTGTTGGATTATTGGCTAGAGTGACATGGCGACTAACTTTGGTCACATGACCACAGCTGTGACTTCTTTAACAATAAAGGTGACTGTAGTCACTCTGCAACCCGAGGAGGCCGGGGCTCTAGTCAAAAAAATACAGCGACATTCAGTCATTTTGGCGAGTAGAAGTCGCAGTCAAGCTCGCTCAGTGTTGTAATGCGACTCCATTCACAGGATGACATGGCGATTTTTGCTCATGCATCAAAGTCAGGGCCCCTTCACACGGAGGATACGCTAGCTGATTCTGAACGTGTAAACGTTCCGAATCAGCAGCGTTTAAAACAGGTCCCATTGCTTTCTATGGGAGCCGGCATACGTGCGCTCCCCATAGATATGAATAGGCTGCTTTTTCCCATTCATTTCTATGGGGAGCGCGCGTATGCCGGCTCCCATAGAAAGCAATGGGACCTGTTTTAAACGCTGCTGATTCGGAACGTTTAGGGAGCCTTCACACGGAGTAAGCGTGTGTGTATTTTTGCAAAATACACGTGTAAAAATAAGACTCCCATTGACGTCAATGACATTTTACAGGCGTATTTTTACACGTGTAAAAAATATCATTGAAGTCAATGGGAGTCTTATTTTTACACGTGTATTTTGCAAAAATACACGCGCGTTTACTCCGTGTGAAGGCTCCCTAAACGTTCCGAATCAGCAGCGTTTAAAACAGGTCCCATTGCTTTCTATGGGAGCCGGCATACGTGCGCTCCCCATAGAAATAAATGTGAAAAAGCAGACTATTCATTTCTATGGGGAGCGCACGTATACTGGCTCCCATAGAAAGCAATGGGACCTGTTTTAAATGCTGCTGATTCGGAATGTTTACACGTTCAGAATCAGCTAGCGTATCCTCCGTGTGAAGGGGCCCTTGCCATGTGACTCCATATAGCCTCAACTCAGCCCCCATTGAAGTCAATTATATAGGCCACTTTGCAGGGACTAGAACTATCTGCATCTGGCTCCATGCTGTGCATAGTACAAAGAGTTGGACAGCCCCTTAAACTCTACACCACGTCAGGGCTTACCTTAACCCTCCTTGTGAAGCCTCCTGATGCCCAGAGGCAACTATACACAAACTGCAGTATGGTGGCTCAGTGATTAGCACTGCAGTGTTGGAGTTCTGGGTTCAAATCCTGCAAGGAGTTTGTATGGTCTCCCCATATTTGCATGGGTTTCTTCCCACACAAAGACATACTGATAGGGAATTTAGATTGTGAACTGTATATGGGCCAGTGTCTGTAAAGTGCTTTGGAATATGATGGAGCCATATAAGTAAGCAAAATAGTAGTAAACTGCAGCAACCTTGGGTGTCCAAGATGGCAGCTGCCTCCCCTACTGCACACTTTCAAAGTCCAGGCTGAAGAGGTTTAACAATTTTTAGGCCATCAGTGTATGGCACTGCCATGAAGGGGTGCGCTTGGTCTGTACAATGTTTATGTTGGTGGCACATATCAAAGTAACATCCATGTAAATGCCAGGACCCAAGTTTTATTGGTGTATTATTGCCCAGAGCAAAGACTTGATCTAAACTAATAGAACATACAGTAGATCCACAGCTTACTCAACTTCTTCCCATAGTGCTTCCTGGTGCCATCATGTCCCCAAATAAGTGATCTACATCCACTGACTGTTCACATTGTGTAAAAGAAAACCTGATTCATCAGACTAGATCCCCTTCTCCCATTGCTCTATGCACAAGTGCACAATATACTCAAGGAGTGAATAGCTATTCCTCACAACTTCTTCATGCTCACCAGGCTGCTCCAAAACTTCTCTGTTGGTTAATAACATCCCAGAGAACAGTAGTAGGGGGCTGCGCTTATGGTGGCAGTGGGCCCCCACTACCTTTGGATCTCTGTTCACAGGTCACACATATGGTATGTCTGCCTCTATCACGTTTCTGCAGTGAACACTGTGATGACCTGTGCTCTGTCTAACATAGTCAGCAGTAACCTTTTCAGATGAATTACCCCTTGCTTCATATGTGCACTGAGCACCCAATGCCCTGATAACTAGTTGTTTTTCCTTGGGCCACTTTTGGTAGGTACTAACTACTGCATACCAGGAACACCCTACAAAACCTGTACTTTTGGAGACGCTCCGTCTGAGTTGTCTAGCCATCACAATTTGGTTCTCATCTAGGTTGCTCAGATCCTTCCTTATATTTACCCATTTTTTTTAACGTCCAACAAATCAACTTCTAGTTCTCTTGCTGCCTAATATATCCTAGTCAGGAGCCATTGTCAAGAAATAATCGTCATTTTTTATAATATTTTCACTTGTCAGTGGTTTAATGTTATGACTTATCAGTGTGTATATAAGGGTCCCAAACATGGTTCAGCTAGTTACAGTGTTGGCCAAAAGTATTGGCACCCCTGCAATTCTGTCAGATAATACTCATTTTCTTCTAGAAAATTATTGCAAGCACAAACTCTTTGGTATTAATATCTTCATTTATTTTGCTTGCAATGAAAAAACACAAAATAGAATGAAAAAAAAAAGTCAAATCATTGATCATTTTACACAAAACTCTAAAAAATGGGCCGGACAAAAGTATTGGCCCCCTCAGTCTAATACTTGGTAGCACAAAATTTGTTGGTAGTCTTCAGACTTCATAATGCCATGCACACGGTCAAGCAGTCCAGTGCCAGAGGCAGCAAAGCAACCCCAAAACATCAGGGAACCTCCGCCATGTTTGACTGTAGCGACCGTCTTCTTTTCTTTGAAGGCCTATTTTTTTTCCCTGTAAACTCTATGTTGATGCCTTTTCCTACTTTTGTCTCCTCTGACCAGAGAACATTCTTCCAAAACGTTTTTGGCTTTCTCAGGTAAGTTTTGGCAAACTCCAGCCTGGCTTTTTTATGTCTCTGGGTAAGAAGTGGGGTCTTCCTGGGTCTCCTACCATACAGTCCCTTTTCATTCAGACGCTGACGGATAGTACAGGGTGACACTGTTGTACCCTCGGACTGCAGGGCAGCTTGAACTTGTTTGGATGTTAGTTGAGGTTCTTTATCCACCATCTGCACAATCTTGCGTTGAAATCTCTCGTCAATCTTTCTTTTCCGTCCACATCTAGGGAGGTTAGCCACAGTGCCATGGGCTTTAAACTTCTTGATGACACTGCGCATGGTAGACACAGGAACATTCAGGTCTTTGGAGATGGACTTGTAGCCTTGAGATTGCTCATGCTTCCTCACAATTTTGCTTTTCAAGTCCTCAGACAGTTCTTGGGTCTTCTTTCTTTTCTCCATGCTCAATGTGGTACACACAAGGACACAGGACAGAGGTTGAGTCAACTTTAATCAATTTCAACTGGCTGCAAGTGCAAGTTTAGTTATTGCCACCACCTGTTAGGTGCCTCAGGTAAGTAACAGGTGCTGTTAATTACACAAATTAGAGAAGCATCACATTATTTTCCAAACAGTGCCAATACTTTTTTCCACCCCCTTTTTATGTTTGGTATGGAATTATATCCAATTTGGCTTTTTGACAATTATTTTTGTGGTTCTCCTTTGAAGCCAAATTAAATGAAGATAATAATACCAAAGAATTTGTGATTGCAATCATTTTCTGGAAGAAAATGAGCATTATCTGACAGAATTGCAAGGGTGCCAATACTTTTGGCCAACACTGTACATGTAGCATGTACTATGTTTAGGACCCTTTCACATGTCCGTGGTTGGTTGTACTGATAAATACAAAGCTATCCTGGGCTGTCTTTATTGTATCTTAGGCCTCGTTCACATCTGTGTTGGTATTCCAGGGAAGTCCACTTGAGGACCCCCGAACGGAATATCGAACGCAACTGCAAGCGGTGTGCCAGTGAAAGCACACAGACCCCATAGATTATAATGGGGTCTGTGTGCTTGCCGCAAGATCTCTGCAGGGATCATGTGGACAGGAAAGTAGTTCACAATCTACTTTCCTGTCCACATGATTCGTGCGGGCAACGCGTGGCCAGCACACGGACTCCATTATAGTCCGTGTGCTTTCACTGCACACCGCTTGCAGTTGCTTTCGGTATTCCGTTCGGGAATTGAAAACACTACAAAGTCACACCCATTTTTCATAACCAGCCAGATTTGATAAGGGAGGATGGCAACCTAGGAAGATGGCAACAGCAGTGTGTTTTTGGCCCTTTCTGGTCTGTTAATGTCAGTCTGATTTTCCTACTACTCGACCAACACTTTAAATGGTCTGGTACTTTTGGTGAGTACCGGGTTAATATTTGGGGGTTATTGTTAGCCTTTTTAGCTTTCTTACCATCCCCGCCTTCCCAATCGCTGTGTACACAGTGGCTCATGATTAGAGATGAGCGAACAGTGTTCTATCGAACACATGTTCGATCGGATATCAGGCTGTTCGATGTGTTCGATTCGAATCGAACATCACGTGGCAAACTCCAAAAAAATTTGATTCCCCTCCCACCTTCCCTGGCACTTTTTTTGCACCAATAACAGTGCAGGGGAGGTGGGACAGGAACTATGACACCGGTGACGTTGAAAAAAATCGGAAAAAGTCATTGGCTGCCGAAATCAGGTGACCTCCATTTTAGACGAATAGTGGATTTCAAATCCGGGTCATATGAGAATGTGAACTTTGTGACTAAGAGACAGGGATAGCTGTACAGGCAGGGATAGCTAGGGATAACCTTTATTTAGGTAGAAATGTTATTAAAAATAACTTTTTGGGGCTCTATCGGGTGTGTAATTGTGATTTTTGTGACATAAACTTTTTCCAATAGGAATGCATTGGACAGAGCTGATTGGCCAGAGTACGGAGCTCGACCAATCAGCGCTGGCTCTGCTGGAGGAGGCGGAGTCTAAGATCGCTTCACACCAGTCTCTATTCAGGTCCGACCTTAGACTCCGCCTCCTCCGGCAGAGCCAGCGCTGATTGGCCGAAGGCTGGCCAATGCATTCCTATGCAAATGCAGAGACTTAGCAGTGTTGAGCCAGTTCTGCTCAACTACACATCTGATGCACACTCGGCTCTGCTACATCTGATGCACACTCGGCTCTGCTACATCAGATGATGTACATCTGATGTAGCAGAGCCGAGGGTGCACTAGAACCCCTGTGCAAACTCAGCTCACGCTAATAGAATGCATTGGCCAGCGCTGATTGGCCAGAGTACGGAATTCGACCAATCAGCGCTGGCTCTGCTGGAGGAGGCGGAGTCTAAGATCGCTCCACACCAGTCTCCATTCAGGTCCGACCTTAGACTCCGCCTCCTCCGGCAGAGCCAGCGCTGATTGGCCGAAGGCTGGCCAATGCATTCCTATTCGAATGCAGAGACTTAGCAGTGCTGAGCCAGTTCTGCTCAACTACACATCTGATGCACACTCGGCTCTGCTACATCTGAGCACACACATTCAGCTCTACTTCATCGGGCTAAAAGAATGCATTGGCCAATCAGCGCTGGCCAATGCATTCTATTAGCGTGAGCTGAGTTTGCACAGGGGTTCTAGTGCACCCTCGGCTCTGCTACATCAGATGTACATCATCTGATGTAGCAGAGCCGAGTGTGCATCAGATGTAGCAGAGCCGAGTGTGCATCAGATGTGTAGTTGAGCAGAACTGGCTCAGCACTGCTAAGTTTCTGCATTGGCCAGCCTTCGGCCAATCAGCGCTGGCTCTGCCGGAGGAGGCGGAGTCTAAGGTCGGACCTGAATGGAGACTGGTGTGGAGCGATCTTAGACTCTGCCTCCTCCAGCAGAGCCAGCGCTGATTGGTCGAATTCCGTACTCTGGCCAATCAGCACTGGCCAATGCATTTCTATGGGGAAAAGTTAGCTTGCGAAAATCGCAAGCTGACAGGGATTTCCATGAAATAAAGTGACTTTTATGCCCCCAGACATGCTTCCCCTGCTGTCCCAGTGTCATTCCAGGGTGTTGGTATCATTTCCTGGGGTGTCATAGTGGACTTGGTGACCCTCCAGACACGGATTTGGGTTTCCCCCTTAACGAGTATATGTTCCCCATAGACTATAATGGGGTTCGAAACCCGTTCGAACACTCGAACAGTGAGCGGCTGTTCGAATCGAATTTCGAACCTCGAACATTTTAGTGTTCGCTCATCTCTACTCATGATGTGACTTCCCTTTGACCCAACAGTCACATGACCACTAGGGGGCTGGGAAATATAAGGCTGAGTTCACATGGAGTTATTTGGTCAGGAATCCGCCTCAGAACTCTATTGGGAGGCTTTTTTTTTGGAGGCTGATTTTGAGGAGGATTCCTGACCAAATAACTCTGTGTGAACTCTTTAAGAGCTGCTGTGGTTAGGAGGCTGCTTCCTTCCTATAACTGGTGATAAAAGTATCAAGCACAATTACAGGGGAAATCAGCCCTCCCAAAAAGTACTGTTAAGATGCCCTCTTAAGATGGTCAGTTATAAAATTATGGGTTGCACAATGTAAAAAAAGAAAATAATAAAGAGGTAAAAAAGAAAAAAAATTAAGTAGAATTAAAAAAATAATAATAAATCACACTCACATCACAGGTTCTAGTCCTGTGCCACAACACTATATAAAATTACTGTAAAGGAGAGGGAAAAATATTTGAAAAAGTGCTTTATAGTAGGTTTTTGTGCTACTAAAAAAATAAAATAAAAAGAGGCACGCTTTCAACTTTTGTTGTTTGCATTTAAATTTATATATAAAAAAAGAAAATAACAATGAAAAAATAAAATTATTTTACCCAAATGAAAAAAATGTTATAGTTCTCGAAACTACATGTATTAAAAAAAAAACTGAAAATGTGTCCGTCCTGAACCAGGGAAAATGGGCCGGTACAGAAGTGGTTAAATAAACAAATTAATAAGTAAAGATGATCAGTAATGGAGTCCAACAAATCCATCGTAGTCTAAAGGTTGTCTTCAATGTCCTGTAGTTTCTATTTAGGCACAGTGAACCTCACAAGATGCGCAGAATCTTGAAGAACCTATGGGCCACAAATTGTACCTAAAGTTACATAGGTCTCTGGACTAGCTGTGCGATCGGTCACCTACTTCAAAGCAACCTGAATCACACTGAATGTGTTGATTCAAAAGGGAAGCTAGTGGAGAGATACATTGCCCATCAATACATATGAATTGCGGGGTGGGTGCTACATTAACAGCAGGCACCGCCTGGCAATTTATTTGTATTTGGCATGATGTGGATGAAAAATTTAGAACCTGCATCACACCAAGAGCCCCTTCACATGGAGTTTACGCTTCGCTCATTCAGACACGTATACACGAGAGCTTCAGAACACATCCCATTGACTTCAATGGGAGCGTGTGTAAAGCTGGCTTTACGCGCACTCCCATTGAAGTGAATGGGATGTGTTTTGAAGTGCTTGTGTATACATGTCTGATTGAGCGGAGCGTAAACTCCATGTGAAGGGGCCCCAAGTGTGATTTTAAGAACTGCCACATCTGTGCGGTTTGCATGTAAGCTGCATTTTCCAATCTGACTGCGTGTTCTGTGAACTTACAGCACCATAGTGATTTATGATGCTGCAAGCTTCACAACTAGCATGACTCTACTGTCTAAGGGCAGAACCGTAGAGGTGCGGTAATTGTGAATCTTAGAATATCATATATCAGCATGATGCTGTAAGTTCAGTTCACAGGAGCAATGAACACATGGGCCTTCCGTTTTATAATAACTACTCTCCTTTTCCCCTCATCTTGCAGTCATCAGTACTGGGCACAATATGTGTATACTGCCCAGTGGTGGATCCAGGGTTTGGAGGGGCCCTGGGCAATTGATTTTGGCTGGGCCCTACTTACCGGGGGGTGTTGCACTTCTAACCTATACCTCCCAACTTTTGAAGACTAGAAAGAGGGAATAAAACGAGCGGCGCGCGCAGCAAATTACGCCCCGACCACTTTTATGTTTTACTCTCATTCATTTTTCATGTGATTCCACAGTATAATCCTCCTACAGTCACCCGTAAATTATATGTCCCCCCTCCATCTCTCCCCCATTTTCGTATACACCCTTCATCTACCCCTAGTTTCATGTGTCCCCCCCCTCTATCTCTGTCCCCAGTTTCATGCCATTCTCCCCCTTCATCTGCCCAGTTTCATGTCCCCCCGTCTCTGCCACAGTGTCATGCCGTTCTTCCCCCTTCATCTGCTCCAGTGTCATGCCGTTCTCCCCCCCTTCATCTGCCCCAATGTCATGCCATTCTCCCCCCCTTCATCTGCCCCAGTGTCATGCCATTCTCCCCCCCTTCATCTGCCCCAGTATCATGCTGTTCTCCCACCCTTCATTTGCCCCAGTGTCATGCCGTTCTCCCCCCCTTCATTTTCCCCAGTGTCATACTGTTCTCTCCCCCTTCATCTGCCCCAGTGTCATGCTGTTCTCCCCCCCTTCATCTGCCCCAGTGTCATGCCGTTCTCCCCCCCTCCCCCATCTGCCCCCAGTTTCATGGGCCCCCTACATTATTTTCCACCTAAATGTTTAACATACAAAAAAAACACACTCACCTTCCCTCGCTCCCCCGCAGCTCTCTCCTCTCTCTCACTCATACACATATTGTAGGCGCGATGTGACGTCATCACATCGCGGCTACAAATGCCGGAGCTCAGCGTTAAAGCAGGAGCTGAACTGTGACAGCTCCTGCTTTAAACGCCTATGTATTCAGCTCATTGGGACATGCCGACCGGGACCGTTTGGTTAGGTCCAGGCCGCGCCGCGGGGTCCCTCTGGGCGTGGGGCCCCGGGCGGTTGCCCGGCTCGTCTGGCCCTGGATCCGCCCCTGATACTGCCAACCATTGCTTGTTCTCTTGGTCAGTCTGATTTGTCCATAAATTGTGCCTTCACCCTCTCTAAAGACACCTTACTAACTGCCTACTCCACCTATCTGTGCACCATGCACTCACTCACAATCATTTGCAAACCTTTGCATTTTTCCTTGATAGAAGAATCATGTCTGATCAAATGTAGAAATCAATGTATACTAGAAAAATTACACGGCACTGCCCAGAAATAAAGAGTTGGTCTCTGAAGTCATGTATTGTAGAAAAACTGGGGGGGGGTTTGAGCCAAAGTGAGGATAGCAGAAGGTACAAGTTTAAGAGCTTCCTATATATTTCCCATTCCCTTTGAAGCCACTCTTAGCTTCATCTCAAAAAAACACATCAAAATCTGTAACAAAAAAACATGGCTTTTATGCAGCATGTGGCTTTAACGTAAATTGGACAAACACAACTATTCATTTCAGATTGCCATATAAATGAATGCTTGGATAAGCCCAGCATTCATGTGCTTTCAATAAGAAGGGGATAAGCCGCATATATCTCTTGCATCCCTCTGAAATTTCAGAGGACTCGTAGAAGAACAAAATCTATGATGCACAGATTTCTTAGTGGCAAATTTCTGCATAATAAGTCACTTCAAAAATGCCCCCTTTAACCCTGCCCAATCACACCTCATTATGTGCACCTACACTGTATCATCTCCCCTTGTAACATGTGCCCCTATACAGCTTCATACCCCCTTATCCCCTTATTGCCCTCACAGAGTATAACGTGGCCCCTACAGTATGATGTCCCTTCTTTGTGGCCACACACAGTATAATGCTCCCCATTTTGCCCCTGTTAGAAGGTGATCAGCAGAGTGCTGGAGTCCAGATATATCAGCCCCAGGTTTCTGACATATGTGTGGTCCAGGGCAGATCTGGAGTAGGCCTCAGCCCAGGTGTAGATCCTTGGCTCATTACTGGGCCGGAAAAAATCTGCAGATCCTGCATTCTAGTGCAGTTCCATGAGGTGAAAGGAGGTGTGTGGTTCTGTCCTGTAATCCTGAGTGTGATGAGATAATATTGCACTTGTTTTGTTCGTGTGGTTGGAAGTAAGTCACATGTATAGTTAGGATATCAGTTCTGTTTAGCTAGTGGCTCAGACGAGCAGGTTTTTATCTAGGTTTTTGCCTGAAGTTAAGGCTGTACTTTGTTTTGCTCATTTTGTGCCTGGAGTTAAGGTTTATTTATTTTCTTGTTTTTTTCTAAATAAACCAGTTTGCTACATATTTTGGGTCCCTGTCTTGACTGTTTGGGTCTGCACCATTGTTTCTACCGAGCTAACTTCCCCACATCTCCTACACTATAATTCCACTTATTATGGCCCCTAGACATCCCACACACTATAATACCTCTTATTGAAACCCCCACAAAGCAAAATGTTCCCTTATTGTGGCTCCAACACTATAATGCTCCCTTCTTATGGCCTTCTCATCATAATGCCTCGTCTTGTGGAACCCACAGACTGTAATGCCCCACAGTGTTCCATGCTGCCAGTGGCTTGGGAACAGCAGGCACGTTACAATGATGTCACTGCATTGCCCCTGCCTGCAGCCAAGCTGTCAGGAGCAAAGACAGAGAGCTGGATGGTGAAGTAGAGGGTGGACGACTTCACCTCCATGCTGAACTCATCTGAAGCGGGGACATACCTCTTGCCATCCAGGACCGTGGAACGGCAAAGGAAATCTGGGACTGTCCTGCTGAATCTGGGATGGTTGCAGACTTGCATTAAATTGGTGTCACATAGAGGCCCAGGTATCACATAATACAGTCATGGACACAAGGCCTTATTCCTGCAGATTGTTATTGGAAATCCCTGTGGCTAAAGATAAATTTTCCCATAATAACATTATACAAGGAGGGCCACTTTCCATGTGTATAGGTACCATCTGGCTGGGTTTACTAATATAACGTTACCTAGTCCTAAACTATTTTTATCAATGTGACATTGGAATATTCCAGTGAAATATTATGTATGCAGCTGTAGTATGCTGCCTTAATCTGCTTTTTGTGTTTTTCCCCTTCCATTTCCGCAGCAGCAGTGTGGGGTTTTGAGATATTTTGATGGACTCATAAAACGGGCCAGCTGACTACAGACAGGCATGTTCTGCTGCAGTTAATAGAGAATTTCACTGGTAAAACAGCACATGGGTTATAAAGTTCATCAACAGGATCTCATCAGAAAGACTGCGGGGGGTGGAAAGGCAAGGTCTGGTTTACATTTATCCAGCCAATCTCCTGCTTACTATATATTATCCTGTCACTGGTGTGAAGGGAGTGAATTATGGTTATGGACAAAAGGTGAGGCCTGCGGATGTTAGGGAACCAAAAAAACCTTATTAAAGCCTATTTAGCCGCGATTAGTTTATCAAAACGATGCCAAGAAGGTGCAGCAAGTAGATTCATTTCTGGAGACAGCCATCATCTTACTGTTTACATGCAGAAATCTCTGGTTGAGTCACATTTTTCCCAAACCTAAATGTAAAAACAAAATATTTTGTTTCACAAATATACTTAGTGGGGTTTCAACTTTGTGGAGACTTTGGGTATGCTTAGGTTATGATGACATCTGCATTGAAAGTTCCTTGAAGAGCCTATGGGTAAGTTCACACGGGTTTTTTTGGACCAGATTTTGACCCGCAAGCCGCCTCAGAATACGGTCCATAAAACGGCTAGCTGCGACTGGATCCCGGTGCAGTGCACTGGCATCCAGTCGCGGCATTCTGCTCTGGATTAGGCCCAAATGAATGGACCTAGTCGGGAGAACCAGTGTCACGCCATGGACGCCTTATCCGCCTCAAAATACTGACCAAAAAGATGGCTTACATTGAAATCAATGGGAGCCGCTCAGGAGTTTTTTCCAGGAGCCGTTGCTTCCGGCTACTGGAAAAAAGAAGCGAGATACTCATTCTTCAGGCCGAGTCGGCCTGAACACACTCCCTCCTCTGGACTAGGCCCATTCATTGGGCGTAATCTGGAGCGGAGTGCGCGAGTGGATGCCAATGCAGTGCACCGGCTTTCAGCCGCAGCTACCCAGTTTTTTTTCTGAAAACCTGAGGCGGCCTCAGCTGTTTCTTCCGGATCCCAGAAAAAACTCCTGAGTGGCTCCCATTGATTTCAATGGAAACTGTCTTTTTGGTCAGGATTTTGAGGCAGATACAGCCTCAAAATTCTGACCAAAAAACCTAGTGTGAAGGTGTAATGCCAGGAGGTCTGGATGCTATCATCCCAATCCAGCAGGGGGAGCCAGTTCCCAGCTAGGGACAATAGAGTTACCTGGAGAAGAAGAAGCTGTGGACACAGGAAGTCTGGGATACACAAGGCCTTCATGAGAAGACTCCAGTGTCTGCTAACAGAGTTCAGGTTGTGTCATGTAGTGACCAAAGCCAAGCAGAACAGCCCAGCCAGGTACAGTAGTGCTGCAGCAAGCAGAGCACATGGCTGCACTGAAGGAGGAGAGCAACACAGACCAGTGCAAGCAAGGAGTGTTCGGCCAGCTTCTCCACTGCAATAAGGAGGAAAATACTACCTTGGAGAGACAGAGCATGAGCCCCAAAGGAGTCTAGTGCCCTCTAGTAGGATCAGTAATCAAAGCCACTAAAGCTGTAGCTATACCCCTGTTTTACTTACCCAAGTTCTTATAGAGACAATGTCCCTACTGTATATGATTTACCTGTTGCAATAGTTCAAGAGTCTGTTGCTGTCTTCACGAATCATAACCAGTAAAGCTGTTCCTGTTTTACTCAGTTTCCTGAGTGAGTTTGTCGCCAGTCACCTGCACCTCTTACAAACTTACCTAAGGGTCCATTCGCACAGAGGAAAATGGTAGGCAATTTGGTGTGGAATTTCAGCGCTGAAATAAAAGGCTCCCAATGACTTCGATGGGTTCCTTTTTCTGCTAGCAGAGGTCTCAATGGGAGGCTTTTTTTCAGCGCTGAAATTCCAGACCAAATTCCTCACCATTTTCCTCTGTGTGAATGGACCCTTAGGTTAAGACTGAGCGCAAGACGCATATGAAACCAAGGGGGGGGGGGGGGCCTCTCCACCCAGGATAACTAAACCAAATCTTACCCCTTAAGAAATAAAGGCACAGACACATTAGCTTGGGTCAAGTGGGGGTCGGCCACAGCTTTATTATTGAAAATAGAGATGTCAGCAGAAACCTGTTGCCCCAAATTAGAAAGAAGGAGGGGAGCGCGCCACAAGGAATGCCCAGGCACCGCTAGCGGTGTGCATGTCTGTTGTATCCAGCAGTGGCGCGCCTTATCCGGAATGAAGTAAGGGGAGGGGACAAGGTCCTGCCGATCATGCCACCGGAGACCGGTGTAACCCTACACCGGGGTCCGACCCCCCTCCTGAAGCATAAAGAGAGCACAGTCAATGCCATCCTGTATGCCCGACAAGAATATGTCGAGGCCTATGTCCGAAAGATGGACCCCATCCCTGCGTAGTAAACCGCTGTTGTCCCCCTCCAATTGCCTGTGTCGGATGACGACACCACCCCGGGACCTCACATGATGGGATACACGCAGGTTAAGGAGCCGGCGAGCCCTTTCCAGAGCAGCTGGATCCCGCGCATCCCTCCAGCGGGCCCTAGGGACGATCTCCGACCAGACCATGACAAGATTATGAAAGAAGGCAGGGAAACGGTCAAAATCAGAACGAATCAATGATATCAGCTCCGACAAACGTATGGAACCCAAATCGTTTCCTCCAGCATGTAGCACCAGCACCACAGGGGCCTGGGAGGAACCGGCAATCGAAACAACTTGCGGTAAAATCTGCAACCAGCTCAAACCCCGAACTCCGTGCCACCGGAGCTCGGCCTGTTCAAATCCAAGCTGCAGACCACCTGGGCGAACAGCAGCACGTCGCGCTGCCCAGAAAACATACGAATGGCCCAGGATCCAAACGATAGGGTAAGTGTCTGAAGAAAATACAAAAGGAAGATGTTAGGACAGATCAGAAAAATGCCTCTTTTTTTTTTTTTGTATATATTTACCCATATATGGAGAAAAAACAAGTGGGAAAAATTAACTACATGGTAAGCAAACCCGGACGCACATACCGACGGTAACAGTTGGAGCGCCATCCGCCGATGCGCTTGACCTCCTCCTCAGTGAGGCCAGCCGCATCAGCCGCGGCACCAATGCGGAAGGAATGCGTGCCGAAATCCGCCGGGGGGACCCCCACAGACGTCAGGCAGCGTTTGAATAAAGAAACAAATTGGAAGCGCGTGAAAAAGGACCCGTCATTATGAACCAAAAACTGGGGGGAAGGCGGGCAGACGGCAGCAAATGCCGCACAACCGCAACCGGGCACAGGGGGCCGTCTATACGAGATATAGACAACCACGTGCCCTGCCCGTAAACGTCGGTCTTATTACGCTTCACACGGACACACAGGGAATCCTGTAAGATGACCACATCACCCCCCGCTAAACCACCCTGTACAAAACGCGACGGAGCTACCAATTCGCCCACGCGAAGCGCACCAAAAAAGGCAAGGCAAAAAGCACAACTCAGCAACGCTGCCTCGAAGGAAGATGAACAAACCAACGAGGGAGCGTCAACCAATCGCCGCAGAAGAAAAAAGGAAACTGGCTTGCGACAATCGACAGGTCGCGGCACCTTCTTCCAACCCCTCAAAATAAGTTGAAAGGCAAACTCCTTGGTCACATCCGGAAAACCCAGCAGTTTTAAACCAAAGGCTACCCCGGTCACACGCCGAGCCGCCGTGGCCGCCGTGACTCCGTCAGATCGCAAACGAGATAGAAAAGCGTAGGTAAGCTCGCGGCAACATTCAACATCAAGCAAGCGATCAGGAGAAGCAAAGGATAACCACTCACACCACGCCTTACCGTGCGCTGTCCAAGTTGCTGGGGTGACCGAATCCCGAATCAACTGAGTTAGGGGTGAAGGACCACGTCCCATAGTAAGGGGGGGCACGGGGAGCCCTCCAAATCCGCCTCCGGGTGTAAGTCTCTGAAGCGACCCAACTGCGAACGAGAAAGAGAGTCAGCAACCGTGTTAACAACACCGGGAACATGCCTAGCCTTAAAAACGACATTATACTGCAAACATCTGAGGACCAGACACCGCAGCAAGGCTAAGACCGGCAACGAACTAGAAGAAAGGCTATTAATTGCTGACACAGCACTCTCGTTGTCGCACCAAAACAAAATGCTTTTGTTCGCAATGGCGGGACCCCACAATTCCAGGGCGACCACCATGGGGAACAACTCCAATAATGTCAAATTGCGGGTGAGGCCCAGGGACGACCAAACCGGAGGCCACACGGAAAAAGATCAATGCAAGCCAAAAACCGCACCGTAGCCAACCGCTCCCGAAGCGTCGGTGAAAAGCTGAAGGTCCGAATTAGTCAACTCACCCTCTGGGAAACAGGAAAGGCCAGAATAATCCAACAAAAAGGACTTCCAGACCTTCAAATCGTCCCGCAGGACTTTAGTAATCCGGACATAATGGTGCGGAAGGCGGACTCCAGAAGTAGCCATAGCCAGGCGGCGAGAAAAAACCCGCCCCATCAGAAAAATACGACACGCAAAGGTCAGTTGACCCAGCAGGGACTGCAAACGGGACAACGGAACTTTGCGGGAACCTAAGCAGAAGTCCACATCCGCACACAGCCGGGACAGCTTGTCCTGCGGAAGATGAAGGAGCATACGCTCCGTGTCAATGCCAATGCCCAAAAAGGAGAGAGACGTAACAGGACCCTCAGTCTTATCCTGAGCCAAAGGGACGCCAAAATAAGCAGAAAAATAGTGAAAGGTATCCAGCAAATACTGACAAGTAGGGGCCCCAGACGGGCCAACGAACAAAAAATCGTTCAAATAATGTATCACCGATGAAGCGCCAGATTCCTGTCGAACAACCCATTCCAAGAAGGTACTAAACATTTCAAAATAACGGCAGGAAATCGAGCACCCCATGGGTAAACACATATCATAGTAAAAGAAACCCCCAAACTGACAACCCAACAAATGGTAACAATCAGGATGTACCGGCAACAGACGGAAGGCAGACTCGATGTCCGACTTTGCCAAGAGCGCACCCCGACCAGCTTTCACCACCAGCGAGACGGCTCTGTCAAATGACACGTAGGACACCGCTGACTCTTCCTTCGGTATGCCGTCGTTCACAGACTCCCCGGGGGGAAAAGAAAGATGGTGAATCAAACGATACTTCCCCGCCTCCTTCTTGGGGACCAAACCCAAAGGAGACACCCTAAAATTCGGAAAAGGAGGCTCAGAAAAGGGGTCAGCCATGCGACCCAGCTCAACCTCCTTAGAAATCTTTTCCTGAGCTACTAAGACATCCTTTTGCACTGAACGCAAATTATCAACCAACAAAACATTAGAACAAGGAACATGAGGTATGTAAAAACCGAAAGTAAACCCATCAAGGAGCAGACCTGCCTCCTCCTTCCTGGGGTACTGGTCTAGCCAAGGGCGCATCTTTACTGCACTCACCGGAGTCCTCGGGTTTACCCGAGCCGGCCTTGGCAGGCTTTCCCCGCTTGGCGCAACGAAGGGCTGAGTGGGCGCCGCCACATATGGAGCATTCATGCTTAAAACGGCATGACGCAAAAAACCGGCAGTGCCCCTCATTGAACATCCAGCAGGCTCCGGGCCTGCGAGAGGCCGTAGAGGAGGCAGAAGCCCCCCCCAGCGGCCCCGGATGGAAAGGGGGGAGCCGCGGGCTTTGGCGTTAGCATGAGCTGAATCCATATGTCCGTCGCCTTAGAAGCCCAACCAACCTCCGGCTGCAGCGCCAGCCGCCGCCGGAATTCTTCGTCGTACTTCCACCAAGCGGAGCCACCATACAATTTGTGAGCGGAAAAGATGATATCAAGGTAAATAAACAGTTCCGCTGCAACTACTGAACCAGATTGACAAAGAATACAAGAAAAAATCGAGAAGGCTTGTAACCAATTGGCAAAGGTCTTAGCCACTTTAGGCTTTTTATCGTCACCTCTGCCAAAACTCTGCTCCTTATCAACAGTAACATGATCAGGGGATAACAATGACCATATATCGATATATTCACCACTAATAATTTTTTCTCTCAGCTCCAGTGGCACATGCGTACCAATAGGAGCCACCCCACAAAAATACGTGTCCCTGAATCACAGACCAGAGGGAGGAGCAACCGGCTCAGGCCGCGGCAAAACCGCCCCTGGAGAAGCAAGAGAAGGAGTCCTACCCTCCAACTGCGAAATCATGGATTTTAACACATCAAGCGTGTCGCCACTCGGACCCGGCGACTGGGAAGACCAAGCCTGCGAACAGGCTAACTCACCGGATGGTAACACGGGCGGTTGCACCGACACGGCCAGGGGTGGAGGCTGCGGAGCTGGTACTGGAGCTGCAGCTGCTACTGCAGGCACGGCCGGAGCGCCCTCGGCAGACACAGATTCCCCTCTCCCACTCCGCCTCCAGGATCTCCTGCTATATCTCGAGCGACGCGAACTATAGGAACCCCGAGAGGAAGACGACGAGCGCGACCCAGAGCGATCGTAATCGTGACCCCTAGACCGCCTCCCCCTATGCCGATGACCCCGCGAGTCCCTCCTACCACGCCTGCGGCGCGAACGAGATGAACTACGCGAACGCGGGGAGCGATCACGGGCCCGCGACGACATACTATCCGCCCCCGAACCACGATAAGAACGAGAACTAGACTCACGGAAACGTCCGGAAGAAGAACGGCGCGGGAACTGAGGAGTACCTGGGACATACTCAGTATCAAAAAACTCCTCATCACTACCCTGAAACATAACCGGCGACGAGAGGGCCGGGCCAGCCGTGGGTTGGGGAACCGCCGTATCCGAGGGGGCCAAAACTATGGGTGCAGAGGAAGGGGCCGGAGCTACATCACCACCGACCACTGCAGGAGGTGCAGCACCACACCCAAACCACCTAGTCAACCTGCCAGGAGGCGGAGGTGGCGGAGGCATGGGCTCTATGGGGGGAGGTAACAATATGGGGGCAGGAACCGCAAGCTGGGCCGAATCAGCTGCAGCACTGGGCCCAGCCAAAATAGTGGGTGCCGATAGGGCCATAGACTCAGCCGAGGGGGGAGGGGCTAGAACCCCCACGGCCTGAGTGACAGCCGCTGAGTGTGCAGGCCAGCGCCGGGACCCGGCGGCCGCACTGCCACGCACACTCGCAGCACGCCGCCCGGTACGTGCAGGAGCCCGGGGGGCGCGAGAAGCAGCTGAGGCGGCCCCCCGCGACGGAGCCCTGCTCCGAACACTGGGGGCCGGACTAGGAGAGAGCCGGTCGGGAGGCCTCGCCGCCCTGCTAGGGCGGGTAGAGACCGCCCGACCCAGCACAGAGGAGGCTGAGGCCTGGCCTGGCGCCCTGCTCGTATTGAGCAGGGATGCCACCCAGTCAGTCCCTTCCTCACTCACCTTGCGGTGCAGCAGCTCCAGGAGCTGCTGACGCTGGGTGTCTTCGGATATCACACGGACGAGGAGATGGACTTCCTTCGACGCTGGCGGGGATCCGAAAGGAAGTCCCCGCCCAGCGCCGAAGGTTATGAAGGGGATGGAGCGTGGCTCCGCCCCCCCCCATCCGCGTCACCACGGCGACGTCAGACGCCGGGAGGGGAGCAAAAGGGGAGGAGGACGCATGCGCAAAACGCGCACAGTCAGAGCCCGGGCCGCTTAGGCAACGGCCCGGACCTAAGCTTGGGGTAAAAACTCACTATATAGAGGGAAGACTTTTCAGGAGTAGTGATAAGTCAAGCTGAATGGAATCGTTCCATGTGGTGGTCTGTCCATGTCATCTCAGTAAGAGGCTATTGCGTCACAACGACGTGCAGGTGCAAGTGTTGATTGTAGAAACAGCAGCATCACTTCGTGGGAGCTCCTGGTGACTCAACTCCTTGATACTGTGTGCTAAGCTGCTGTAAAGAGTAGAAGATCAGGGCCAAGCAAAGAAATGTAAAAACTGACCCTTCAAAGTATGTCCTTGAGTGTATTTCTATGCTCATTTGCTTTGTATTAATTTAACCCAGTGGTTGAACCTAGCTTTTCTGCTGCCTGAGGCGGACGACAGAAAGGCGCTGGTTGCTAGTGGTAACATTACAGTGAATACAGTGCGTAACATTTTGTGTAAGGAAAATGTTTGTTATTGTACCGTGTTAGGCAGTGGTTATGAAATATAAAAAAAAAACTTGCAAGTCTTCAGTAGGTGATACCTTTTTTAATGGCTAACTCATAATGATGACAGAATATGACGTTTCAAAGCTTACTCTGGGCTTCTTCTTTAGATATATCTAAACACTTTCTGCAGGCTGCATATTTATGTACAACTGGATACATAGGGATAGGATTACAGGGGGGAGAGGCTTATTACTATCTCCCTATATTATAAAAATGAATTTCTGTCTGTCTGTCTGTCTGTCTGTCTGTGCTCTAATGCGAACCAAACGACTGGACCGATTTTCACCAAATTTGGTACAGAGACACTTCAGGTATCCGGGAAGGTTTAAGATGAGACTCCAACTCGCTCGGACGTACCGTTGCTGAGATACAGCATTCCAAACACAGTGCCCCCCCTTAGCCAATACAAACCTGCAAGACTTTCACTCATATTCCAACTGCAATACACACGGTCACTCCACATGCACAATACAACACTGATATCCAAACTGAGATACACGCATCACAGGATTAGATACACAGATCAGCACACAGTATCACACGCCAGAGGATTAGATACACGGGTCTGCACACAGTCCCACAGACCAGAGGATTAAATACGCGCTTCTGCACACAGTTCCACACACTGAAGGATTAGATAAGTGCGTCTGCACACGGTTCCACATACCGAAGGATTAGATACAGGCGTCTACACACAGTTCCACACTCCAGAGGATTAGATACGCACGTCTGCACAGAGTACCACATGCCGTAGAATTAGCTACACATGTCTACACACAGTTGCACACTCCAGAGGATTAGATACGCGCGTCTACACACAGTACCACATGCCATAGGATTACATACACGTGTCTGCACACAGTTGTACACGCCATAGGATTAGATACATGCGTCTGCACACAGTACCACATGCCGTAGGATTAGATACGCGCCTCTTCACACAATACCACACAGGGGAGGATTAGATACACGTGTCTTCACACAGTTGTACACGCCATAGGATTAGATACACGCGTCTGCACACAGTACCATATGCCGTAGGATTAGATACGCACCTCTTCACACAATACCACACAGGGGAGGATTAGATACACGTGTCTTCACACAGTTGTACACGCCATAGGATTAGATACACACGTCTGCACACAGTACCATATGCCGTAGGATTAGATACGCGCCTGTTCACACAATACCACACGGGAGGATTAGATACACGTGTCTTCACACAGTTGTACACACCATAGGATTAGATACACGCGTCTGCACACAGTACCACATGCCGTAGAATTAGATACACAGATCAGCACACAGCACCACATGCCGTAGAATTAGATACACGGGTCTGCACACAGTCCCACACACCAGAGGATTAAATACGTACTTCTGCACACAGTTCCACACACTGAAGGATTTGATACGTGTGTCTGCACACGGTTCCACATGCCGAAGGATTAGATACAGGCGTCTACACACAGTTCCACACTCCAGAGGATTAGATACGCGCATCTGCACATATTTGTACACGCCATAGGATTAGATACACGCATCTGCACAGAGTACCACAGGCCTTAGGATTAGATACACGCGTCTACACACAGTTCTACACTCCAGAGGATTAGATACGCGCGTCTGCACACAGTTGTACACGCCATAGGATTAGATACACGCGTCTGCACACAGTACCACATGCAGTAGGATTAGATACGCGCGTCTACACATAGTTCCACACGCCGAAGGATTAGATACGCGCCTCTTCACACAATACCACACAGGGGAGGATTAGATACGTGTGTGTGCACACAGTACCACACTTTGGAGGATTAGATACATGCCTCTGCACACAGAACCACATGCCATAGGATTAGATACGTGCGTCTGCACACAGTTCCACACGCCATAGGATTAGATACGCGCGTCTGCACACAGTACCACATGCCGGGGGATTGGATACATGCGTCTGCACACAGTTCCACACGCCGTAGGATTAGATACGCGCCTCTTCACACAATACCACACAGGGGAGGATTAGATACGTGTGTGTGCACACAGTACCACACTTTGGAGGATTAGATACCTGCCTCTGCAAACAGTACCACAAGTCAGAGAATTAGATACGCGTCTCCGCACACAGTACCACACGGGGGAGGATTAGATACGCGCGTCTGCACACAGTACCACAAGTCAGAGAATTAGATACGCGTCTCCGCACACAGTACCACACGGGGGAGGATTAGATACGCGCGTCTGCACACAGTACCACACGGGGGAGGATTAGATACGCGCGTCTGCACACAGTACCACACGGGGGAGGATTAGATACGCGTGTCTGCACACAGTACCACACGGGGAGGATTAGATACGCGCGTCTGCACACAGTACCACACGGGGGAGGATTAGATACGCGCATCTACACACAGTACCACATGCCATAGGATTAGATACGCGCGTCTGCACACAGTACCACATGCTGGGGGATTGGATACGCGCGTCTACACACAGTTCCACACGCCGTAGGATTAGATACGCGCCTCTTCACACAATACCACACAGGGGAGGATTAGATACACGTGTCTTCACACAGTTGTACACGCCATAGGATTAGATACACACGTCTGCACACAGTACCACATGCCGTAGGATTAGATACTTGCATCTAAACACAGTACTACATGGGGAAGGATTAGATACAGCTTTACTCCAGGTATCCATAACAACTGATCACAGGTTTTTCACTGACATTCAAAATGAGATACACATAATCACATGACGCTTATGGACATACACACAAACCACATACAAAATACACCAATGCAAAATTGGACAATTCTTATGGGGCCACTACACAAACATAAAATGTAATATACCCGTGCGAAGCCGGGTCCTCCCTCTAGTATACATATAAAAACAAATAATCAGTTCCCAGTTTCTTTATCTTTATGGCTGTCTTAGTTCAGTGATTTGTATAGAATGACATAAACCCATGTGATGCATTCATTCCATTATCCGGAGTCTTAAATAGGGTCATGCACGTGTATTCATAAATCATTCGCTGTTTTCTTGATTTAAAATTCCCTCTTAAAATCTAAATTTTCATGTCATTGGTGATATTACTGATCTTCCTGGCAGAAATGTTTTGGCACAGGAAGATCCATTCTCTGTTGTTTAATTGTATGGCGATGTGAATTGATTCTCATTCTGAGTTTCTGGCTGGTCTCTCCAACATACAGATTTTCAGTGGAATATTTGGTGCACATTATCAAATACACTACATTAGGTGTGTTACAGGTGTGGGTTATATGTGACGACCAGGGGCACCCGATTGTTTTCCTGTTTGGTATTGTATTTTAATAAATCCGATCTTGGTATTCTAGTGGCCCTGGTGATTTGGTTATGAACTGTTCTTAGATGGTAACCTTGCCTCAAGAATGTGTTTTTGAGTCCTCCAAGGTGTTCGTCTCTATCTGCAGGGTTTGAACATATGCGATGATATTTGATGTCCTGGCTGTACACAATGGAGTTCTTTATGTGTTTAGGATGAAAGCTATCCCATCTTAGGTAGGTAGGGCGGTCAATTGGTTTCCAATACAGCGGATGTCTCAGTTTTGTTGTCCTGTATGTTAATGACTGTATCTAGGAAGTTTATTTCAGTGAACTGGTTGAATTGTTCATGGAACGTTTTAAGCTGTTGTTCAGACCCAGTCCAAATGATTAGGATATCGTCAATGAAATGGTAGTAGGCCCGGGGCCTGGTGGTGCAGGTGGATAGAAAGTTGCATGAAGAGATTAGCGTACTGTGTCGCCATTTTGCTCCCCATTGCGGTGTCGGTCTGCTGTAGATAGATGCAGTCACCAAAAGAAAAGTAATTGTGGGTGAGGATGAATTTTGTCAATTTCACCACCGATTCAGCGTTCATACTTTGCTTTTCCATGAAAAACTGGCAGGCATTTACACCGTCCTGGTGTGGGATGTTGGAGTACAATGATTCTACATCCATGGTGGCCAGAATGGTTCCATCTGGGAGGGGACCTATAGTGGATAGTTTATTTAATAGGTCTGTGGTGTCCTGAAGGTAGCTGGCTGTATCCTTCACTAAGGGTTTAAGAGTACCCTCCACCCATCCAGAAATCTGTTCAGTGAGGGTGCCAACACATGAAATGATCAATCTCCCTGGGTTCCCAGGTTTGTGCAGTTTTGGAAGCATATAAAAGGTCCCCGTCCTTGGACTTGCTGGTATGAGGTCACTTAGGCTTGCTGCTCCATTAGATAGGCCGGAGATAACCTTTTTCAGATTTTTTGGAATACTCCTCTGTGGGATCTGAGTCCAACTTGGAGTAGTAGTGTGTGTCAGTCAGTTGTCTGCGTGCTTCCTGTATGTAGTCGGATGTGTTCATCATGACTATGGCACCACCTTTGTCGGCTGGCTTAATGATGATGTCTTTGTCATTTCTCAGGAATTGTATGGCCCTTCTTTCCTGGGCAATGATGTTAGATAGCAGTCTTTTGTTTGTATCCAGTATAGTTGATTTGACCATGTGTCTGAAGCAGTCTATGTAATTATCCAGATCAAAATTTCGTCCAGTAGGAGGTGTCCAATCAGATGTCTCCTTTTTTGTTAAGATTTGAACCTCTGAAGGGGTAGGTTGGGTCTCCTCTGTGTTATGAAAATATTCCCTCAGTCGCAGTCTCCTGAAAAAATCCTCCATGTCACTGCACAGTTCAATTTTATCCATGGTTTTAGAAGGACAAAATGAAAGTCCCCTGGAGAGTACCCCAAATTCTGCTTTGGTGGGTTCATAAGTAGAGAGATTGATAACACAGTTCAGTGTTTCCAAATCCGCGTGTGAGTGGTCCCGGTTGTTAGGTATAGAAGAGTACTATCAGGAGGGGGCGTTCCTCCCCGCTATCACAGTACAGCGCTATAGGCACTACTGTGAGGAAGGGTGTCCCTGACTGACTTTCAGGAACGCCCTTCTAACGGTGAAGAGCTACAGCATGATAGCTCTTCACCTGGGGCACAGATCGAGAAAGCCAACAGTGTGCTGAATTATAGCGGCTTTCTAGCGGTATATAAAACCGCATGTGCCCCGACTCATGAAAGGTCCTCTTTAAATAGTGCCCCTTATTAATAATACCCCTCCTTATATTAATAATGCCCCTAATAGCATCTATATATACCCCTCTTGTATTAATGATATGCAGTATCTATATAAGGGCTTTTAGGGGCATTATTAATACAAGGGGGGTATTTATATAAGGGCTATTAGGAACATTAATAATACAAGGGGGTATTTATATAAGGGCTATTAGGAACATTAATAATACAAGGGGGGTATTTATATAAGGGCTATTAGGAACATTAATAATACTAGGGGGGGTATTTAGATAAGGGCTATTAGGAACATTAATAATACAAGGGGGGTATTTCCTGGGATTGGAAGCTCATCTGAATATTTCTGGTGCATTCTGGGAAGAGGAGAAGAGTCGCCTTAATCTTATTGATTGCTGGGAATTGCTGGGTCTCGCTGGTTAGAGGACATTGCAAAACCTGGGATTGGAAGCTCATCTGAATATTTCTGGTGCATTCTGGGAAGAGGAGAAGTGTCTCGGCCTTTTGGCTAAGATCAAGTGTATTCCTGGTGCTGTGTAGTGTGACAGGACTGCCAGATCTTAGCCGGAGGTGCCCCGGGTACCCTCTACTCGGCCTTGCAGGGAAAGTCAGGTTTATAGCCTGGCTGGAACTGCATGCTGCTATAGGGTTTGAGGCTTAGTCCCGGGGCAACGAGGAGCGATCACCTGGATAATCTATTGATTTTCGCAGGCTTGGCTGAGACGGTGTTGGTGACCATGGAGCTAAAGAGGAAGAAGTTCTGCTTGCGGTTCTTCCCCAAGAAAGAGGCTTCCTTGGACGCTTGGGATGAGACGATGATGGCTAAAATCCTGATGGATGATCTGATGATGACCAGAGATGACGTCCTTGCGATGCAGTGGAATTCCGCCAGAGGTTCTTCTGATGTCACATTCAAGTCGGAGCTCCTGTGCTCGGAGGCCTTCCGGAGGTGGAACGAAGGAGGTTTCGTTGGGATCAGGAACCGAGTGGCTTGCTTGACCTCCTTGCAAGGCGGATGGAGAACATTGGTGGTATCCATGGACGACCCGTTTGTGACGACTTCGGAAATTTTGAACTTTGTGAAGTTGTGCGCACCGGTATGCAGATTCAAGAAAGACTTGTTGAACAAGGTTGGTTTTTGGACTGGCAGAAAGAGGTTCTCCGTCTGGATTAAAGAGGAGGACCTAAGCCGGTTTGATGGGGACATTGAGTTCGGTGGAAACACTGGATATTGTTATTGGGAGGGTCTTGGTAAAAGATCCTCCAGTATGGACAAAGTAAGGACTGATAAAGAAGAAACAAAGACTGATTGTAAGGACTTTGTTTGTGATTCAGGACCCAAGATGGGAAAAACAGAGACTGTGTGTGGGACTCAAAAAACAGAGCCCAGCTCTGATGTTTCTCTTACAGATTCACCTTCAATGCGGAGGGTGGGGGAAACTTTGTCTTATGGGGTGTTGTGTGAATTTAACACAGAAAAATGTTTGGAGGAGGTTGTACCGTTTAAAAAAGTATGTAAAATGAAGGCAAAGGTAACTGAAATAATAAAGGTAGAAAAAGCAGAATATTGGGATGGGATAGAGGCAAAATACAAAAAGCCTAGTGAGGAAATGGTAGATGTATTGTTGTGTAAAATAATTGAAGATCAGGATGTATTGCGAGAAGAGTTAGAAAACTTTAATAAGGAAAGGTACCATGCTGTGAGGGATTTTCATAGGGATCATGAGGGTTTTTTCAACAGGTACTTAATTAATGACCCTATAGTTAGGGAAGCACTAGATAAATTATGCTTGAGTGAGGTAGATATGACTGCACTATTTCTTCTTGCTATGCAGGGGGGATATCCAACAAGTGTTAGGAAAAAAAGTCATGGAGGTAAATATAGGAAAAGTGCAGAAGCTCAGGAGGAAATGGTAAAGAGATTGAATACGGATTGGTCAATGAATTAATATGTTGGAAACTGCTAATATGTTGGAAAAATGCTTAATATGATGTGATATGTAAACAGGTATGTGTTTGTATGTGTAAATGATTTATTTTTGTATAAAATGTTAAGTTGATGTGTATTGATAAAATGTTAACTAAAGATGCTACCCTTTGTGGTAGATTTCAACTTAAAAAAAAAATCTGTTCTTATCAGAAGTAGTTAGTAGGCGAAACTGCTGGTGAGCCGGGTCCGCGACCAGTCACAGCAGGAGTAGGCCGAAAGCTATGGAGATCTGAACGGAGAACCACTTGAGGCGTTGTTGATGGGGGACGTGGTTAGTACGCCGGCTCCGCCAGTGGTTTTAGCGTCGGGCCACTGTAGGGGGCTGGCAGAACGCCACTGACGCTGTCAACACGACCACCAAGGGGGACAGGATGCTCCCTTGGGGATCTTACCATGGGTCGGTGAAGCGCTCGAAGGTCTCTGGTGTCGTGCCCTGGGGGTTGAGTGGCCCCCAGGGTGCCTTAAATCACTGGGCGTGGGAAACCCACTGATTTGGGCACTATTGCGTGGCACTGGATTACACCATTTGAGCACACCACTCCTTAATGCCTGGTTTACCAGCTTTGGAGTAATTTTTATAGATCCGGCGGTAAACCGGGCTCTGAAAGGGCACTTTACCACTTATTAAGTGTTTTTCTCACGTTTTTTATTTTCACTCTGTCACCTTTTTGTGTGTCGACGAAGGGATGCTGTACCGTTTTGGGACGCTTCCTGACGGTGTCTGGGGATGAGGCCTGTAATGGGTCTCTCCCCTCTTTCAGCTGACCTGTCCTGGGGAACCATGGCAGGCGCAGACCTCTTGCCTGAGCCAAGGAGTATCTCTGGTGGTGGCAGCCCGGAGAGAAACTTGGCGACTGGTAATCCTGAGTACCCTTGGTGGTGGCAGCCCGAGGGGAAAACGGATGTTGGTAGGGCCATCCTGCTCCGGCAGATGGCCCTTTCGGATACTCGACCCCACTCGGTTACCTTTTGGTCCTTGTGGGGAAGAGTTTGAGTCAGGAACCTCTCTCCCCTTTAGGGGAAGGGTGCGTTTTTTGGTGAGCATCCTGGGCACGTTTTTTTTAGTGTGGCACCCACACTTTTTTCGTGCACTTGGTGTTTTTGATTTGGCACAGACGGAGACCTTCGATAAAAAAAAAAAAAAAAAAAAAAAATTCTGGGAAGAGGAGAAGAGTCGCCTTAATCTTATCAATTGCTGGGTCTCGCTGGTTAGAGGAAGAAAAAAAGCAAAAAAAAACAAACCAAAACATATACAAGATCATTCATCCAAATTTAATGAGCAACATGGAAGAGGAGAAAACCCACATGGTGAGCTGCAACACTTGCTATATGTTTACAGATCTGCCGGACCATAAAGCCAACTTCACCTGTATGAAATGTAAACTAGTGGCCCTTTTAGAAGAAAAAGTGCAGAGGTTAGAAGAAAGAATAGTGACGTTGAGAAGCATCAAAGAAAGTGAGGTCTTCATTGATGAAGCTGAAGCAAGCCTCCAGAACACAGTAGGGGATGAAAGTGCTAGAGAGCCTACAGCTGCAGAGACTGATGCAAGTCCCCCGAATACAGTAAGGGAAGAATACTTGAGAGAACCTACAGAGGCAGAAAACTGGACACATGTGACCAAGAGATGCAAATGGATCACAAGGCCATCACCACTCACACAGCTAAGTAACCAATATGAAACTCTCATGCAGGCGGATGAAAATGACAAAAATAACCTATCAGCAAAGGAAGAAACAAAAGTCACCCAGAGACAATCAGGTGCAACAAGAAATGGTGTTGCAAGGAAGAAAAGAAGAGTAGTGGTTATGGGTGACTCACTTCTAAGAGGCGCAGAGGCAGCTGTCTGCAGGCCAGACTTAACCGCACGAGAAGTATGCTGCCTCCCAGGAGCAAAAATCAAGGATGTGGCCGATAGGATACCAAGCCTCCTCAGCTCCAAGGACGACTACCCATTCCTACTGATACATGTGGGTACAAACGACACGACAAAAAATGATTTACCAACTATCTATAAAGACTTTGAAAATTTGGGGAAGACAGTGAAGGAACTGGATGCACAGGTAGTATTCTCATCAATCCTCCCAGTTGATGGTCATGGCATCAGGAGATGGAATACAATACTAGAGGTAAACACCTGGCTTCGATGGTGGTGCCGAGAGCAAGGATTTGGATTTTTGGACCATGGCGTGAATTACCTCTACGACGGACTCCTTGCTAGAGACGGGATACATCTCACAAAACCTGGGAAAAACATATTTGCCAGAAGACTTGCCACACTCATCAGAAGGGCTTTAAACTAGAAGAAGAGGGGATGGGAAGAAAAAAGAAAGACAAGAACATGCAGCTAAAAGACATACTTAACAAGGTTACTAGATGTGGTAAAGAGGACCCAAGACAGGATACTCAGAAGGAAATTACGAAAAAGGATACAACAGAGCACAATCTGAAATGTTTTTACACAAACGCACAAAGTATGGGAAACAAACAAGGAGAACTAGAGCTGATGATACACAAGGAAAACTATGACGTCATCGGCATCACAGAAACCTGGTGGAACGACATGCATGATTGGAACATACAGATGGAAGGATACAACTTATTCAAAAAGAATAGAACTAATAAAAGAGGGGGTGGAGTTGCATTGTATATTAAAAAAGAACACATCTCCACAGAAATTACAGTTTTACAGAATGATAATCTACTGGAAATTATTTGGGTAGTAATTCAAGGGAAAAACAATGATAAGGACATCATACTAGGCATTTATTACAGACCACCAGGACAGACAGAAGACATGGATGAGATTTTTTCACAGCAAATGACCACGCTCTCAAAGAAACATGAAATAGTGATCATGGGAGACTTCAATTACCCTGACATTCATTGGGAAACCCACACAGCCAAGAGTAAAGGCTCCATCAAATTTTTATCCTCTCTAGCAGACAACTTCATTGCCCAGCTAGTAGAAGAAAACACGAGAGGAACATCCATTTTGGACCTAGTCCTAACCAACAAAGAGCACATGGTTAAGGGACTACGGGTAGCAGGGACACTGGGATTCAGCGATCATGCTATACAGGTAGTCCTCGACTTACGACGTTGATCCGTTCCTGCGCGGCGTCGTAAACCGAATTTCGACGTAAGTCGGAACCTACCATACCGACGCCGCGTAGGAACGGATCAACCTCCCCCCCCCTTTAAAACTTACCGTACGGTGCAGGGTGGGCGGGCGGGCATTCAGGCCTCCTCTTCCTCCGATGTTCCGTCCTCCTCCGGCGCTCGCAAGCTGATAATGGCCTGGGCGCATGCGCAGTAGCCGTAATAGAAGCATCATGATACTGCGCATGTGCCCTGGCCATTATCAGCTTGCGAGCGCCGGAGGAGGACGGAACATCGGAGAAAGAGGAGGCCTGAATGCCCGACCGCCCGCCCACCCTGCACCGTACGGTAAGTTTCACATTCTGTTTCAGGGTTTTATTTTACAAGCTCACTTGTAACAGCAAGCTGCCAGCATTGATTTTCCGCAGGCTAGTCCTTGCTAGCTGGGAGTGCTGGCAGTTTTCTGTTACAAGGGAGCTGTCGTAACGACGAAACGTCGTAAGCCGAGACCGTCGGAACCCGAGGACTAACTGTACTTGAGTTTGGGGTTGCAAGAAGAAGAAGACCTGAGAAGACACAGATTTCAAGGCTCGACTTTAGCAGGGCAGACTTCAAGAGCCTGAAGGCAAGGGTTAGCAGAATTCCATGGTGCAAAATTCTTAAGCACAAAAATGCACATGAAGGGTGGGAAATCTTCCGTAGGGAAATCATTAAAGCACAGGAACTAACAATACCTAGAAGGAAGAAAAATGGGAAGCACCTAAAAATACCAGGATGGATGACCAAAAAATTACATAACCTGCTAAAAAGGAAAAAAGAAACATACAAAAAGTGGAAGATGGGAACTATACCTAAGGAAGAGTACACAGCAGTCTGTAGACTCTGCAAGACAAGCATCAAAGGAGCTAAGGCTGAACACGAATTGAAGCTTGCAAAAGAGGCAAAGAGTAAGGTAAAAGGATTTTGGGGATATGTTAAAAGCAAAAGAAAAGTTAAGGAGACCATTGGAGTCCTGAAGAATGACAAAGGAGAAACAGTTAACATGGTGGAACAGCAGGTGGAGCTACTAAATTCATATTTTGTATCCGTCTTCTCCCAAGAAGCTAATGGAAATATCGACATTAATGGTGATGGAGATGAGGGGAAGGAGAACTCCAAGCTGACTATAAGCGAAGGTCTGGTAAGAGAGCACTTAGCCAAGTTACAGGAAACCAAGTCCCCAGGACCAGATGATTTTCACCCTAGAGTCCTGAAAGAGATAGTAGAGGAAATAACAGAACCCCTCGCTATAATCTTCGGTAAGTCATGGGAAACAGGAGTGGTCCCTTTAGATTGGAAAAGGGCAAATGTTGTCCCCATCTACAAAAAGGGGAAAAGGGACGATCCAGGAAATTACAGGCCGGTAAGTCTGACCTCGATAGCAGGAAAAATCTTTGAGCAAATTGTCAAGGAACATTTACTTCGGTACCTGGATGGGAAGGCATTAATTAACCAGAGCCAGCACGGCTTTATGACCAATAAATCTTGTCAGACTAACCTGATTTCCTTCTACAACAAAATCACTGAATGGTTGGACCAAGGGAATGCCGTGGACATAGTATATCTTGACTTCAGTAAGGCATTTGATAAAGTATCACATAACCTTCTTATTGAAAAAATGATTAAGTATGGCTTTGACAAAAAATCAGTTAGGTGGATTCACAACTGGCTTAATGATCGGGCACAACGAGTAATACTAAATGGCTACACATCGAACTGGAAGAAAGTCAAAAGCGGGGTGCCGCAGGGCTCTGTTCTGGGCCCAGTACTTTTTATAAATGATCTGGACGATGGAATTATTGGGGAACTCATAAAATTTGCAGATGATACGAAGATAGGAGGAATAGCCAACACTAGAGAGGAGAGAGAGTGTATTCAAAAGGACTTAGACACACTGGAACAATGGGCTGAGGCGAACAAAATGGTATTTAACAGGGACAAATGCAAAGTTCTACATCTGGGTAACAGAAATGTAAAAAACATATATAGTATGGGAGGAATAGAACTAAGTGATAGCATAGGGGAAAAGGACTTGGGCATAATAGTAGATCACAAATTCAACATGAGGCAACAGTGCGGTGCTGCTGCAAAAAAGGCGAATAAAATTCTGGGATGTATTAAGACAAGCATTGAATCTAGATCAAGAGAGGTCATTATTCCGCTGTACTCTTCCCTGGTCAGACCACACCTGGAATACTGTGTACAGTTCTGGGCGCCTCAATTCAAGAAAGACATCGATATATTGGAGCAAGTCCAGAGAAGAGCAACCAAAATGGTGGAAGGTCTGCAAACCATGTCCTATGAGGAGCGGCTAAAAGAACTGGGATTGTTTAGTTTGCAGAAGAGAAGGCTGAGGGGAGATTTAATAGCAGTCTACAAATATCTGAAAGGTAGTCACAGTGCAGAGGGATCTACCCTATTCTCATTAGCACAAGGAAGTACAAGAAGCAATGGGATGAAACTAAAGGGAAAGAGATACAGATTAGACATTAGGAAAAACTTTCTGACAGTGAGGGTAGTGAGAGAGTGGAATAGGCTGCCACGGGAGGTGGTGGGCGCTCCATCAATGGAAATCTTCAAGCGGAATCTGGATAAACATATAGCTGGGATGATTTAGGAAGACCTGCACTCGCAGGGGGTTGGACCCGATGGCCCTTGAGGTCCCTTCCAACTCTACCATAAGAATAAGAATAAAAAAAGAATAAGAATAAGAATTATATAAGGGCTATTAGGAACATTAATAATACAAGGGGGTGATGAAGATGAATGAAAAGAGATGATCTGCGGACACTCCTCGAGCCTTAAAACATTCGTAGCTTTATTCCATATGAGTTAAAAAATAGTATACACAAAGTGTCCAAAGGAAAATACACACAACGCACTGTGTGTATTTTCCTTTGGACACTTTGTGTATACTATTTTTTAACTCATATGGAATAAAGCTACGAATGTTTTAAGGCTCGAGGAGTGTCCGCAGATCATCTCTTTTCATTCATCTTCATCAGCTGATTTCCTCTCCGGTCCGGAGGCAAGATCTTGCACCTCCATAGAAGCCACAGATAGTGGTAAGACGCAGCTCCTTTACTTCAAATACAAGGGGGTATTTATATAAGGGCTATTAGGAACATTAATAATACTAGGGGGGTATTTATATAAGGGCTATTAGGAACATTAATAATACAAGGGGGGTATTTATATAAGGGCTATTAGGAACATTAATAATACAAGGGGGGTATTTATATAAGGGCTATTAGGAACATTAATAATACAAGGGGGGATATTTATATAAGGGCTATTAGGGGCAATATTAATACAAGGGGGGAGGGTTGGAGTGCTGGGGGGGTTGGGGAAGGGGGAGGGGGGCTTTTGAATGTCTGTCTGGCCCATCCAGACATTCAAAAGCCCCCTCCCCCTTCCCCAGCACCCAAACCCCTCCCCAGCACTCAAAGCCTTCCCCCAGTACCCCCCCATCATCATCATCAATCTAGTAGGATACGGGATAAATACTTGACCGTGTGCATGGCATTATGAAGTCTGAAGACTACCAACAAATTTTGCAGCATAATGTAGGGCCCAGTGTGAGAAAGCTGGGTCTCCCTCAGAGGTCATGGGTCTTCCAGCAGGACAATGACCCAAAACATACTTCAGGTCAGCACTAGAAAATGGTTTGAGAGAAAGCACTGGAGACTTGTAAAGTGGCCAGCAATGAGTCCAGAACTGAATCCCATAGAACACCTGTGGAGAGATCTCAAAATGGCAGTTTGTAGAAGGCCCCCTTTAAATCTCAGGGACCTGGAGCAGTTTGCTAAAGAAGAACGGTCTAAAATTCCAGCAGAACATTGTAAGAAACTCATTGATCGTCACCGGAAGCGGTTGTTCGCAGTTATTTTGTTTAAAGGTTGTGTTACCAAGTATTAGGCTGAGGGTGCCAATACTTTTGTCCAGCCCATTTTTGGAGTTTTGTGTAAAATGATCAGTGATTAGCCTTTTTTTTTTTCATTCTCTTTTGTGTGTTTTCATTGCAAGCAAAATATATGAAGATATTAATACCAAAGAGTTTGTTCTGGAAGAAACTGAGTATTATCTGACAGAATTGCAGGGGTGCCAATACTTTTGGCCAACACTGTATACGTGCTCCCAAGGTGGCACTTCAGTAGCCGAGGACATAGTTACTATGTCCTCCCTACTAATGCCGATATCTCTGGACTGCATAAACATATCTTGATGCTTTAAAATGCATTTTAAAGAAGAGAATCTCATCTTGAAAATGATACCAGGAACTTGATGATTGAACTTACAGTTTTGGAGCAATTCACTGTTGAAAACGCTATTTGGCATTGAGATCCAACTGCAGATCTCAATTCCCGACAGCGTTTCAACAGTGAATCGCTCCAAAACTTTAAGTTCAATCATCAAGTTCTTTGTATCATTTTAAAGATGAGTTTATCTTCTTTAAAATGTAATTGAAAGCATCAAGATATGTTGATGCAGTCCAAAGATATAGAGCTCTAAAGTGTCCCCCCCTCCTGTCTAAGCAAGTAATTTGCCAACTGTAACAGGAAAGGGAGAAGGGCACGAGCAGCACAGCAGACAGAGAGAGACAGAGAAACAATCTGACTCTGTATATAACTTGTATATGACACCAGGAGGGGGGTGGCAGGGACTCTTCTGTCCCTATTAACTCTTCTCCTGCCAATCAGAGAGCATACTATACATTTGTCTCTGATTGTCACATACAGGTATAATGTAATTCCCCCCTGAGCTTTACTAGTGGGGTATTCTTATGTTATACCCCCTGAACATAACCAGGAAGTTTATTGGTGCTGTGACCCAGACGTTTACCATTGTCCAGGTCGCAGCGCCAAAAAAAAAAGTCACACCAAACACTTACACAACATATACACAAAGTCGCAAAAAAGTTTACAGTTCACCCAATCCCTGTCCTGTCTATACCTGAGCTTTCTAAAGTAAAATACACCTCTAGCGATATCCGTTACATGCTGAATTAATAGTAATAACGATTATCACTAGAGATGAACGTATAGATTGCTAAAATTTTTATAGGGGGGGTGGAAAATAACATTTTTATGTAAGGTCCTATTTAATTTGCATGCACAAAATGGGATGGCACATTTCTACGATTTTGGCGATTCTCTAACACCCGCCCCTGTAACAGGGGTGAACCTGGGCTTTCTGCCGCCTGAGGCGGCGTCAGAAAGCCGCCCCCCCCCCCCCGGAGGAGGGGCGGAGTCGCAAGAAAGGGGTGGGGCCATGTGGAAGGGGGCAGGGCCGAGCGGAAAGGGGGCGTGAGCAAGCGACGTTCGCAGGCAGAGAGCAGGAAGGGAGAATACCTGCTCTCTGCCTGAGTGTGAGGGGTGGCCGCTGGAGGAAGCAGAGGGGCTAGGTTCACCACTGGGGGCATAATAGTGGTTGCAGAGGGACTCTGATGCTCTTTTTTTTAAAGTACCCCCCCCCCTTTTTTTTATAACATACCAGTAAAACCCATA